>NC_056727.1:1208190076-1208506326 GCF_019279795.1 Protopterus annectens
AAGAGATGCCCTTGCAATCTGACAGATTTGGAGTGCTTTTGCAAGGAAGAGTAGACAAATATTTCCAAGTTAAGATATGCCATGCTGATAGACTCCTACCCAAAAAGACAATGTTGTAATTAAATGAAAAGGTGCTTCAATAAATTATTAGTTTAAGGGCGTGTACACACCAAAAAGTATTAGTTTAAGGATGTGCACACATGCAACCAGAGTATTGTGCTTTTATTTTTTTTATATTTTCCTCTGACAGATTTGTTTGTTTTTCAATTGAATTATATAGGTTATAGGTCGCATTAAAGGCGGGAGAAGATTTGAAATGATTCTGTGCACTCATTTTTATATCACAAAAACTTGGCATTTTAACGGGTGTGTAAACTTTTTATATCCACTGTGTATATGTGTGTATATGTGTATGTGTGTATATATATATATATATATATATATATATATATATATGTATGTATATATGTATATATATATATGTATATATGTATGTATGCATACATACGTAAAAGTGAGAGATTGATGTATATAATGTGTTTATATATAAAAAATCTACTTTTGTAATTATTAGTTTAGTGAGTTCCCATTGGTTTCTTCCAAGATTTCCGGTGTCTCTCCTCTGTCCCGCCTTTCAGTTACTTGTATTTCCCCTGTCTGTATCTGATTTATGGCGGAGAAGCCAGATAAACCTTTGGGGTTTAAAAATGCACCTCCTGTGGGCACAAGATTTCCTTGTTTGATCCCTATAGGGCTGTGTTTACTGTCTGAGCCCAGCTCACCTAGACAGCTCCTGCGAGTTATGTGGTTGATTCAGTCCACATGCACTTGTGGACTGCAGCAGCAAGCTGGTATTGAAGGGCCTGCTTCCCCCTTCCACTCCAATACCCTCCACTTCAGGGGCTCAAATCCCTGTTAGTAAATCCAGAGGCCAGGGTCTCTGAGACACCTCGAAATGCACGAAAACCTTCAGATCCAAGACAGACTGATCCTGTGATTATGGCCCTGTTCCCTGTGCCCCAACTTTTTCCTTGGAACCTGGTATTTTGGCTGGGAGTCCTCCACTCAAGGAGGCCTCACCCAAGTCTGTCTCCAGACTACGACCTACATCATCCTCCATTAGGTCTACCCGTAGCTTGTCTGAATGTGAGGTGGGTAGATTGAGACAGTTTCACAAGGAACAGATTCAGACGGAGGTACTTAAGGCTCCATCCCCTTCTGAATCCGTGAGCAGACATTCCCCTTTTTGTCCCATAGCTCCTTCTCCAATCTGACTTACCTGCTCAGGGTTGGGTCCTATGGTACCGAGAACTGAGACGTCTGATCCAGTAGTGGTTTCTACTTTGAGTCCAGTGGTTTCCCTGGCGCACACAGCTCTGATTGCTTTGGGGTCCAGTGCATCTCTGAGCCAAAGCTTGGATGTAGAGTGGGTGGGGGGGGCTAACTTTGACTTGAGGCCTCAGCTTTTGATAGCTCTGCTCCAATTACCCCCCTCAGAGCAGAGGGTGGCAGAGGTTCAGGTCAAGTCTGCTCTACAGGGACAATTTTCGGATCCTCATAGTCCATCTGCCTTTGAGGTGGTGGAGAGGGTTTTCACCCAACCTAGGGGATTCCTGGATGTTCTTCGTGTTTCACTGTTGCAGTCATCACACTGGGGTTATCTGCCTGGAAGTAGCCGTCAGTCAGCCAGAATACCAGAGTCTTAGGATTTCTGCATTAGATGCTGTCACCTCTTCCATGACGTCAGGTTGTCAAGGGTATAAAACATGCAGCCGATGCCATTACATCAGCTTTTCTTGCCACCTGGGAGCTCGAAGCAGAAGCAGTTAGCAAGTGCCGGTCAGCCTCTACATGAAATTTTCGTTTTTCTAGTTTCGAACTTGAAGTCTTCTAAAGCTAAGTACCCCGTTGGGGATCTTTTTTTCCTACTCTAACCAATGTCAGAAAAAGTTAACAATTGTCTTGCCCATGGAAAGCAAATACCTCACAGAGGTTTTCATTCTTACTGCTTCACATGTTTAGGCCCAAACCACGACGCTCCTCGCTGTGGGATTTGTGCCTTGTTTTAACGCCCGATTACAGATCTTCCTAAAAAATGTATGGATAAAGACAAAGATGGACTGCATAGGTCCAAAACTGCCAACGATACTTCCATTAAACTAGTTGCCAGTCTGCTGGTACTCAGTGAGGTGCCTTTGCAGCCCCTGATACCCACTTGTACAGATTTGCAGGCCTCTGCTGTGACCCATTCGGAGTTCAGTATGCCACAAGTTGCTTCTTTGACTATGGAACCTGTGGATGTCTCTACTTTGGATGAGTCCAGAGCCTGGCTTATCCCCTGAATACACCGCCAGCAACCCTCAGCAAACAGGTGCTGGATGTCATCCTTGAAGCCAGAAGACCTAACACTAGGAAATCCTATGCTGAAAAGTGGAAAAGATATTGATGTCCTTCAAGGATGCATCTGCAGTCATAACATATGGGTTGTCCTGCCTCAGGCAGCCCTTCGGTCGGCCGGATTCCAAAGTCTGGGTCTGGCCTCGACTGATGTCGCACTTTCCCCGACGTCACAGCTCCTGGGGTATAAAGGCATCAGCCGACACCATTTTCCCCAGTCTTTCTTGCCGCGCGGTGCCCGAAGCAGAAGCTGTTCGCAAGTGCCGGTCGGTCAGATCCAGAGATTTCAGCTACCAAGATATTGTTCTTGGAATCAGTCTCAAGGAAAGGACACAGCCGTGCCTACCTTACCTCTAATCTTTGATTACCTAGCAGAGCTGCTCCACAGAGGCCTGTTCTTCTCATCCATTAAGATTCATGCCTCTGCCATCTCAGCTCATTATAATACTGAGCCACCTCTCTTTTCTCACCCTCTCATCAAACAGTTCCTGAGAGGAGCTAACAATTTAAGGCCCCCTAGGAGAGCTACCACCCCAGCCTGGGACCTTAACTTTGTACTGGAGAAGCTCACACTTCCCCCTTTTGAACCTGCTGCTTCAGTAGAGTTAAAATTCCTCTCTTGGAAAACAGCCTTATTTCTAGCTATCACTTCAGCAAGAAGAGTGAGTTACAGGTACTAATGGCTGTGGAACCCTTCATTATTTTCCATGCTGACAGGGTTTCCCTCAGGACTATCCCATCATTTATGCCCAAGTTGGTATCCAGTGTGGCTTTAAACCAATCCATCCATTTCCCAACTTTTTTCCTAATCCTCAAAATAAAGGGGAAAGGTTCCTGCACTCCTTGGACGTGCACAGACAGCTCAGGTTCTACCTTGACAGGACTAAACCTTTCAGAAAGTTTGACCAGCTGCTAGTCAGCTTTGCTACAGGGGTAGAGGGCAAGGCCATTTCAAAGCAAATCATTTCCAAATGGATAGCACACTGCATCCATTTCTGCTACATACACCATGGAAAACCTACCCCACAGCGGATCAGGACTCATTCCACTAGGGATAATTAACCTCTACAGCATTTCTCAGGGGAGTCCCTACCAGGGACATCCTGGAAGCTGCAACCTGGTGTTCTGTGCACACCTTCACCAAGCATTACCACTTGCCTATCTTTTCTAAATCCAGAGCTGGATTTGCCACAGCAGTCTTACAAGGCCTGCTAGCCAGCCCTAATACTTCTTGACTGCCTCCACCCTTTCTCAGTTTTGGGAATCAACCCAAGTGTGATGACTGCAACATTGAAACACGAAGAACATACTACAGTTGTGTACACTTACCATAAATGTAGGTGTTAGTGTATTCACTGTTGCAGTCCTTGTTACCCTCCCTTCAGCCCCCCTGACTTTTCTATACTTTCTACCTATCCTCTTTTTGGCCATGTCTTATAGGTTCATAGGTTGGTACTAGGCTATCTGCCCTAGGGGTCTATACAAGCCTAGCCATAACAATTCCCTGGATATTTCTTCCCACAATATTTATTCTCTGGAACCCTGTCTAGCAGGGTGACTGACATGATCCCCGGGGTGAATTTCCTATCTCCCATCCAATCATCAAGGTTCCTTATGAAGAGGGCCAAGGAGGCACTCTGCTTGACATGTATGGGCAGTCTATTCCAGCGTATGGGGTGTCTCTGGATCAGGAACCTATTCCTCCAGCATGTTTAGTTCATTGTGATGACAAGGTTTAGATCCCTGGAGCGTGTGGCTCTGAGGGATTGGGATTTTTTTAAGTGTAGCATGTCCAACAGATCAGGGTTTGACATGGGCCTTGTTTGTTAAGCAGAGATCGCCTCTGAGTAGATGATATGCCACAGAGTATAACTGGAGTTTTTTTAGATGGTCAGCATATGGCATCTGCTTTAGGCCTGTGATTCTTTTAGTGAGGTATTTATGTGGCCTTTCCAGCTGTTGCAGATGTCTTGTGAGGTACATACCAAATGGGGCATTATACTCTATAATGGGTCTAATGAGGGATGAGTACAGTGGGACAATGACCTCCTTTTTTTCTGGATGAAAAGCCATTAGTGATGAGGTGTGCCACATAGAGGGATTTCCAGACTGTTGTAGCAATGTGGTTATCGAAAGTGAGTCCACTGTCCACCTGTGTCCCTAAGTCTCTCATCACACTTTCGATGTTTAGTGTACGGCCATCTATGTGGTAATTCATGGGTACATGTTTTTTTTCCAAAGGGGATAACTATACATTTCTTGGCATTAAGCTTGAGCCCATGGCTCTGGCACCAGGCATCTGTTTCTGTAAGGCCCTTTTGTAGAATATCCAAATAATTTGGAGATTCAATAATGGCTCCCACGTTGCAGTCATCTGCGACCTTTGTTAGCCAGAGTCCCTTAGTGTTGGCCTGTACTTCAGAGAAGTAGATGCCAAACAAGAGTGGTCCCAGGACTGAACCCTGAGGTACTCCACTTGTCTGGAGCTGGATTTGGAGTCAGCTACTTTTACAGTGTGGGTTCTGTCAGTAAGCCAGTTGGCAACCTATCGAGTGACATAAAGATTAATGCCCAGCTTAGTAAGTGTATCTATGATTCCAGAGTGGGGGATGGTGTCAAAGGCCTTGGCAAGGTCCAGATAGGCTGTGTGGACTGCCTTACCCTCGTCCACAGCTCTGGAGACTGATTTGAAGAAGTCAGTCAGGTTCAGGAGACAAGATCGGCCCTTAACAAACCCAAATTGTGTGGGGTCCAGTGTTTGAAGGTTGCCAATGTCTTTGTTTATAAGTTCCATGATAATGCGTTCCATGCCCTTGCAGATCAGGCTCGTCAGACTGATGGGACGGTAGTTCCCGGGATCCAAGTTGGATCCCCCCTTTGTGGAGTGGGATAACTGTAGCTGTGTGCTACTCAGTAGGCACAAAGCCTGAGGTGAGGCTGTGATTAATCATGACACTTAGATGAGGTGCCAGTTCATTTTGTAGTTCATGTAGTACACAGCCTGGCATGTCATCTGGTCCCATGGATGCTGTATTCTTCGCTATGGAGAGTGCAGTTTCTACCTGTGTGGCCATGATTACCAGAATTTCGCAATCTTTTGGTATTGAGATGGGCCCTTTAGGGGGTGAAGTTGGCACTAAATCGATCTGCCATGATATTGACAATATCCTTGGGATCAGACCTGCCCAGTGAGGGGGTGACCACTGGTGTGGAGCATCTATCTCCCATGTTGGTAATGACCAGGCCTAGGATATTGGAGCCCCTGGTGGGACAATGGATTAGTTGATCCAGGGCAATGGAATTTATGAATTCCAAGAACCGTTGGGAAAAGGAGTTGGTACCCGAGTAGTTTTCCCAGTTAATGGCAGGGTAGCTGAAATCACCCAGTATTAGGGTGTTTGGTTGTATCTTATTATTTTCCAGTATGTTTAGAAAGGTGTAGTGAGAATCTTAGGGCATGGTGGGGGATCTGTAGCAAGCTACAATTTGGATTGCAGTCTTACCTAGTGTTAGTTGCACCTGGAGAATTTCAGATGCATTATGTTGGGCAACTAGCCCGGAGGTGTGAATATCCTTGGTGAATATGGGCACTCCTCCACCTTTAGTGTTTCAGTCTTGGTTTTGTGGCTGAAAAGTGTGGTGAGAGTTGTAGCCTGGTATTACAGGGGTGCTGTCTGGAGCCTTGAACCAAGTCTCAGTTACTGCACAGATATCAATGTTCTCCATTTTTAGGAGTGCCTCGAGAGAGTGCATTTTGAGGTTTAGACTTCTAGCATTGAGTAGCATTACCTTCAGATTTTGCATGCTTGTATCTGTTATGGTGGTGGTGGTTTTGTCCTTTGAACCTTGCCTAAAAAAGGCACTGTAGGGATGGCAAGAGCTTTAGCCAGTAATCTGAATCCCAGGGGTGACAGGTGCAGACCATCTCTGGCAAAGCATCTTGGTTTGTCAATCATGTCTTCCCAGGCAGACAGATACTGGATCCCCTTTGAATGACACCAGAAGCTTAGCCAATTGTTGAAGTCAATCTTTTTGTCCTTCTACTGTGGTATCATTCTGGGTGAAGGCAGGTTGCTAGTCAGGGCTAGAGTCATACCTGCCTGGGCCACATGATCCGAGAGCTCTTCCATGTCTCTTTTCATGTAGTCCAGGGAGGTATGTCTCAAGTCATTCACTCCAGCATGGACAATGACAGAGTCATATTTGTACTTGTGGAGTGACTTGAGTGCATGTGTTATGTGGCAGATCCTGGCACCTGACAGGCAGCTGACTGTAATTTTCTACTTGTTCAGCCTGGTGAGTGGGACATCAGTGTGCCTGACTATAAAGTCACCTATGACTAAAGTGTTGGATACATTGTCTTGCCTGGGTGGCACACTGGTGTTGTGAGCTATGTGTCACTTTGGTTGTGACTGGTATTTGCGTTTCAGCTTCAGAGGTCCTTGTTGCTTGGGCAGATTAATGTTAAGGGCCTCCGCATATGTGGGTTTAGTGTTGCTATGTGTGGGTGTTGATGGTGTGGGTTTTGAAGGTCTATGAGTTGCTTGAGGTGTAGTTCAGGTGTCAAGCTTCTCTTGACTGTCTAGCACAATCTTGGCCGGAGAGAGCTTTGCTTCCATTTTGGCTATGTAAGTGCATCTCTCGCAGGTTGTATTGTTGGGTGGTAGGAGAAGAGGGTTGTCTGTATACATGAAGCAGTTGCCGTATTGCCCCAGTATGCCCAGATTCACCAGGTGGACAGGAGAAATCACCAGAAGCTGACCCTTGGACATGCCTGTTTAGGTGCTTTTTTGTAAAGTATAAGAGCTGTTTCCCCTTACCTTTGCAATTATGGGCTGTTTAGTGCCTACGATTAATTTCTCTTTATTGATTAACTAGTGAAATTCACAAAAAACCAAAATGACGAGCAGGAACACGATAAGAGATAGCTTAAAATAGATGAATGATTTTATTGAATCCAAGCGCTTTCGGCCAGAGCAATCTCCAGCCTTCATCAGACAAACAGCGTAATAGTGTGTATCAAAACCTTAAATAGTGTTAAACAGTTTACTATACCAATCAGAGCAAAATGCATTCCTTAATAAACTGTTACCACGGAAACATTAAAGCAGAATTACATGTGTAAAATAAATCACAGATTATTTAAATCAAATATAAAAATACTGTTAATCATATATGCTCTATGTAAAATCTATATATATTATTTACAATTTATTAAATGAGCAGACAAGTGCAAAACATTACTTAAAAAAATAAAATAAGCTAATGGTTAAACTAATATTCCCCTTTGAATGAATACAGATAGAGCTGGATTCTCACCGAATTGTTCATGCATTATGCTAAGTATTAGTAGCTGCACATGTTATATGTTAAGCCCAAGGTATATCGGTTGTGAAATAACTTGGTTATAACTCAATTAATCATATCATCTATTATATGATAGCCACTTGAGCACACATTTGATGGAAAGATTATCATTTATACCTGGTATAAGATGTGCCCTAGTCCGGATTTGCCACATAAGTTCATCGATCTCCAGTTTGATTTGCCAGGGACCACCTCTAATTTCGGGAATCCTTTGTTGCACAATGACAAAATTGAAAGTGTGACCTGTGTATTCCATAGTATGCTTAGCTAAGGCATTGTTTACGTCATGCCTGCTTACAGCATACATGTGTTAAATGAATCCTGGTCCTAAATCTACGCTCCGTCTTACCAATGTAAAAGCTTCACATTGGTTACACAGAGCGCCATACACCACTGATTTAGACTCGCAGTTGAAAAAATTGTTGACCTTGTAAGTCTTGTTATTGATGGTAAATTGTGTTCCTACCTTAATAAACTTACATTGAGCACATGCACCACATTTGTGCATACCATGTGATCGATTTGAAGTAGGCCTATTGAATGGTCTTTCTAAAATAGTTTTAAGATTTTGGCCCCTCCTGTAAGTTAGTTTGGGTTTTATACCTAAGATATTTGAAAGGGTATTGTCATGGTTAATGACATCCCAATTTTTATTCATGATTTCCCTAATTTTTGAAAAATCCAAGGAAAAAGTGTGTATAAAGGACACACTATAATTTACATTTTCCAACGAATTGTTTCCAAGGGGACCTGGCAAAGTTGGAATATCAATTGTTCTAACATTCATCTCTGGTGTGATACTGATGGAAAGTAGGGGAATAAAATAACCCTCTTTACGTTTGTTAGATACTTCCAAAATGATGTTATTGACTAAATGTAAAGGATAACCCCTTGTTAGAAACATGTTCTTAAGTTTGTTACATTCAGCAAAGAAATCATGGTCATCAGTTACCATGCGTGCTGCCCTTACTAGCTGGCCCTTTATGACGGATCTTTTTTGATAATGAGGGTGATTACTAGAAAAGTGCAACAAACTATTGGGATGTGTCGGTTTTCTGTAAATGATACTTTTTAGTCTACCCTTATTTGTGTCCTTAATTAACATGATATCAAGATAGTTTATCTCGGTATCAGCCACATTAAAGGTAAACTGTAAAAATGTTGGTCATCCTTTCAATAAACAGTGGAATCAATTCTTTATCACCCTTCCAAATACAGAAAATGTCATCCTGGTACCTTGTGTACCAAGAGACATGTTGTTGGAAAAGGGTGTCCTTAAATAGGTATTCTGCTTCCCAATGAGCTAATACAGCATTTGCGAATGAACCACCACAGGGTGAACCCATGGCAACACCTGATGTTTGGAGGTAGAAAGTGTTCTCAAAAAGGATCAGAAGAAGTACCAGGATGACATTTTCTGTATTTGGAAGGGTGATAAAGAATTGATTCCACTGTTTATTGAAAGGATGACCAACATGACTGATTTTTTACAGTTTACCTTTAATGTGGCTGATACCGAGATAAACCATCTTGATATCATGCTAATTAAGGACACAAATAAGGGTAGACTAAAAAGTATCATTTACAGAAAACCGACACATTCCAATAGTTTGTTGCACTTTTCTAGTAATCACCCTTATTATCAAAAAAGATCCGTCATAAAGGGCCAGCTAGTAAGGGCAGCACGCATGGTAACTGATGACCATGATTTCTTTGCTGAATGCAACAAACTTAAGAACATGTTTCTAACAAGGGGTTATCCTTTACATTTAGTCAATAACATCATTTTGGAAGTATCTAACAAACGTAAAGAGGGTTATTTTATTCCCCTACTTTCCATCAGTATCACACCAGAGATGAATGTTAGAACAATTGATATTCCAACTTTGCCAGGTCCCCTTGGAAACAATTGTTGAAAATGTAAATTATAGTGTGTCCTTTATACACACTTTTTCCTTGGATTTTTCAAAAATTAGGGAAATCATGAATAAAAATTGGGATGTCATTAACCATGACAATACCCTTTCAAATATCTTAGGTATAAAACCCAAACTAACTTACAGGAGGGGCCAAAATCTTAAAACTATTTTAGAAAGACCATTCAATAGGCCTACTTCAAATCGATCACATGGCATGCACAAATGTGGTGCATGTGCTCAATGTAAGTTTATTAAGGTAGGAACACAATTTACCATCAATAACAAGACTTACAAGGTCAACAATTTTTTCAACTGCGAGTCTAAATCAGTGGTGTATGCCGCTCTCTGTAACCAATGTGAAGCTTTTTACATTGGTAAGACGGAGCGTAGATTTAGGACCAGGATCTACGAACACATGTATGCTGTAAGCAGGCATGACGTAAACAATGCCTTAGCTAAGCATACTATGGAATACACAGGTACACTTTCAATTTTGTCATTGTGCAACAAAGGATTCCCAAAATTAGAGGTGGTCCCTGGCAAATCAAATTGGAGATCGATGAACTTATGTGGCAAATCCGGACTAGGGCACATCTTATACCAGGTATAAATGATAATCTTTCCATCAAATGTGTGCTCAAGTGGCTATCATATAATAGATGATATGATTAATTGAGTTATAACCAAGTTATTTCACAACCGATATACCTTGGGCTTAACATATAACATGTGCAGCTACTAATACTTAGCATAATGCATGAACAATTTGGTGAGAATCCGGCTTTATCTGTATTCATTCAAAGGGGAATATTAGTTTAACCATTAGCTTATTTTATTTTTTTAAGTAATGTTTTGCACTTGTCTGCTCATTTAATAAATTGTAAATAATATATATAGATTTTACATAGAGTATATATGATTAACAGTATTTTTATATTTGATTTAAATAATCTGTGATTTATTTTACACATGTAATTCTGCTTTAATGTTTCCGTGGTAACAGTTTATTAAGGAATGCATTTTGCTCTGATTGGTATAGTAAACTGTTTAACACTATTTAAGGTTTTGATACACACTATTACGCTGTTTGTCTGATGAAGGCTGGAGATTGCTCTGGCCGAAAGCGCTTACGTTTTATTTGGATTCAATAAAATCATTCATCTATTTTAAGCTATCTCTTATCGTGTTCCTGCTCGTCATTTTTGGTTTTTTGTTAATTTCTCCTTATTGACAAGGAGAGTTGAGTGATTGTATCAGTTTCAGGCTTCCTAGTTCTTTCCAGCAGGTTCTAGAGCAAGTGCTAGTCACAGTAGTTCAGATTTTAGTACTACTACTGAGAAACCAGCTAGTTCTAAGGGAAAATTTGAAGAGCAGACTTTCTGGCACCTGGAAGAGTTTAACTGTAGCCTCACAGTGCTGCACAATGCAAAAAATGTGCAAACACACCAGTTTTTAAGCCAGAAAGTCGAAAGAGATAGAAATCAGCCCAAAAAGGCTAATAAAATTACAATTTCGGAGCTGGAAACCACTCCTCTAGTGTTAGACAGGCAGTCCAATGCTCACCACTCCCACTGGTAAGCAGTAGGACTTTCCTCTACCACAGCAAGGTCTGGATAGCTCTGAGCACAGAAAATAAAGTCCTGAGTCAAGCAAAGCCTGGGATCTGGGCTGACTAGGAAAGGTGGGAAATGAGCAAACAAGGTAGTACTTTTATTTTGTTAAAACTGGCTCAACAATGCAATAAACACAGAAATGCTAACACACTTGAGTGCGTAGTCCCAAATAGTAAATGCAATTAAAACTCTACAAAATTAGCAATTTAAAACTTTTTAAATGAAGCAAGGCAAGTGCACAACTGAAAAATAATTTAAGAGGCAGTAATACAGCAGAATAGGTAGCTACTGAGAAGTCTATATATACAGAAAAGCAGCTAAAACACACAAATAATTCAGAAGCAGTGCAACCTAGAGCACTTGAGTTGTAGCAATATTAAGGCAATGGTATTTACTTTTTACTGGAGGTGTTTCACACCATGTAATTGCTTCCTATTCTGGGGGCTCCTGACATCTGGGGCAAGAAAAACTGATGTAATAGCATCAGCTGCATGTTTTATACCCATGACCTCATGGAAGAGGTGACAGCATCTGCCGCAGAAATCCCAAGAGACTGTTTTTCGGGCCGACTGAGGACTTGCCTGCAGGCAGATAATCCTAGTGTGATGACTGCAACAGTGAATACACTCTAACATCTACATTTATGGTAAGTGTGCACAACTGTACTTTCTCCCACCATCTAATTCAATCCCTGCCCTCATGGAGTCTGTCCTTGAGGGCTCTTATCTTCCACCAGGACAGCCGGTCCAGTAAAATTCCCAACCTCTTCACACTGTGGAACCCCATTTTTCTTCTGATGCCTCCCTGGAGTATCCTACCTAGGAGGTCCCTTGGAAGAAGAGGTGTAAAAGGAGACACCTAAATTCCTCTCGGGAATCCGTTACTACATACACTGACTTTGAGGAAGGGGAAATATCCCCCAGATATCCACCCGACAATGTCTCTTTTGTGGACATTCTAGAGATACTCTGCCAGAAGGGTGAATGGTCATCCCAAAGCCGTAACCCATAGGAGTCTGTACTCTTTGAGACCTTCAGCATCAGCCTATCTACTTTCTGGCTGTCCATCCCCCCCGGCACACCGTGTTATTGAGTTTCCACCAGGAAAGATCTGGGCACCATAGAGCCCATACCCAAGAAGGCTGACAAGATACTAAGTGCTCCTTGGACAAATCCCATTGGACTAAAGGGATATCGGTAGATGCAGTCGATGTTGCGGCAGCCACCAAAAAGTAGCTAGCTCAGGAAAACTCACCTGTCCATCCCTCTAACAGGTAGTCTAGGGCTTTGGATAGGTTCAGCAAGAGGGTTCAATCTTCATCCACATTTGCTTTGAGCGTTGGAACTGTTTGTCCCATTTACCAGGCTACAGAGGGACCTGATCAATGTACTCTCTAGCTTAGTCCTTGAGTCCATGTCTGAAGAGGAACTTAAGATGTTTTCCTCCAGAATGGCCAATCTCCAATTGATATTGAATTCTTCCATGAGGCTGATTGCCCATGCAGCTGAAGGCATCTTTAGGGCCGCCGGTTCTAGCATTGCCATTAGGTGTCATGCCTGAACCTTTCCAAGACATCATTTGTCAACACCTTTTGTTTCATCTCTGTTTGGCCCCGCAGTTTGTGATGCACTCTCCTGCAGCAAGAAGGATGGGAAGACCTTGTCTGCCATCTGAATCCATTTTCCACTCCACAAAGATCCTTTTCCAGGAATCGGCTTGGAGGGGAAAAACTGCTTCGGGAAATTTCAGGTTCCTTTTCAGGATTCTCAGGGATTTTTTCCCAGAGGTGGGGGGGGGGGTTACAGTGGTAAATGCCACTCTAGGGGCAGAGGGGGTCCACCGAATAAAGGGTCTTGGGATTCCTCCTTGGACAGTTATAATGTTGAACATAGTAAAGTTGTATAAATAAACTTACCATAACAGTAGATGTTTTAATGGATCACCATGGCCGTAACTGTGTCCCGTTCCCCTCCCCCCATGACTGGAGTTTTTTTGTTGCTGGGGAGTAAATGTTTATAATAGTACCTCTTGTTTTGTTTCATAACATCTTCCTTTCAGGGCTGTTGCCTCACTTCTTGAGGCAAGAAAGTTCTGTCAAGAGCTTGAGAGGAACTCATAAAACAGACGACAGAGTGCTTGGATGGCATGCTTAATCTTTGGAAAGCTGGCAGGTGTCAAGGCAACACTAATCTATAAAACACATATTGTTATGCTAAGTTTACTTGCACAGTTGTACTGCTGTTTATTCCTTCCACCTTTTCTCTATCTTCCAGGCATAAAATGGACATAATAGAAAGAGTGGAGGGACCCAACAGAAGCAATAAATAGTGAAAAGGTGGAAGGAATAAACTGAAGTACTGTTATGGTAAGTTTACTTGCACAAATATACTCTGGTTTATTTCTTCCACCTTTTCTCTGTCTTCTGCTTCTGTTAGGTCCCCTCCACTCTTTCTATTGTGACCATGTTATGCCTGGAAGTTTCTCTTTATCGCCAGTAGTCTTGGACACACCTCATGTCTTTCCCATTCTGGTGTTGTCCAGTTCTTTGCACTGCTGATTTATCTCTTGCTGTTCTCTGTAACACTGCATTCAGCAAGACATTTTTTTCCCCAGCCTCCATTCCCTTTTGCTCTCCTTTCCTCTAGCATTTCTAAAGCCACCATAGATTGCCATTTTGCCTTGTTAATCTTTCTGTAATATTTTCTGTTGCCTAATGGGCAAAATCCCAAACATCTGCCTGTAGCTCTTCAGGTACTCTGTCCAGCAGGTCTAATCCCTTAAATCTGTTCACATACATTACATATTCATTTAGAATATTACTGTACTCTTATCTTGCTGGTCTAGGCTCTTTTTAATTCTAAACTTCGTGATAAGCGGCTTCTTAGTCAAGACAGTCCGCTCCATTTTTTATTGTTTTTTTTTTTTTGCAGACTGCATAAAACTCTTCCATTTCTGACCATCTTGTAATAACCATTTGTAAAGCCATCTCTTGGACTGTTGAATGCAAGTGTTTGATATGACTAGTGAAATTTGGGCAGAATTGTACCAGTCTGTATTTTGTAATCCAAGGCCAAATCTGCCCATTATTAAATTTGTACTCCCCTGGTTCCCTGCATAATCTTTGTGGCACTTCTTTCCAGTGCCCTACATCCACACTAGGTCTATTAGCAACTCCTTACCCCCTGGACTTTGCCTACTTTTTGGGGCCGATCATGGAACCTAGGAGTCTCTCTCTGTAGTCCATAAGGGGTGTCATTAATTAATGCCTACGCACTATTTCTCTACCCCCTTGCAGTTCTGTGATGCTCAAGGAGTGTGTATACAATGAGGGTATAAGGTGTATTGCCTGCCTCTTTTGCAGGTCTGACATGCCCACCAATCTAATTCTCCCGAGCTATATCCTCTTATGCAGCATACCCAGCCTCTGGGGATTGCAGCCAGGCATGCCATGTAAATGCCCACCCCATCCTTCCCCTGCTGCTCTATCAGACACCTGAGAAGCTGTGGTTAACTGGGCTGTAGTCAGGACTTTATCCCTGTAAGTCACTAGAGTGGCTAATTGTACTTTAACTACAAACTTTAGCATTCCATTTGCCTATGATAAAAGTAATTTTGGTGCTTTTTCCAAATCGTATTGCAGATCTTTGTAGAACTGGCCCACATCCTGCTCAGCATCAGTAGTTAGAGCATAAACCCGTTTCACTGTTGAATAGGTTGCTGTGTAGTCTGAGATCTTTTTATGACTTTATGGGTTATACCTTTGCACTGATTTTGACACTCTTAACTATGACAGTTGCTCCATTTCTTCTGCAAAATTCTTGTCTGCAGTAGAAAATCTGATGTAAAACTGTCCATTCCAGTTCACTAATTCACAAGATGTCAGTGTTTCACCTTGGTCCATAGTTTATAGGTATATACTTGGCTGGTGACCACAAAGGCTTTTATTATGTCTAGGAGTGCAATCCAACACAGTTGTGTTCCTACATATCATGGGAGTTTATTAGGAGGGGTAAGTTAAGAAGTTTCTAGAGATTATTCTGGGACTGTGGTATGATAGTTTGGGCATTGTCTGCCTCAATCTATCAGAGACTTGGGGGCCCAACCCAGAGTGAATTTCAAATTTCCTCTCCATTGGTCAAGTTTACATTTAAATAGGGCTGGGGATGCATTCTGCTTAACATGGATGACGAGCCTGATCCAGAGCATGGGGATCCTTATACTTGACGGTCTTAAGTCGGATTTGTCACAAGCAAAATTTAAATCCTTTGATCTAGTGGTTCTGATCATTTTGCAGATGTGCAGAAGGTCCAAGACTAGATATGAGCGTGCTTCATATGCTAGGCGTAGATCATACCTCAGTAACCTGTAGGAGATGGTATAGAGACTTTAAGGCGATCCGTATAGGACAGTGTATTGGTAAGGAACCTTTTTGGGCATTTCAGCTGTTGCTTATATCTGGTCAGGTACATGCTAATGGGGGCAGTATACTCTGGGTCTGATAATACTGTCAGAGAGCAAAGACTTGCATAATATCACAAGTATGCAACAAAGCACAAAAGGTTGGATTTTTTCATTCTAAGTTTAAAAGTTGCCTACCTCTTTGCAGCATTGGACTTTTATATTCTGCTCCTCCCCCTCCCCCCAAAAAAGTTCCCAGATTAAATTTTGTTTCACATCATACCTCCAGCATTTATCTTCCTGAGGAAAGAAATCTATGAAGAAGCATGCTTGATCTATTAAAAAAAAAAAAAAAGTGTGCAAACTTCATGCAGAAATCTTTTTTTTTTTTTTTTTTAAATTTTGTTGCATACTTGAGATATTATGCAAGAATCTGCACCCTTGAAGGGGAATTGATGTCATTCTATTCTAGTGTTGCAGTATTCACTAGTGGGTCTACCGTTCTTCCCATCAGCTTGTTTGGCCAGGTTTCCAAAGCTTTTCCAGTCCCTGATGGTGCGTCTGATGTCTGACGTGTTGGCCGGTACGTGGGCCATAAAAGTGACGTCTGCATGCACCAGTCCTCAGAACTTTTCAGCCACCAGCCATACACCAGGTGTTCCTGCTACTCACTGACATGAGTTCAGTTTCGCATTAAGATAAGTACCCCGTTAAGGATTTTCTTCAGTCCTTTTGTGTTTACTGTAGTCTGTTAATGTCTGGTAAGAGCAAGTGCAACAGTGGTCGCCAGATTCCCCACAAAGACACCCATGACCTGTCTCTTGTTTGGATAGGGATCACGATTATAAAAACTGCTCCATTTGTAAGTCTTTTGTCCCTAAGACCCTTCATTGCTAACTTCAGGCCCTTGACTTGTATCTTGAAAATCAGTGCCTTAGACCGATCGTTCTCAGAATGGAAGCCACTTCCGACACCAATTCCAAACCACCCAGAAAGAGGGCCAAGCCTGCATGGCCGTCTACTTCCTCTGCCAATTCTCAGCCTCTAGCCACAGTTAGCTTGGCCAAGGAACTGGCATCTGCCATTACGGATAAAGAGGGGTACCTGTCAGGAGGCCACACAGTCAAGAGCGGACAACATGTCTGGGTAGGATATCCCGGCACCTGATTCAGACGCCGGGGGGAACCAGTTTCTGGGATGGGTGCTTCAGAGCAGGCCTCAGCCACTCCTTCTATGACTTCAAGGCTGACTGCCAGCCAGATGCCAGTTAGGCCTACAAATAAAAACAGAAGACAAGACATACCACTTCAACCCCAGAGGCCTTGCCAGACTGGCAGGTCTTTAGTCAAAGCCTCTGCAATGCCTTCCTGGCTCCTGACTCCTGTTTTGTCATCCCCTGTTTAGTCTATTCTGTTAGAGGCTCACAAATCTTCTACTAGAAAAGTGTATCGTAGTAAATGGAAATGTTTCTCTATATGGGCCTCTCAGCAGTCTCTGGACCCTTTTACCGGTCCTCTGTCGGCAGTCTTAGATTTTCTGGCTAGCATTTTTCAACAAGGCACCAGTTCCTCTACAGTTAAAGTCCAACTGGCAGCCATTTCTAATTTTCACGTGGGGGTAAATGTCTTCATTGGCTTCCTCTAAACTTTGTAAGACCATTCTTAAAGTTGCTTTTCTTCTTAGACCCCTGGTAAAGGATCCTATCCCACCGTGGGATCTTACCTTATTGTTGCAGGCATTGGTTTCTCCCCCCTTTGAGCCTGCGGCTTCAGTGGATTTGCAATTTCTGACTTGGAAAACTGCCTTCATGGTTACCATCATGTCTGCCAGAAGGGTGTTGGAGCTTCAGGCTCTTTCAATCAAAATGCCCTGCATGATTTTTCATAAAGATAGGTTGTCGGTTTGCACCAACCCGTCTTTCCTCCCTAAGGTAGCTTTGGAAGCCAGTATTAATCAGACCATTAACTTGACAGTCTTTTTTTCCTAACTACCAGAACAAAAGGGAATATAGGTTACATTTATTGGATGTGCATACTTGCACAGGACTAAACCCTTCCGAAAATCTGATCAACTTTTTGTGTCTTATGCCAGTGACGAAAGTGACAATTACTCACTGGATCTCTCACTGCATTGGCCGAGCCTATTTGGAGAGAGGCCTGTCTTTGCCAGGGAAAGTGAAAGCTCATTTAACCCAAGCTATGGATACGTCAGTGGCTTTTTGGTCCAGGGTATCTTTGGATGATATTTGTTCGGCTACCACTTGGGCCTCATCTCATACCTTTATTTCACATTATAAAATAGACAGCGTCTCTATGCGTAGAGGATCCTTTGGCTCTGCAGTGCTCCGGAACATCATTCCAGGAGGGCCATCCAGGAGTTTGGTAGCTGGGGACTCTGTCCCACAGGTTTGAAGATCAAACGAAGTAAACAACTTCAGATAAAGAAGTTATGTACTCACCGTAATGTTTCATCTGAGTAGATATTCTTCGTGTTTCACTGTTGCAGTCATCACACTTGGGTTATCTGCCTGCAGGTAGCCCTCAGTTGGTCCGAATACCAGAGTCTTGGAATTTCTGCGTTGGATGCTGTCGCCTCTTCCATGACGTCAGGGGTATAAAACATGCAGCCAATGCCATTACATCAGCTTTTCTTGCTGCACGGGAGCCGAAAGCAGAAGCAGTTAGCAAATGTCAGTCGGCAGCTACCTGAAATTTTCGTTTTTCGAGTTTTAAACCTGAAGTCTTCTAAAGCTAATACCCCATTGGGGATCCTTTTTTCTTGCTCTAACCGATTTCAGAAAAAGTTAACAATTGTCTTGCTTGTGTAAAGCCAATACCTCACAGAGATTTCCATTCTTACTGGGTCACCTGTTTAGGCTCAGACCACGACGTCCCTCGCTGTCGGTTTTGTGCCTTGTTCAACACCCGAACTATTCGTCATCAGGCTATTTTGGTCTCTAAATTCTTTCACTCTCATTCTCCATATTCCAAAATGGCTTTGGTAAGCCATCCGACTACCGATCTTCCGAAAAAATGCAAAGATAAAGACAGAGACAGATCGCATAGGTCCAAAACTGCCGATGATGCTTCCGTTAAGCTAGTCGAAAGTCCGACAGTACTCGATGAGGCACTTTTGCAGCCCCTGTTACCCGCTTCTACAGATTTAGGCCTCTACTGAGACCCATTTGGAGTCTGGTATACCGCGAGATGCTTCTTCGACTATGGAGCCTGCGGATGTCTCTACCTTGGATGGGTCTGGAACCGCTATACAGGCACCGGCTTCTGAGGGTGTATTCAGACCTTCCTATGTTCGTATTAAACAGACTACTTCGTTAATGACTAAAACTAATGAATTTCTCAGGCCCAGAGTTCGCACTATGCCTAGGAAACCGACGACCAAAGCACATTCTCAAGCTCCCATGCCACAGAAACAAATGCTTAGAATGGCTGAAGACATTATTACTTTAATTAGGGGAAGCCAGGTTTCCCCCTCTAAAAGACAAAGAATTGATTTTCCTTCTGATTCTTCCGATCATGAGTCCAATGACTCTGACACCTGTAATTACCAGGACATACCCTTATCTACCTATGAGGACTCCGATGCAGAGGATTCAATTCCCTCAGCCTCCCCCCAGAGGACTTTTCTTTTGGTGAAACCTTGCATACCCTAAGAGAACATTTCCGCTGGGAATGCCAGGACTACCCACAGTCCAAAAAGAGATTCAGGGAATTTTTAGACTTGCCTCAGCATAGGCCTCTAGCTATGCCCCCCTGTCCTGGATATTGTATATGATGTCTTCATGGAATCCAGTCTCACCCCTGATACTTTACCACCAGCTCCTAGAAAGCCTGACAGGTACTACAGAGTACCTGACTCTCACATTTCTCTTTAAAAATCCCACTGCAGATCCAGAGACCATTTCCCAGGGACCTAAATTTATTAAGGCTTCTACAGCCAAAAACCCTACCCCTTCGGACAGGGATTCTAGGGCTCTAGACAGATGGGGTAAGAAGGTATATACCTCTGCAACTCTTGCCATCAGGGCTTTAAATTGCCAGTTTCACATGTTGAAGTACCAGCAGCATATTGTGGATCTAATTAAACAAAAAATGTTGATTCCTGATTGTGCAGAAAATAAAGACTTGCAAGACTTAATGCATTCTGCAAACCAAGTTGGTAAACATACTTTGCAGTGTGGTTTTGATGCCTTAGAAGCATCTTGCAGTGCTGCTGTCACTGGGTCTGTTCTGAGAAGGCATGCTTGGCTGAAGGAACAAATCTTGCCAGACCATGTCGAGGCAAAATTACTAGATGCTCCATTAAACCAAGAATGAATGTTTGGCTCTAAAGCAGAAGTTCTTAAAAAAATGGGGGGGGGAGCTAAATCTATGCAAACTGTTAAAGATTTCTTACAGGTACAGCCACCTAGATTCAGTAGACATTGGCCTTCAAAAAAACTGGTCCTTTCCAGTCCCTCCCAGACCTTCTCAGCCCAAACCCAGGGTCAACAGACCACAAAGACTACAGTCTCAGGGTATGCACAGATCTAAACAATGGAGTGCTCCTTCCTCAAAAACAGGTAGTGGTAAGCTATGGAAAAAGTTCACAATGACTTGTCCTTAATCCTTCCCAGCCACGCCCAAGTACTTGCACCCCTAGGAGGAAAACTCACCCTGCATGCAAAAAACTGGGAGTATATTACCCAGGACCGATGGGTCTTAAACATTGTATCCCAGGGATACAGATTCTATTTCCACACTCTGCCAACCCCAAGTAGATTGCCAGACCTTCCTCCAAACCAGTAGACAGAGGCACAAAAGCAAGTACTTTGTCTTCTCAGTATCAGGGCTATTCAACCTGTTCTAACAGAGCAAAGGGAACAGGGTTTCTACTCTAGGCTGTTCCTAGTGTCCAGGAAAGAGAATTCTTCATGCCCTATTCTGGATCTGTCAACTCTCAACACCTTCCAGGTGGTACCAAAATTCAAAATGCTTACATTCCAGCAGCTTCTTGCTGTGCTGGCCAAGGACTCCTGGCTGGTCACCTAGACTTAAAAGAAGCTTATCCGCACATCCCTATAAGGGAATCTTGCAGGAAATATCTACGTTTCAGGACAGGCTCTATGCACTATCAGTTCTTTGCACTTCCCTTTGGCTTATCTGCTGCGCCCAGAGTATTCACAACTTCCCAGATGGCATTCCTCACTCCAGAAAAGCAGGTTTATTTGACAACTTACTTCAAACTACTGGCCACCCAAACCCAGCTTTCTGCAAGACCTAGGGTTCATGGACTCCTGTATTCTACTGATTACATATGCAAGACTGCATATGAGGAAACTTCAGCGTACTTAAGTCTCTGGTGTCAACATTCTCAGGACCTGGAAACAGTGATTCCTATCATTCCTTGCCTAAGGACAGAGTATGTTTGGTGGGTAGAGGCTTGCAACCACACCAAGGGACTCCCTTTCTCACAAACCCCTGCCACCCAAACTCTGACAACAGACGCATCCGACTATGCATGGGGGAGGGGGGCTCACATGGCAGGCAAATGGAGCCCAGAACAAATTCACCTGCATATCAATCAAAAAGAAATGTTAGCTGTACAGAATGCACTGACAGCCTTCAAATACCTTTTCCTGCAAGGACAACTCCTGATAAAGACAGACAACACCACAGTTGTGTGGTACATAAGCAGGGGGGAAGTCACTCCTACCCACTCTGCAGGTTAGCCATGGCTCTGTGGAACACAGCCTTAAGCAGCCAAGTGCACCTGCAAGCTCAATTACTGCCAGGCAAACAAAATTCCCTGACAGATGATTTAAGCAGAAATGTAATGGACCTACAAGTGGAAACTGGAACCCAACTCGTTCAAACTTCTAATACACAGGTGAGGGACACCAGAGGCGGACCTCTTTGCGTCCCCCCAAAACCATCAACTAAGCAAATCTTGCATCAGAATTCCCCACAGCCAAGCCTGGAAAGTGAATGCCCTGTCCTTCACATGGGAAAACCTCTCAATCTATGCCTTTCCCCTTCCAAAAGTACTACTCAAGACCTAAAAGGACAGGCCAAGGACAATCATTATTGCACCAGACTGGCCACTTCAGCATTGGTACTCACTCCTACACAGTCTGACAGCAGTGCCACCCTGGCACCTACATCAGAACCCCTCTCTGCTGCCCGAGCAGGAGGGACAGATTTTCCATCCTCAGCTGCAAACCCTGAACCTGGCAGCCTGGCTTATTCCCCGAATACATCACCAGCAACCCTCAGCAAACAGGTGCTGGAGGTTATCCTTGAGGCCTAGTACTAGAAAATCCTATTCAGAAAAGTGGAAAATATACTGTTCTTTGAGTCAGTCTCAAAGGAAGGACACAGCCGTGCCCACCTTACCTCAAATCCTGGATTACCTAGCAGAGCTGCTCCACAAAGGCCTATTCTTCTCATCAATTAAGATTCATGCCTCTGCCATCTCAGCTCATTACAATACTGAGCCACCCCTCTTCTCTCACCCTCTGATTAAACGGTTCTTGAGAGGAGCTAACAATTTAAGACACCCAAGGAGAGCTCCCACTCCTGCCTGGGACCTTAACTTTGTACTAGAGAAGCTCATGCCCACCCCTTTTGAGCCTGCTGCTACAGCAGAGTTAAAATTCCTCTCTTGGAAAACAGCCTTACTGCTAGCCATAACTTCAGCAAGAAAAGTGTCCGAGTTACAGGCCCTTATGGCTGTGGAACCCTTCATTATCTTCCATGTGGACAGGGTTTCCCCTCAGGACTAACCCATCTTTTATGCCCAAGGTGGTATCCAGAGTGGCTTTAAACCAGTCCATCTATTTACCAACCTTTTTTCCTAATCCTCAGAATAAAGGGGAAAGGATCCTGCATTCCTTGGATGTGCACAGACAGCTCAGGTTCTACCTTGACAGGACTAAACCTTTCAGAAAATCTGACCAGCTGCTAGTCAGCTTTGCTACAGGGGCAGAGGGCAAGGCCATTTTAAAGCAAACCATTTTTAAATGGATAGCATACTGCATCCATTTCTGCTACAAACACCATTGAAAACCTACCCCAGAGGCGATCAGGCCTCATTCCACTAGGGCTATCTCAACCTCTACAGCTTTTCTTGGGAGTCCCTACCAGGCACATCCTGGAAGCTGCAACCTGGAGTTCTGTACACACCTTCACCAAGCATTGTTACTTACCTAGTCTTACAAGGCCTGCTAGCCAGCCCTACTATTTCTTGACTGCCTCCACCCTTCCTCAGCTTTGGGAATCACCCCAAGTGTGATGACTGCAACAGTGAAACACATAGAACATAGTACAGTTGTGTACACTTACCATAAATATAGATGTTGGAGTGTATTCACTGTTGCAGTCCTGGTTACTCTACCTCCAGCCCCCTGTCTTTTCTATACTTTCTACCTATCCTCTTTTTTGTCCATATCTTATGGAAATTGTATTTACTTTTTACTGGAGGTGTTCCATACTATCTGATTTATTCCTCTTTTTGGGGCTCCTGACATCTGGGGCAAGAAAAACTGATGTAATAGCGTCAGCTGCATGTTTTATACCCATGACGTCATGGAAGAGGCGACGGCAGCTGACGCAGATATCACAAGACTCTGGTATTCAGGCTTACTGAGGGCTACCTGCAGGCAGTTTAACCCAAGTGTGATGACTGCAACAGTGAATACACTTGAACATCTACATTTACGGTAAGTGTACACAACTGTACTTTCTACTTCCATTTGTCTTTAACCGCCCCCCCAACTTTATCATTCAGATGATATTTTTTCTTTCTTATCAGATGGTTATTGTTGGGATCCTTGGTTCTGTCCAGGCTAAGGGAGTTTCCTATTGGCTATCCTGGTGATAAGGTGTCATTGGGTCAGGTATCTGATGCATGTTAGGCAGCAAACTCGATCTGAGGGGAGAAGGGAGACAGGGGGCATTATGGGTAAGAGGAGGAGCATGGAGCTCATTGTCATAGCTGGAAAATGCAGCTGTGTCTGATCCGATTCGAATCCGAAGACACACGGGTTGAAGACAAATGAAGTAGAACTACACTAGATGGAACGTTATGGTGAGTACATAACTTCTTTTTTTACACTTAAGACCCCCTAGGAAACCAATTCCTTCTCCCTGGGATCTTAACTATTTCTGGAAAAACCTCACTCTGCCACCCTTTGAACCAGCTGGTAAGGCTGACTTGAAATTTTGCACATGGAAAACAGTACTTGCTAGTAGCTTTGACATCAGCCAGGAGGGTCTCAGAGCTCCAAGCCCTCATGTCTACTCCACCCTTCCTAGTTTTCCATATGGACAGGGTCACCCTCAAGATTAATCCTTCCTTCACCCCCAAGATGGTTGTTAACCTCTCCCTAAACCAGCCTATTCACCTGCCCATCTTCTTTCCAAATCCCCAGGGAAACAGTGAGAGAGTCCTTCACTCCCTAGATGTACACAGGCAACTTTGTTTTTACCTGCATAAGACCAAGTCTATATGCAAAGCAGGCCAGCTGTTTGTTTCCTTCCACTGCAGGGCTCTGGGGAAAGCTGTGGAAAAAAAAAAACATTTCTTCCCGGATTGCTAGGACCATCTCCTTTTGTTACACCATGGAAAGACTCCTGCAACATCAGAGCCCACTCCACAAGGGCCATGGGCTTCCTCTGAAGCCTTCTTTAAAGATCTAGATACTAACTCCATTCTGGAAGCTGCTAACTGGTCCTCTGTGTACACCTTCACCAGACACTACATAGGTTCATAGGTTAGGCTATCTGCCCTTGGGCATTTATAAGCCTAGCCAGAGTGTATATGGCTTACACCACCCCTTAGGATGATAATACTACGCCCTTTTAGGGTTTAGTTTACTATGCCTCTGTCTAGTAGTGACAGAGATGACCCCCGGGGTAAACCTACGCTCTCCCATCCACTCGTCGAGATTTCTCTTGAATAGAGTCAGTGAGGGGCTCTGCCTAACATGGACTGGGATTCTGTTCCAGAGTGTAGGGAGCCTCTGGGTTATGAATCTGTCCCTCCAGCACGTTCTATTTATTTCTGTGTTGAGGTTTAAGTCACTTGTTCTCGTGGCTCTGATGGATTTGGATTTTCTGAGGTGGAACATGTCCATTAATTCAGGATTGGACATGGCCTTGTACGTCAGGCACAGATCATCTCTGAGTAGGCGGTATGCGACTGAATAGAGCTGGAGTTTTTTCAGTCGGGCAGCATATGACATATGTTTAAGACCCTTTATCCTCTTGGTGAGGAACTTTTGGGGTCTTTCCAACTGCTGCAGGTGTCGGGTGAGATGCATCCCAAATGGGGCATTGTACTCGATCATTGGCCTGATAGGAGAAGAGTACAGGGGCACAATGACCTCTCTTGATCTAGATGTGAAACCCTCCATGATAAGGTGGGCAATATAGAAGGTCTTCCTAACCACTTTGGCAATGTGTGTGCCAAATGAGAGGTTACTGTCAACCTGGGTCCCTAGGTCCCTGATTACCTCTTCCGTACTTAATGGATTACCGCCTATGTGGTAATTTGTCGGTACCTTGTTTTTCCCAAAGGGTATGACTATACATTTTTTGGTGTTCAGCTTAAGGCCATGGCTCTGGCACCAATTATCCATTTCTATGAGGCCTCTCTGAAGGATGTTTGTGTCCGCTGGAGTATCAATTATGGCGTCCAGTTTGCAGTCATCTGCAAACTTTGTCAGCCACAATCCTCCTATGTTTGCCTGTACCTCAGAAAAATAAATGCCGAACAAGAGGGGTCCCAGGACTGAGCCCTGTGGGACACCGCTTGTGACTGGCTTAGAGTCTGACATAGCTCCATCAACTCTGACCCTGTGGGTTCTGTCCTTGAGCCAGTTTGCAACCCATCTTGTGACACATGGGTTTACATTTAAGCTGGTGAGTTTGTCTATGATGCCCAAGTGGGGTATTGTGTCAAAGGCTTTTTCAAGGTCAAGGTAGGCTGTGTGAACTGCCTTACCCTCATCAATGGCCTTAGTGACTGTTTCAAAAAAGTCGACCAAGTTCAAAAGGCAGGATCTGCCCTTGACAAAGCCAAATTGGGTAGGATCCAATGTCTGTAGGTCCCCAATGTCTTTGTTTATGAGTTCCATAATGATCCTCTCCATAGCTTTGCAGACCAGGTTCGTCAAGCTTATGGGGCGGTAATTTCCAGGGTCCGTAGAAGCACCGCCTTTGTGAAGTGGGACCACTGTTGCCATACGCCACTCTTTGGGTATGTATCCTGTAGTAAGGCTAAGATTAAACAGCAGCCTTATGTGTGGGTTTAGTTCCTCTTGGAGTTCATGTAGCACACAGCCGGGACACCAACCGGTCCCATTGATGCAGTGTTTTTAGCTTTAGAGAGGGCGGCTCTCACCTGGGCATCTGAGATGTTAGGGAGGCTACACTCTGCTGGGATAGTTATTTCTCCTTTTGGGGGGGGGGGGGATTTGCACTGAACCTGTCTGCCAGAATGTTGGCAATGTCAGTGGGTTCAGTGTATTTTGTGTCATTTTGGACTAACTCTGAGCATATCTGGGAGTTTCCACCCAGGTTTCTAACATAGCTAAAGAAGGCCTTGTGATTGTCTTTTGTGTCTTTTGCGATTTTTCTCTCAAAGTTGGCCTTGGATGATTTTATGAGTGATCGTAGTTTTTTGCTAGTACTGATCAGAGATGCCTTCCCTTTTAGGGATTTTGCTCTGTCATGTAGTAGCTTCCTCCTCCTGTTGTAAAGTTTGTTTATGGCTGGGGTCCACCAGACCGGCGCCTGCCTTTGGGGAATGGATCTTGGTTTTATTTGGGATTGCATGATCCATGCATTCTTGAAGGTGCCCATAGAAGGCATTTGCAAAGGATTCAGCAGTGTGGGTTGTGGTTTCCACTGGCCCAGGGGCCTTGAAAGATACCACTTCAGTCTTAAGAAGTGTGAAGTTTGCTTTTGAGAAGTTCTTCACTGTGGTCTTTTGTGCAGGGGTGGGGGATGTGGATTTCCAGTGAGATTAATTTATGGTCTGATCTTACCAAAGAGGGATGTACTTCCGGTGTGGAGCATTTTGTCCCCATGTTTGTGATGATCAGGTCTAGTATATTGTCTCCTCTTGTGGGAATGGTGACTAGTTGTTCAATTGCATTTGAGTTTATGAATTCTAGGAACCTTTGGGCTAGGGTGTTGGGGCTTGAGTAATGTCCCCAGTCTATGTTTGGGTAGTTGAAGTCTCCCAAAATGATGGTATTTGGAGGGACATTCATACTCTCCATTGTCTTCAGGAAGGCTGTGTGGGGTTCCTGAGTTTGAGAGGGTGGTCTGTAGCATGCTACAAACTGTAAGGCAGTTTTGCCTATGGTTAGTTGCACCTGGATAGTCTCCGATGCTTCGTGCGTTGCCACTAACCTGGAGGTGTGGGTATCTTTGATGAAAATGGATACTCCCCCTCCTTTTGGGGTTCGGTCCAAGTTTTGGGGCCGGAAAGCATGATATGAGGTAAAACCTGATAGTGCTGGGGTGCTCTCAGGAGCCTTGAACCAGGTTTCAGTCACTGCACAGACATCGATGTTTTCCATACTGAGGAGGGCTTCAAGGGCGTGCATCTTGAGGTTTAGACTTCTGGCATTGAGCAGCATTACCCTTTGTTTTTTCCACTTGTGTTTTCTAGGGAGGTAGGTTTGTCATTTGAGCCTTGCCTAAAAAAGGCACTATGGGGGTGGCAAGAGCCTTGGCCAATATCCGGAAGCCCAGGGGTGACAGGTGCAAGCCATCCCTTGCGAAGCAGCGTGGCTTGTCAAGCATGTCATCCCAAGCAGACAGACACTGGATCCCCTTAGAATGACACCAGTAATTAAGCCAATTGTTAAAACTGATCATTTTGTCTTTGTACTGTGGCATCATTCTTGGTGAGGGTAAGATGCTGCTCAGGGTCAGGGTCATACCGGCCTGGGCTACATAATCAGAGAGCTCCTCTATGTCTCTTTTCATGTAGTTCAGGGAGGTACGTCTCAGGTCGTTCACACCGGCATGTACAATGACTGAGTCATATTTGTACTTGCTGTGGAGTGACCTGAGTGCTTGTGTTATGTGGCGGATTCTAGCTCCCGATGGGCGGCTTACTGTGACCCTCTCCTTGTTCAGTCTGGTGAGCGGGACGTCAGTGTGCCTGACTATGGAGTCACCTATAACAAGTGTGTCTGGCATGTTGATGTTCTTCATTCCACATTGCTGCAGTCCTAACCATTGGGTAGTCCGCTGTCCAGTCGGCCCGAATACCAAAGTATATGGCTGACGTCGGTCAAGGCGCATTAGACTGACGTCAGGGTACTAATGCGCATGACCGACGCCATATCCTCAGTCTTTTTTGCCGCATGGTCCGATGCAGAAGCAGTTTTGCGAGTGCAGGTTGGCGTTCTGAAATATTTCCGAAGTCGGAGTTTCAGACCGAATCAAAGTTGGCTAAGTACCCCGTTGGGGAACATTTTGTTTTTTTCTTGCCTCAGTATTTAACCGGATGTCAGAAAAAGTGAATAACTGTATTTCTTGTGGGAAGCAGATACCTCATAGGGATTACCATACTTTGTGTATACCTTGTTTAGGGCCTGAGCACGACGTTGTTGGTTGCCGCTCTTGTGCTAGATTTAACAAACGCACTATTAAGAGAAGGTTAGACTGTGCCAGGTTAGTGTTTGGGAAGCGTTGTAATTACAGAATGCCGTCGGATGCTCCGACGCCCGCTTCGTCCAAAAAGCGCAAGGACAAAACAGCAAAGCCTAGGGTTGATGAACCGGCAGTCCCGGACGTCGGTTCTTTAGAAGGCTCAGTGGAGCCAGAGGTTTTGCCAGGAGTTTCTTTGGAGTCTCAGGCAGAGACTTTACTGTTACAGGATGTGCCCTCTCAGGAGGTAGGCCAGGCTGAGGGGCTTCTCAGGTAACTGTTCTTCCCTCTCTTCCCAAGGTAGTTAGAGCTTCTCCTACTGTTTCCAAAACTTCTTTGAGAGGTAGGCCAAGTTCAGCTTCAGTGGGGCTTCTCCTAGCACTTCAGGTTCTGTGCCTAAGAAACATATGCTTAAAATGGCAGAAGATTCAATTACTATGATTAGAGGCTCTATGCCCCGTCCTGATAAGAGGCCTAGGGTGGCACCTGAGTTTGAGAGTTTTGAGCGGTGTTCAGAGGCTTCTGAGTCTTCTGTGGAAGACTTGCAGGAGTATCCTCCTTATTCTGATTCTGATGTGGATGATTCCACTCCTACAGCTTCTCCTCCTGAGGATTTCTCATTTTCAGAGACTCTGCATTCCATGAGGGAGCACTTTAAATGGGAAGGCCAAGATTACTCTGATTCCAGGAAAAGGCTTAGGGAATTCTTATTTTTACCCCAGCATAGGCCCTTAGCTATACCTCCTGTGTTGAATGTGGTGGAAGATGTTTTTGCAGAGGCTTGCCTGAACCCTGATTCTTTGCCTCCTGCCCCTGTTAAACCTGATAGGTACTATAGGGTGCCTGAAGCTCATAAGTATCTGTTTAAGAGTCCTAGGGCAGACCCGAAACTGTTTCTCAGGGGCCTAAGGGTGTTAAGGCCTCTGTTGTTAAAAAAATCCTGTTCCCACTGATAAAGAGGCAAGGGCTTTGGATAGGTGGGGAAAGAAAGTGTATACTTCTTCCACTTTAGCCATGAGGCGTTGAATTGTCAGTTTCACATGCTAAAATATCAAAATTATCTCCTTTCACAATTGAAATCTAAGGTGGATGCTTTGGCGGAAGGTATAGAGTGTAAAGAGTTGCTGGATTTAGTTCATGTGTCTGAACAAGTGGGTAAGCATTCTTTGCAATGTGGTTTTGATGCTGTGCAGGCCTCCTCGAGGGTGGCTGCCACTAGTTCTGTTCTTCAGGCATGCCTGGTTGAGGGATCAGAATTTAGCAGAGCATGTTAAGACTAGGATTTTGGATGCTCCTTTACAGTCTGATGTGTTATTTGGTTCGCCTGTGGAAGCAGTTTTAAAGAAAATGGAGGACAAAGCTAAGTCTATGCAAACTGTTAAAGATTTTTGCAGGTGCAGCCACCGAAGTTTAGTAGAAATTGGCCTACTAAGGGATGGACATATCCTGCTTATGATTCCCAGTCTAGGGGTAGGTCTAGACGTGGTAGGGGCAGAGCTCAAGGTTCTTTTAGGCCTAGAACAGGGGGTTCACCTGCTCAGACTTCTGGTGAGGGCAGGGGTCAGTCCTTTCGTAAACAGACCCAATGACCTGCCTTTTCAGCTGCCAGTAGATTCTCGTCTGGCAGCTCCTTTGGGAGGAAGACTGTCTCTTTTCAAAGAAAATTGGAATTTAATCACTCAAGACAGATGGGTGTTGGATATCATTCACCACGGTTACAGGTTTTATTTCCATACTTTGCCCCCTTTCAAAGGCATGCCAGACGTTCCCCCTCCACAAAGGAAAGAGGCTCACAAGCAAATTTCTTTGTTACTCCAAATAGGGGCTATTCAGCCAGTCCCTGTACCAGAAAGGGGCTTAGGATTTTATTCTCGCCTGTTCCTAGTTCCAAAGAAGGGGAACACGTGGAGACCAATTTTGGATTTATCTATCCTCAACACTTATCTGGACATTCCCAAGTTCAAGATGTTGACGTTACAACAGCTTTTACCTCTGCTGGGCAAAGATCATTGGATGGTAACTTTAGATCTCAAGGAAGCTTACCTTCATGTGCCTATAAGACTAAGTTGCAGGAAGTATCTGCGTTTTCGAGCTGGAAATTCTCATTATCAGTTCTCTGCATTGCCCTTTGGCTTATCTACTGCGCCCAGAGTATTCACAAAGGTTCTGGCTCCAGTGATAGCTTACTTCAGGCTGAAAGGAATTCAAATCTATCCTTACTTGGACGACTGCCTGATTCTGGCTCAAGAAAAGGAAGACCTTCTACAGCATCTGGAATATGTCATAGCAGTGCTAAGATGCCTAGGGTATTCTGTGAACGAAATAAAGTCCAGTCTAGTACCCTCTCAAGACATGTGCTTTCTGGGTGTGAGACTGAATACAGCAGCCCAGATGGCCTTTTTAACCCCGGACAAACAAAATAATCTTTCCAGTTACTTCCATCAACTATCTCTTCAGTCCGGGCTGACTGCAAGGACAGTCCTTCAAGCCTTAGGGTTCATGGCATCTTGTATTCTGGTGCTTCCCAATGCCAAACTGCATATGAGGAAGCTGCAATGGTATCTCAAAAATGTGTGGACACAGCACTGCCAGGATTTGGACACTGTCATTCAAATAATACCTTGCATACAAAAAGAATTTTTGTGGTGGGCTCAGGAATGTCACCTAAACAAGGGACTCTCTGTGACCCGGCCAGAGGCGAGTCAGATTTTAACGACAGATGCCTCGGACATTGCTTGGGGAGCTCATCTAAATGGAAAGTGGATGCAAGACAAGTGGCCTGCCAGACTACAGCATCTACATATCAACATGAAGGAGATGTTAGCAGTCCAGTTTGCATTAATGGCTTTCAAGGAGTTACTTCTTCCTGGGCAGGTGTTGATTCTGACAGACAACACAACTGTCATGTGGTACATCAACAAACAAGGGGGAACACATTCTTATCCTCTATGCAGGCAAGCAATGATTTTATGGGAGACTGCGCTCAGCTTGCAACTAACTCTTCAGGCAAGGTTTCTGCCGAGCACAGAACTCCTTAGCAGATGTGTTAAGCAGGCAAATCATGGATCCCCACGAGTGGAAACTGGATCTTCATGTATTTCAGAAATTGACAGTGTCATGGGGAACTCCAGACATAGATCTGTTCGCTTCTCCACTAAACCACCAGCTGCCAAAGTTTTGCACAAAGGGGTTTCATCACACAGCTTGGAAAGTGGACGCTCTTTCTTTCAGTTGGAAAAATCTTCATGTGTATGCCTTTCCACCTCTGCCTCTTCTCCCAAAGGTGCTCCTAAAGGTCAGACAAGACAAGCCAAGGATGATTTTAATAGCTCCAGATTGGCCTCGGCAACACTGGTACCCACTTCTAAGGAGTCTGGTAAGGAAACCTCCATGGCCTTTACCTTTGATTCCACACCTGTTATCTCAGAGGGACGGTCACCTGCTCAATGTCAAGCTTCAATCTCTTCATCTAACAGCCTGGCATATTCTGTTTTGAAACACAGCAGGTCTCAACTTCCTCAACAAGTTTTAAATGTGATTATGGAAGCCAGAAGACCTAGTACAAGGAAAGTGTATGCAGAAAAATGGAAGAGATTTTTATTTTGGAGTGCAGCAAAGAATTTGGAGATTTCTGAGCCTAATTTGAGTGTGGCTCTTCAATATCTTATTGAGTTATTGGACAAAGGGTTGTCCTTCTCTTCCATTAAAATTCATGCTGCAGCAATTTCAGCTCACTATGATTGTGACCCACCATTGTTTTCACATCCTTTGTTCAAGCAGTTTCTTAGAGGGGCAAAGAATATAAGACCCCCACGTAGAGCTCCTACTCCTGCTTGGGATCTCAATTTTGTGTTGGAAAAACTTACTCTACAACCTTTTGAGCCTGCGGCTACTACTGAGTTAAAATACTTGTCATGGAAGACTGCTTTTTTGTTGGCCATTACTTCTGCAAGAAGGGTTTCTGAGTTGCAGGCCCTTATGGCAGTAGAGCCCTTTTTGATTTTCCATAAGGATAGGGTATCATTACGTACTAATCCTTCCTTTATGCCTAAGGTGGTTTCTAGTGTGGCTTTAAACCAAACTATTCATTTGCCTACTTTCTATGCAGATCCCCAAAACAAGGGAGAAAAGATTTTGCACACTTTAGATGTACATAGGCAGTTACGTTATTATTTAAGCAGGACTAAGGATTTCAGGCAGTCTCAGCAGTTGTTTGTTTCTTTTGCCTTGACTTCTCAGGGCAAGCCTGTGTCTAAGCAAACTATTTCTAAGTGGATTGGGTTTTGCATTTCATTTTGTTATTCCCATCATGGCAAGGAGATTCCAGCTGGGATTAGGCCTCATTCCACAAGGGCTACTGCCACTTCAACAGCATTTCTCAGGGGGGTGGCAACTAAGGATATTTTGGAGGCAGCTACTTGGAGTTCAGTGCATACTTTCTCTAAGCATTACCACCTTCCTCTCTACTCTAAATCTAGGGCTGGTTTTGCCACAGCTATTTTGCAAGGCATGTTGACAGCTCCTGCTTCCTTATGATTTGCCAGCCTCCCTTACCTCTGCTTTGGGATTCTACCCAATGGTTAGGACTGCAGCAATGTGGAATGAAGAACATAGTACAGTTTTGTACCTACCATAAATGTAGATGTTCGAGGATCCACATTGCTGCAGTCCAATTTACCCTCCCTCCTTCCCCTCTGTGTGGGTTAGGCTATATTCTTGTGCATTTGTATATATTGTATATATGTTTGGTGCAGGGTTTTTGTTGGTGTTTTGGTTTGGGCCTTGTCTTTTTAGGGCCTTCTGACATCTGGGGCAAGAAAAGACTGAGGATATGGCGTCGGTCATGCGCATTAGTACCCTGACGTCCTGACGTCAGTCTAATGCGCCTTGACCGACGTCAGCCATATACTTTGGTATTCGGGCCGACTGGACAGCGGACTACCCAATGGTTAGGACTGCAGCAATGTGGATCCTCGAACATCTACATTTATGGTAGGTACAAAACTGTACTTTTGGCCTTAAGGGCTGTGACTGTTTAGCACACTGACTTTGTGAACTATGTGTTGCATGTGCTATGGCTTGAGGTGGTGGTTGCTTGGGTGTCTGCTTTGGAGGCCTCTGTTGTTTTGGTAGATTTTTAATCAGCGCCCCTGAGTATGTTTTTGTGTGTTTATGTGTTTGGTTTGCAGTTGTGATAGTTCTATGTGAGACTGGGTTTGTGGTGTGCGTGGTTACCTTCTCCTCCTGACTGGTCTTGCCAGTACTGAATTGAGAGAGCTCAGCCTCCAGTTTGGCTATATAGTTGCATCTCTCATATATTTGTATTTGTTGGGAGGAGGAGAGTTGTCTGTGTACATGAGGCAATTGTAACATTGCCTCAAGATTCTAGATTCACCAGCTGAACAGGAGAGGACGCCAGCAACTGACACTTCGACATGCTAGAAATAGTGAAAAAGATTGCTGTGTAACTGAGTCAGAAAGGACCTATAGGGAAATGGGTACTCAACAGAATTTAGGTGAATGAAGTACTTTAGTTTGTTTAAGAGTGCTTTACCTGTATACAAAATGCTTTAGGAGCAAGTGCTGAGCTTTTCAGATAGAGTATAGGCTGTTTAGATTGCAAGTAGAACAGTTCTGAGGGAAAAATTGAAGAGCAGACTTGGCGGAGCCAGAAAAAAGTTTAACCGGCGTATGCGCACGACCGCACAAAGCCGTGCAAACGCGGATTTTAAGCAGTGAACTACAAAAGAGCTAGGAATGGTCCCAAACAACCAATTACTAACAGCTTCTTGTGCTGAGGTCACTTCCCCCAAGGACAGGTAGGCTGCTCAAGGCTCCCCACTCCCACTGGTGAGCAAAGAAACTTCCTTCTATCCAAGTAAGGTAATGGACAACACAGGAACTACACCACAGCCCAGAATACAGCAATGCCTGTATACTGGTCTAAACTAGTCGAGAAAGGCGGGAAAACAAGGATTATTTTTTGGTTTTTGTTTTTGCAGAAATACACAGAAAATGCAGAGACAGTGATAAATTAGTTACACAGGCTTGCACACTTTAGTGGGCAGCCTCCACAGTTCAATTAAACAAACAAGCAAACTTTCGACTAAATTCGACTAAATGTAAATTTAAGTGCAGATTTTAAAATAAATGCAGTAATCAGTAAAAAAACAGTTCAGGCTAGTTCAAAGTAAGCAGCAGAAGCTATTTTCAGTGGAAAAAAAAGCAAAGATACTTAAATCCAGAAGGTAGTCGCTTTTTCGAGTTTCTTGCTGCTAGGACTACTCTGTAAACCCACGTGGAGTTTGTCTGAGCAGTACATCTCCTGGACCAGAGCTGGATCTGCCAGGGCTATCCTGCATGGGTTCCTGGAATCCTCGTCCAGACCACCACCCAGCCCGCTGTGAACTTTTGTACTCACCCACTAGTGCATACTCCAACACTGGAATGGAAGGACATAGGAAAGTTGTAAAATCTTACCATAGATGTCATTCTCTTCCATTTTGCGGTATTCCTTCCTGCCCTCCATCCCCCTGTTCTCCTTGCACTTGCTCTCCTCTGCTCCTATACAGGCTATGCTATCAGGACTGGCTCCGTCTGGGGCTTCTTTGTTCTGAGGACTGGTGCACGCAGATGTCACTTTGGTGCTCGCAGACGTCACTTTTATGGCCCACGTACCAGCCAACATGTCAGACATCCGATGCACTATCGGACTAGAAAAGCTTTGGAAACCTGGCCGAACAAGCTGATGGGATGAAGGGTAAACCCACTAGTGAATACTACAACATGGAAGAGAAGAGTGTCTATGGATATTGTAAGATTTTACACAACTTTCCTTTCTTTCACAATATGTGATGGTATTTTGCTGTAACCCCCCACAAAAAACAAAACAAAACATATATGCAGACATTTGCTCTGAGTGTTGATGGAGAAGTACAGAGAAGGTTAGAAGGAGTTGCACTGTGTCTTTGTGGATTTAGAGAAAGCATATGACAGGGTGTCTAGAGAACAGTTGTGGTATTGTATGAGGAAGTCGGGAGTGTTAGAGAAGTATGTAAGAGTGGTACAGGATATGTACGAGGGTAGTGTGACAGCGGTGAGGTCTGCAGTGACAGATGTATTTAAGGTGGAGGTGGGATTACATCAAGGATCAGGTCTGAGCCCTTTCTTATTTGCAATGGTGATGGACAGGTTGACAGACGAGATCAGATGGGAGTCCCCGTGGACTATGATGTTTGCAGATGACATTGTGATCTGTAGTGAGAGTAGGGAACAGGTGGAGGAGACCCTGGAGAGGTGGAGATATGCTTTAGAGAGAAGAGGAATGAAGGTCAGCAGGACTAAGACAGAATATGTGTGTGTGAATGAGAGGGAGGATAGAGGAATGGTGAGGATGCAGGGAGTAGAGGTGGCGAACATGAATGAGTTTAAGTACTTGGGATCAACAGTTCAGAGCAATGGTGAGTGTGGAAGAGAGGTGAAGAAGAGAGTACAGGCAGGATGGAGTGGGTGGAGTAGAGTGTCGAGTGATTTGTGACAGACGAGTACCTGTAAGAGTGAAAGGGAAGGTCTACAAGAGGGTAGTGAGACCAGCTATGTTATATGGGTTGGAGACAGTGGCATTGACAAGGCAGGAGTCAGAGCTTGACGTGGCAGAGTTGAAGATGTTAAGATTTGCACTGGGTGTGACGAGAATGAACAGGATTAGGAATAAGTATATTAGAGGGTCAGCCCAGGTTGGAAGGTTTGGAGACAAAGCTAGAGAGGCAAGATTATGTTGGTTTGGACATGTGCTGAGGAGGGATGCAGAGTATATTGGGAAAAGATGCTAAGGATGTAGCTGCCGGGTAACAGGAAAACAGGAAGGCCTAAGATAAGGTTTATGGATGTGGTGAGAGAGGACATGCAGGTGGTTGGTGTGACAGAGCAAGATGCAGAGGACAGGAAGAAATGGAAACAGTTGATCTGCTGTGGCGACCCCTAACGGGAGCAGCTGAAAGTAGAAGACGACGACTTTTCCATTAGTCGTGTATAGGTAGATGTAGCGAAATTAAGCTATAGCATTGCATCACACTTTTATTGGTGTAGCCCAGAAATTAACTTACTTGTTTTGTGAAGCACTGTCCCAGGTTATTTGTACAGTTTTTAAAACTGGAAGAACAAGTGATCACTTCACAAGTGGCATATCTCTGTACTACCATTGTAATTAGGCCCTTCAGAAGCAATTCTGGAGTGGCCAAAGGTAATGCCAGATACCATTTAGAACACCTTTCGGAGTCACCCTTTCTAACAGTTTCTCATTAAATCATCCATACGTCTGTGAATAACATTTTAAGTGGTCATCTATAAAGAACCGCTAACCGCTAAAAGCCATCTGGTATCAGCCCACTAAACTCCAGTGTGTCATTTAAATCAGAAGTGCAACAGTGTTTCATTGTTGTACAAATTAAATTAAATAAAAATCTGGAAAAAATATCCATTCCAAATGGTAGTTTAATACTTTGGCATTACAGAGGCAGCTCCACAAATTTTAGTTGCCCACCTCCATTAAATGTGACCTTTCAGTAGTAAAGTCTGGTGATTATGGGTCTTGCTCTTGTTCTAAGCATGCTTTAAGCATTGAAATGGGTGTAGATGACAGTGCATCTGCACCCAGGTAATTCCATGTCCAGGTTTTATTCTGGTGCACAGAAGTTAGTGTTTTAAGTAAACTGGCTTTTTCATTGACATGCACAATTGACTGTTTATGATCAATGTGCTATAATATTGAAGGCTGTTGTCAATAGCTTTCAGTAGATCCTAAAGAAGTATTACCTTAGGAGTTAACATAAACCATAATTAGGGGATGGAAGTGTAGTGCTGGTTTGTGCCTTTCTTTCATCTGTTCTCAACAGGCAGTGTTTTCAGTGTGTGTGATTCTTAACAGGTGCCCTGAATGTTATAAACACTATTTGATTGGGGGGGGGGGTGCATTGCTGTGTACATTTCAGGACTTTATTCTTCCTACACTTCAGCTCAACAAGAACTTGCCAGATCTGCTGTAATACTGAAGACCTCTTCAGATGGCTCCTGTAGTTATTTTTTTATCTCCAGTCAGCACATGTTGCTTTTTCAAAAAGCTCCCTTTTTTGGCAACAGACTTGATCCTGTTATGTGACATGGCATAATGCAGCGTATAAACTATAAGCATGTATGTCCCGTTCTCACTAGTTTCTTGTTCTTGTAGTTTGGCTTTCAAACCTTGCTGTCACAAGTGGTGTTTGAATTTTCCTTGCCCTTTGGATATTCTATATCTTCAAATTTCAGAATGCCAGGATGGCTTCTCATCCAACTGATCTGAAAATGTCTGTTTTGATACTTGGTGGGTGTGCTGGAAGTTTGCTCGAGATTGTGTGGAAGACTGACAGGGTCTAAAGCTTATTAGAGGTAGGCTGCTGTTGGCTGTGATCTCCCAGGTCTTTCAGGGGGGGTGGGTGGGGGTCAACCCTAATTTAACAGGGGATTGGCCAAGTTCTAGTTGAGTTTCTGCAGAGGACTCTAGACCTGGAGAGAGAGACTTCAAGTTCTGCACTCTGGGTGTCCTTCCTTTCTCTCAGTGTCCGACTCCATCTGTATCTTACTGAGCCTCCCCCATAACTCTGCTGGCCCTGGTAGAGAAGTTGCAGAGTGGGCTTTGCCAAGGTCCACACCCAAAGTATGAAAGAGCAAGTCTTTTGTATGGGACTTTACAGAAGGAAGGAATTTTTCAGTTGAGTCTAAAGAGAGTTTCCCTACACCCAGATCAGGTAGAGACATCTTCTGGTTATGCCTGAACCTAGGTCTTTTACTATATTCCTCCAGTCCCAGAAATCTTGGATAATGGCTTTCTATGATACATACTTTTGTTGCCAGATTCTCAACCTCTGGCTTCTGTGGTATCAGTTCTTACAGACAGTTGTGTGGGATTCGCACAGTGAAGCATCCAGCAGTAGTGTTTCTGGATTCCATTTCATAGGTTAATGGCTTAAGAGCCCTTACAAGCCTAGCCAATACAACACAACTGTACTCAGTATATGCCCGTAGGGGCAAGAGGAGGGCATGGGTTTTTGCCTATGCATTGAGTATCATACAGATTGTCCATGTCCATAAAGGGACATAGGCACTACCCCAGGTGTGAATTTGCCATTTCCCCCATCCATTGATTCGAATTGCATTTGAAGAGGGCCAGAGAAGGCTCTGCTTAATGTTAATAGGAAGCCTGTTGCAAAGAATGGGCAGTCTGAGACATATCTGGCTCTCCAGCAAGTTTTGTTTGAGTCACTGACTAAGTTTAGATCTCTAGATTGGGGACCTTTGTGCTGTTTGACTTGCAGATGTGAGGCAGCTCCATCAGGGCTGGATTTGTAAATGCCTTGTAGGTCAGGCATAGGTCACCCTTTAATAATTGGTAGGAGGCCGCCCAAATGCCCTATCCCTTTACTCTGTCTGCATAGGACATGTTTATACCCTGTATTTTTTATGAGGAACCTCTGAGGTTGGTCCAGCTGCTACAAGTACCTAGTCAAGTACATGCCAAATGACATGTACTCTAATATTGGTCTAATGAGGGCTGAGCACAGCGGGGCTGTCATTTCCTTGGATCTGGATGCCATACCTTTACTAATAAGTTTTGACACACAGGACTTTCTCACCACTGTGGACACATTGCTGTCAAAGTTCAGGCTTCTTTCTGTGTAACTAGATCTCTCACCTCCGAGTCCACTTTTAGGGGTGTGCTGTTGGTTTCAATTTGCAGGGGTATTTGACTTCCCAAAGGGTATGATGCATTTTTTTTGCATTTAGTTTTTAGGTTATGGTTCTGGCACCAGTCATTTTCTGATCTAGGCACTCCTGAAGGATATCTATATCACTGGAGGATTCGATGATTGCCTCCAGCTTGAAGTCAGCAGCAGACTTTGTCATCCAGAGGCCTTCTACATTAGCCTTGACTTCAGAGGAGTATGTTCCAAACAGGAGTGGTTCCAGCACTGAGCCCTCTAGCACATCAGTAGTAACTGGTCTCTTGCTGGATCTAGATTCACCCACTTTAACTGTGTGTGTCCTCTCTATGAGCCAGTTAGCTTTCCATATGGTGATGTAGGGATTTACTCAGTTTTTATGAGCTTATAATACCCAAGTGGGGAATTGTGTCAGATGCCTTGGTCAGGTTGCAGTAGGTGGTATGTACTGATGTTATGTAGTCTTATCTCGCCGTAATTCTTGCTGGATGGGTTCAGAGACGATTCTTGGCTCCGACTCTGCTGATACTAAAGCTCGAGAGCTTTCACTGGCTCGTGGCTAACCCCCATCCCATGGTGCCTCATGGCAATTCCCCAGATCTCGTTTGCCGCAAAAGCTTTGAGGTTGTCTCCTTACTGGCTCGTTGGCTAAGTAGAAGATTTTTTGATAAATCTTGATATTTTTCATCTAGTTTCTTTTTCTTTCTACCTAAATAGTTATCTATTACCCGTGTGATTGTTGTGAGTGATTGATCCCCTGTCCCACTATCTTAGGATTGTACGGCCCATTTTAGTTAGAGGGCCGTAGTTGTCCGATTAAATTAGAGGGCCTTTCCTCTCCGAGTGCTAGTCCCTAAACTTTCTTCTCTTTATAGCTTTCCTTTGTGGTTATTGTTAGCTTTGTTTTTTTCTCAGCATATACAAAGATAGAGTACATAAGGAACACTGCCCTTCTAGGTTCAAGAAATGCGATGTGTTCTCAAAAAATGTCATTGACCGACTGTCACACCAGCTGTGTGTACTGTTTGGGAGAGGCTCATTTACAAGAACCCTGTACTGTTTGCCATGCCTTCAGTACTAGGGTTCTTAATGAAAGAAAGCAAAAATTGATAGGGGTCTTATGACTAGTACCTTCCAGGAACAGCTGGAACTTGGTCCGACAGTTCCCAAAACTTTGAAGAGAAAATCTCCTTCGGTTCCAGTTTCGGAGCCATCAAAAAAGTCTAAAGTGACAGAGCCAAGGAGTTCTGGTTCTGATTCCGTTTCTTCTGTCTCTGTGCTGAGGCAACCTTCAGTATCGAGACACTCACCTGTTATGGACCCTATCTCACCAACTTTGAGGTCTCCTATTTTAGAAAGGAGGAGATCTCCTTCTGTCTCCACCCATTCCTCCAGGACACTTTCGGATGAGGATATCGAGCGGGTGGTGAAGAGGTTACTCTGTGACTCAGCTCTGGCTAAAACATTAGCTCTTCCAGACCCAAAGGCTTCAGAGCCGTCCCATCTCCAGACTACTGCTCCTCCTCCGATTACTTCACTCTCAGTCTCGAACATTTTGAGTCCTCTTGTATTGGATCCTTTGGTTCCGAGAATTCTTCCTGCTTCCTCGGAACTGATAACTCTATCCTCAGTGGCTCAATCTGGAGACGAGGGGTCTGGGAGCCGACACTCTCAGGTCAACCCCGAGGGGGATAGTCACCCTGGTTTTTCTTCGGAACCGAACCTCCCTCTCGGTGCTTTGGCCCGACTGAGCTCGGTTCCCACATCTGCTTCAGAACCTGTCCCTCCTGCTCAGAGCCGACTTTCTGTTTCCTCGGAGCAGAGGTCGTCTTTGGAGCAGGGTGAAAGGCCTTCGAAGCAATAAAGAAAGCTTTGTCCAGTGCTAAAGCCCTGCCTTTGGATCCAATGTCCCACCAGCAGCCGGCAGCAACCTCTTTCCCCCCACCTCTCCCTCAGTATAGGGAAGCAGAGACTCAAGGAGCCCCCATTGAAGGTGTCCTCTCATCTGAGACCTCCCCAGATTATCCCACTGGAGAGCTCCCTTGGAAGAGACTTTGTAAGAGGAAGCACATTGACTCACCTGAGTCAGTCACATCAAACACTGATTTGGATGAGTCAGAAGGGTCCCCTAGATCCCCCTCTGAAGATGTCTCTTTTGCAGACATCCTTGAAATCCTTAGACAGAGGGGTGATTGGAAGACCTCTAACCCTACTGAGAATGAGTCAGTGTACCTTGAGGCCTTTGGTTCCCTACCTTCCACCTCCTGGGTGACACCGCCTTATGACCAGCTCTTGGGGGCATATCCCAGAAAGCCTGGACCTCCCGGCATACAGTGGAGCCTGTCCCGTGGAGGCCAAACAAATTTATGGCCGCTGGAAGACAAGTCTTTTCTTTCTAAGGGAGTTCCTGTGGATGCTATGGTGGTAGCAGTGGCCACAAAAAAGGAGTTGTCCGAGACATCTTCAAATATCTATCCTCCTAATAAGGAGTCCAGGACAATGGATAGGTATGGAAAGCGTACCTTCTCTTCAGCGGCATTTACCTTACGATCGCTGAATTACCTGTCCCATTTTACAAGACTTCAAAGGGATCTCCTGAAGGAGTTGGGAGATACCCTTCAGGATTCAGTAGCTTCGGGATCCACGGACAAGATATCTGTGCAGCTCTATACCCTTATATCTATAGCTAACTCTTCCATGAGGCTGATATCCTATGCAGCTGACAGAGCAAGCAGGGCAGCCGTAGCAGTAATTTCTCTTAGGAGACATTCCTGAATGCATCTATGCAACTTCACCGAATCCTTTAAGTCTTCCTTTACCAACGTCCCCTTTGATGTTTCAACTCTTTTTGGACCGCAAGTAAAAGAGACTTTGGCCAGGTGCGAGCAGGAAGGGAAAACCTTATTTGCTGTCGGAGTCCGTTTCTCCCTTCCTTCTAGACCCTATCCTAAGGGTCAAACAGGAGGGAAAATGTGGTTCCGCAAATCCCAAAAAGGTTTCCCTCAGGCACAAAGTCAACCCTCCCCTAGAGGCAAAGGGGAAGGATATAATGGATGATGCTGCCCTTGCAGCACAGGGGGTCCTCAACATCAGGGAGATAGGGATACCTTCTCTGATCATCCCTTCCATTGCCCCTGAGGGGTTGCCCAACTGTCCGTCTCTAGAGGCAGTCAGGGGTTGTCTTTCACTGTACCCAAGCACCTGGCAACAAATTTCCCAAGATCATTGGGTACAAACCATAATTTCCAGAGGTTACCTTATTCCCTTTGTTTCTGATCCCCAGATAAACCGGTCTCTACCAGATCTGACACCCATTCAATTAGACCGTGCAACATCAGAGGTCATCTCGTTGCTTCAAAAAAGAGTCATCCAGGAAGTCCCCATAGAGCAAATAAGATATGGAACTTACAATTCTTTTTAGTTCCAAAAAAGACAGGGGACTGGAGATCAATTCTAGATCTTGGCAAACTCAACAAGTCTGTAAAGAAATCGAAGTTCCGTATATTCACTCTGCAATCAATATTTCCCTTTATTGGGAAAGACAATTGGATGTGCTCCATAGATCTTCAGGAAGCGTACTACCAGATCAAAATGGACAAGCGCTCCAGAAGACATCTATGCTTTCAGCTGGGAGCCAGTCATTTTCAATTTCAAACCCTGCCCTTTGGCCTCATTACAGCTCCCAGAGTATTCACCAAATGCATGGCAGTGGTAACAGCTCACCTGAGATGTCAAGGATTCCAGATGTTTCCATACCTAGACGACTGGCTTCTCACTACTACCACCAAGCACCAACTAATCAGAGCCAGGGATGAGACTCTATCCTTGTGCACCAGATTAGGAATTACAATAAAGCTAAAGAAATCAGCCTTATCTCCATTGCAGCGCATTGTCTTAGGCTCAGAAATAGACTCAACTACCATGATAGCAAAACTGACACCAGAAAGGATGTAATCATTGCACAACCAAGTCAGATTCTTGCTGAAGAAAGACAAAGTACAGGCCAGGATAGTCCTTCAGTTCCTAGGGACTATGGCTTCCACCATTTTCTTTGTTCCCCTAGCCCATCTGCACATGGGAGTACTTCAATGGCTACTATTTGCCCAGTTGTCAATGCAGGATCTCCCCCAGTACTCATCACAAAACTCCTGCAAGAAAGATCTAACATGATGGTTACGTATGGATCAACTTCATCTTGCTCCCCCTCAACAAAATGCAGTTTTGACCACGGACGCTTCCCAGATAGGGTGTGGGGGCATTATCTGGGAATGATGGTCCAAGGTATTTGACAAGATCACGAGAACCACTTGCACATAAATGTTCTGGAGATGAGTGGTGCTGTATGCATTGCAAGCACTTCATAGTTCTCTTCCCACTGGGACAATTGCGATTCAGTCAGACAACATGTCTGTAGTGTGGTACATAAACAAGCAAGGGGGGAACCAAATCTTACCCACCTTGCCAAGAGGCTGTAAGAGTATGGAAATGGGCGATGGACATGCAATGCTTTCTGGTAGCAATGCACATCCCGGGGAAGTCCAATGTGATAGCAGACAAACTCAGTCGAGCAATTCTGATGCCTTATGAGTGGTCCCTGAATTCAGAAGTTGCAAAACAGATTTTTCGTAAATGGGGCCAGCCTTGCTGTGACCTATTCGCCACATACATGAACACCAAATGCAGCAACTACTTTGCCCTAATTCCCCATCTGGGGATGTCACCCAGGGATGCTCTGGTCCACAATTGGCCTCCAGGACTCCTTTATGCCTTTCCGTCCTTTCCTCTTATACCAAAAGTGATTCAGAAAGCAAAATGTTGGAGTACCCTGATCCTCATTGCTCGTTACTGGCCTCGCCAAGTCTGGTTCCCCTTCCTGTGGCCCTATCTCTTGGAAGAACCATGGATCCTGGAACCATCTCCAAACCTCCTGATTCATCAGTCAGGGCAGTTCCATCCTACCATCCAAACCCCGAAATTGACAGCATGGCTGCTCCAGTTCCACGAATAGCCAGGTGTATTTCCCTTTCCCCTACAAACACATTTTGATTTCTTCACACAAACCTTCCACCAGGAAATTATATTCCAGCAAATGGAAAAGGTTCTCAATTTGGGCAGCAAACCAAGGCATAGATCCCTACTTAGCTCCCATACAGTCTATCCTGTCCTTCCTGGCATCCATTTTTCAAGAAGGAGCTGCAGCTGCTACTGTTAGAGTTCAGTTAGCTGCCATATCTAATTATAATTTTGGCTACATGGGAAATCCAGTCATGTCCCACAAAACCTTTTTGAAAGGAATCTTCCTTCTCAGACCTCCAATCAGGCAACCACCGGAGCCCTGGGACCTGAACCTAGTTCTCACATCTTTAATTTCTCCACCTTTTGAACCGTCGTCTTCATCGGATCTGAAATTCTTGTCTTGGAAGACATTGTTCATAGTGGCTATACCATCTGCTGGGAGAGTTTCAGAATTGCAAGCCCTCACCATTCAACCTCCTTACATTGTTTTCCACAAGGATAGTCTCACTTAGAACTAATCCTTCCTTCCATTCTTCCTAAGATATGTTCAGAGCATAATCTCAACACAACTATCAAATTACCAGTCTTCTTCCCGAATCATAGTAATAAATCAGAATACAGACTACACCAATTGGATGTCCACAGAATTCTCAGGTTTTACCTGCACGGGACTAAAGAATTTCGAAAATCAGGCCAATTTTGTTTCGTTCTCGGTCAAAAACAAAGGCTTGCCTGTCTCTAAGGTCACTGTCTAAATGGCTTTCAGACTGCATCTCATTTGCTTACAAAACTGCTGGCAAACAATTACCTGCCAAAGTAAAAGGCCATTCAACCAGAGCAGTATCAACTTCATATGCCTTTAGATCAAAACTCCCAATTGATGCCATTTGTGCACCAACTACTTGGGCAAGACCTCATACCTTTGTCACGCATTACAAATTGGATTTGGCCTCCCGGGACAAGTCACCCACTGTGCTGAAGGGTCTCTTTGCTTGAGCCACCCGGGATAAAGATGCTAGGGATGCTGTCCCATCCAGCAAGAATTATGGCGAGATAGGACTACATAACATAAAGAAGTTATGTACTTACCATAATGTTCCATGTTTGTAGTCCATCTCGCCTACATTCTTGCGTCTCACCCTCCTTTCCCCTTCCTGTTTCTTGGAGGAACTGGTGGACTATCCATTATGCTGTCTGACCTGGTTGTAGTTGTCCATCCACTTGGCATGGATAGTAATACAAATGATTCTGTTTGTATGTGCATAGCTGATAGTTTACTTACTTATGTACCTATTTATTTTCTTGCAAACAAGATCTGGGGAATTGCCGTGAGGCACCATGAGATAGGGGTTAGCCTCGAGCCAGTAAATGCTCTCGAGCTTTATCGGCTCCGAACCCATCAAGCAAGAATGTAGTCGAGATGGACTACAAACATGGACTGTTATGGTAAGTACATAACTTCTTTTTTTTATCCTCATCCATGACCTTAGAGACTTACTCAAATAAATCTAACAGATTCAGTAGGCATGACCTGCCTTTGACAAAGCCAAATTTGGTCAGGTCCAGTTTTTGTGGGTTTCTTGTGTTATTATCAGGTCCATGATTATTCTTTCCATGGCCTTACATGCAAGACCAGTCAAACTTATGAGTGCTGTAATTTTCCAGGTTACTAGAGGGGCCCCTCATTATGCATAGGGATGACTGCTGCTGTCCTTCTTTCTGTCGGGACAAAGCTAGTCCAGAGACTGGTTAGAGATTTTAATGGACCAGATAACTCATGATTTAAGCTGTTTTAAGAGGCAACCTGGTATATCATTAGGCCCCATTGAAGCCGTGTTTTTAGCTTTAGAGAGTGCTGTGGCTTCCTGTTCTTTGGTGATAATTACTAGTGGAGCGTATTTCTTGGGAGAGAACTGGGAGTGATGGGTTGGTGAGATTTGAGTTGAATTTTAAGGATCTGGTGGCTGTCCCCAGGAATCCTATACCAGGCAACAGGGAGAGTAGCATCCTTGACCAAACTGGTAAGAAAATGTACTTGGCTGCCCTGGTGTTTAGGGCTTTTAACAAAGTGTCATGTGCTCGAATACTAGGAGTATATCCTTGATTAAGACAGAAGGCAGAGGGGATACAGGACAATAAACTTAAGAAGGTGGTAGTGCACTTACACAGTCTTAACTTTCAGAATGTCTGGCACACACTTTAGAGTGGATGTGATGCAGAATGCAGGCAGTTGCTACAGGGTCTGTAGTCTAGGGAAGCTTGATTGGCTGAGGAGTCAGCCTCTTCCAGAGCATGTTAAAATGTAGCTGTCTGCTGCAAAGGTGTTCAAAAAGCTGACCGAGGGGGAAATTGTGCACTGCCAAGCTATGTTAGAACTGTCCAAATAACAGTTGTCCTTTGTTCTAAACAGAGCAAAGGGAATTTCAAAAAGAACTTCCAAAAAAAAGGACTAGCTCACTCCAGAGAGACTGTGGGGGTGTCAGTCCCAGGGCAACAATAGAGTAGTAGCTATGACTTTCCAGAGCACTTCCTTCACCCATTTACTCTCCAGAGAAAATGGTCAGGATGTGATAGTGTTCAATCTCGCCGTTTGTTCTTACACATGGGTTCGGAGCCGATCCTCGGCTCCGTGTCGGCCGCTTGCAAGCTCTGCATCGAGAAGAAGCTCGAGACAATCTAATACCCACAATCCCCCTCTGCCTTTACCTCAGATCTAGTTTGCCGCTGCTGCGTTCGCATCGCTGGGAGCTAGCTCGAGCATCTTCAGATAAGATATAACTTATTTTTTTTTTTTGTTATATTTTAGAAAGAGTTGTTCTGAAAGTACCTTTAGGTATACTTAGTGTATGTGTGTGTGTAGGTAGAATTCTCGGTACCGTTAAATTTAATTTATCTGGTTAGAGTTTTCGGGGCCTACTATCCCCTTCTAAATTTGACAACCGGACTGACATACCCATCGGATTTGACTTGTTTACATTGGATTTGTCTTTTATACTGGACTTGACTTTTCTGTCTACTGTAAAATGTCTGACAAAATTAAATCCGGCTTTAAGCGTTGTCAGTGTGGCCAAAAAATGTCAGTTTCTGACAACCATAGTTCCTGTGTCTACTGCCTTGGCCCTCTCCACTTACAAGAGGACTGTTCAATTTGTCACTCTTTTAGTGGGAGGGTCATGACAGATAGGCGCAGGAAACTCATGGACAGAGGGTTGTTAAAACCTTCCTTTCAGGAGGCTCTGGATGCTTCAGACCAGGCATCCAAATCCTCGAAGGAATCGAAGACGTCGGAGCCCAAGTCATCGGCTCCGAGCTCTTTGAGTAAAGTTAGATCACCGGTTCCACAGACTTCGGGGCCGAGTGTTCAACTGGTGTCGGTTCCTGAGCCTCGAGTCTTGGAACCGGTGATGGAGCTCCCTCCCTCGACTTTATTGAGGTCGGCTCCGTCTTCGGTTCCTTCGACCCGTTCTTCTAAGCTCTCCGATGTCGATGTGGATCGTGTGGTGCAGAAGTTATTGGAGCATTTGGCCCTATCCAAACTTATTTCAGTTTCCACCCAGTTGGTGTCGAAACTTGAAGGCCTCCCATTGTCTCCATCCATTCCTCCTCCGAGACCTATCGAGTCTTTGGAGCCGGAAGAGGTTGATCTTCTGATTGTGGAGCCCTCGGGTCCAGAACCGTCCTTCTCTCGGTCTGTTCCTCTCACCTCGACTCCGTCGGACACGGTACCGGAGTCTCGGAGCCAACGATCTGTCCTTGGTTCCGGGGCCGAGAGTCGAACCGACGTTTCGGTTCCGACCCTTCCCCTCGGGGCCTCGGCGCGGATCGATTCGGCTCCGTCCTCGGGGTCGATGCCTTCGTGCCTGTTTCGGGATTCTTCCCATTTCTTGAACCGGAGATTCTTGACTCGGGCCCGGGGCTTCGATCTGATGAGGAAGGTGTTGTCTACCCAGACAACCACATCAGTAAAGCAACCTCTCCTCCCCATAAAGGGCGTTATCCTCCTCTGCACCCACGGCCACATCCAAGCGTCGAGCACGGTGTCTCAGCCACCCCTGGAGGTGCCCCTCTTCCTCGGAGGCTTCTTGGATGCTCCCCACGAAAAGTCCCTAGGAAAAGATTGTGTAAGAGGAGACACTTGGATTCTCCACAAGAATCCTTGACATCCGATACTGACTTAGATGAGTCAGAAGGGTCCCCTAAGTCACCTTCAGAAGATGTCTCTTTTTCTGACATATTGGAGATCCTGAAACAGAGAGGTGACTGGCAGTCCCTCCCCCCTTCTGAGGATGAGTCAGTCTTGCTGAAGGCATTCGGTGCTCGCCCTTCTTCCTCCTGGGTCACTCCGCCCTTCGACGAATTAATGGAACTTATTGCTCGAAGGGTGTGGGAGGCTCCTGACACAGTGGAACCAGTCCCAAGGAAACCCAATAAGTATATCACTGCACCCCAGGACAGGACTTACTTAACAAAAGGAGTTCCAGTTGACGCTATGGTGGTGGCAGCGGCCACGAAAAAGGAGATGTCGGAATCTTCCTCATCTGTCCATCCCCCTAATAAAGATTCTAGGACTATGGACAGGTATGGGAAGTGCATTTTTAGTTCAGCGGCTTTTTCCATGCGATCCCTGAACTATTTGACCCACTTTACACGACTACAGAGGGATCTAGTCAAAGAGTTGGGAGATACCCTCCAGGGTACTACAGATGCTGCTGTCTCAGAGAAAGTGACAGCGCAACTTAATACCCTTACATCCATTGTGAACTCGTCCATGAGGCTGATCTCTTACGCGGCGAAGGTTCGAGTAGGGCAGCAACTTCAGCGATTGCTCTTCGCAGACAATCCTGGATGCGCTTATGTTCATTCGGAAGCCTTCAAGTCTTCCTTTACTAACGCCCCATTTGACGGTGCCACTCTTTGGCCCCAAAGTAAAGGAGACCCTTACCGGTGTGAGCAGGAGGGAAAGACTCTGTCTGCTGTCGGAGTCCGTTTTCCACCCCAACCAGACCGTACCCCAAAGGGCAACGTGGTGGAAAAATGTGGTTTCGAAAACCCCAAGGATCTTTCCCAGGCACACAGGGTGATGCCCCTTCTAGAGGCAGAGGAGGGGGCAGAGGTGGAAGACGCCGCCCTGGCGGCAGAGGGGGACCGCAGAATCAAGGTGACAGGGATACACTCCCTGGTAAACCTTTCCAGCACTCCTGAGAGGAGGCCCGACTGTCCTGCTCTGGAGGCAGTCGGGGGTCGCTTAGCTTTATACCCTCAGGCCTGGCAAAACATAACTACAGACAAGTGGGTAAAAAAGCGTGGTTACCAGAGGTTACAATATACCCTTTCTATCCCATCCCATTCCAAAGAAAAGACTCCCAGATGTACCGCCCCATCTACAAGAGCCAGCAGCTATAGAAATTTCAAAGCTGCTAGAAAAAAGAGTCATCCAACCAGTCCCAGCGGACCAGCAAGGATTCGGGACTTACTCAAGGTTCTTTTTAGTTCCAAAGAAAACAGGGGACTGGAGGCCCATTCTGGACCTAAGCGACCTCAATACCTTCGTCAAGAAAGAAAAGTTCCGAATGGTCACGCTTCAATCGATCCTTCCATTCTTACAGAAGGACGACTGGATGTGATCAATAGATCTGAAGGATGCATACTAACACATCAAAATGGTCAGCGCATCCAGAGATCATTTGCTTCCGGCTGGGTGCCAGTCACTTTCAATTTCGAGCCCTGCCCTTTGGTCTGACCTCAGCCCCAGGGTCTTCACCAAATGCATGGCAGTGGTAGCGTCTCACTTGAGACGCCAAGGATTCAGGTGTTTCCGTATCTGTACGACTGGCTCCTATCTGCCACCACCCAGCGTCAACTAGTACAGGCCAGAGACTATACTCTTCAACTGTGTATTCACCTAGGAATTTCCGTAAACTTCGGAAAATCCTTACTACAGCCATCACAAAGTATCTTATTCATAGGAGCGAATTAGATACACATCAGTTAATTCTAAGACTTCCTCCAGAAAGGATACTTTCACTTCAGACTCACATCGTCTTCTTCTCTTGTCCAGGAAATCCCCAGCAAAACTGGTACTGAAGGTTTTGGGACTCATGTCGGCTTCTCTTATAGCAATACCCTTGGGAAGACTGCACATGAGAGTCCTACAATGGCTACTGTTTGCGCAATGGTCGTTCCAACAACTACCTCTAACACACGAGATTCTCATAACGAACACATGCAAAACACACCTAAACTGGTGGCTCCAAACGTGCAACCTTTCCAAGGGGAGACCATTTGTGCTACCGCCTACAGTTACGGTGACCACGGACGCGTCCCTGATAGGGTGGGGGGGCATCTTTCAGGGACAAGACAGTCCAAGGCGAATGGACCAATTTAGAGTACAATCTGCACATCAATGTTCTAGAGTTGAGGGCAGTGTTTCTAGCGTTGCAACACTTTGCTCCCCTTCTTCCTCTGGGAACTATTGCAGTTCAGACGGACAACATGTCGGTAGTCTGGTACATAAACAAGCAAGGGGGAACCAAGTCCTATCAGCTATGCAGAGAGGCCATGAGAATCTGGCAATGGGCGGAGTCCACGGGTCGCTTTCTGATAGCAACGCACATCCCGGGGTCATCCAACGTCATAGCCAACAGGCTGAGCAGAGCAATTCTGTTACGCGAGTGGTCCCTAAAACAGTCAGTTGCAAAAGATTTTTCATGCGTGGAGCCAGCCGTCCTGCGATCTGTTTGCGTCTCCAATGAATGCCAAATGCACGAGCTACTTTGCCCTATTACCCCTTCCAGGGAAGTCCCCAGGGCGCACTGATTCACGATTGGCCCCGGGACTCCTGTGCATTTCCTCCCTTCCCTCTGATATCAAAGTTTCTCCAGAAAGCCAGAAACCTACACAGGACAATAATCCTCATTGCCCCATTCTGGCCTCGTCAAATTTGGTTCCCCTTCCTGATGACACACTGCATTCGGGGACCCTGGATCCTGGACCCAGAGCCAGATCTATTGACTCACTCGTCAGGGGCTCCCCATCCCAGCTCTTGTCCCTCCATCTAGCAGCTTGGCTGCTGCAATTCTAACTTAGCCAGGTCTGATCTTCTTTCGCCTGCAGTTCAGAATATATTAGTGGCTTCTCATAAAGCTTCCACTACTAAAACATATTCTAGTAAATGGAAGCGATTTGTATTCTGGCGAATACACAGCAATTGGATCCTTTATAGCTCCTTTGAATAAAATATTAGAGTTTTTAACAGACTTGTTCCATCAGGGTGCTTCTCCTGCCACATTAAGAGTTCAGTTGGCTGCCATTTCTAATTTCCATGTGGAAGAATGTGGGGCTCCTGTTATGGCCCACAGACTTTGTAAAGTCTTTTAAAGGGGCTTTTCATATTAGACCACCAATTAGATCTCCTCGTCACCTTGGAGTCTAAATTTATTGTTATCTAAATTAATGTTGCCCCCCTTTGAACCAGCCTCCTCTTGCCCATTGAAATTTTTGTCTTGGAAGACTCTCTTTTGGTAGCCATTACATCCGCTAGGCAGTATCTGAACTTCAAGCTCTCTCCATTAAGCACCCATATTTGATCTTTCACTCTGACAGAGTTTCTCTTGAACTAATTCATCCTTCCTTCCTAAAGTTTGTTCTATTAATAATATTAATCAGTCCATTGAATTACCCACCTTCTTCAAGAATCACTCCAACAAAATGGAGTATATGTTGCACAAATTAGATGTTCACAGACAGCTAAGGTTTTACTTGGATAGAACAAAAGATCACAGAAAAACTGATCAACTTTTTGTAGCCTTTGCTGATAATAGGAAAGGAGTAGCGGTTACCAAAAGAACTCTTTCTAAGTGGTTAACGGATTGTATCATCTATGTCTATGATTCTTCAAATCAAACTCTTTTGCACAAACCCAAAGGACATTCCACAAGGTCAGTGTCTACATCCCTGGCTCATGCAGCCCGCCTACCACTAGACGCTATTTGTGCGGCTGCTACTTGGTCTAAGCCACATACATTCATTTCTCATTATAAGGTAGACGAGGTTTCTAGGGACAGGGCAACCTTTGGTTCCACTGTGCTCAAGAACGTCCTTCCGTGAGTTCCTCAGGAACAAGGAGCTAGGGCTAGCCATGCCACGTTAAGTAAGACAAATGGGCGAGATTGAACACTATCACATATAGAAGTTATGTCCTTACCATAACATTCCATGTGGAGTGTTCATCTCGCCTTTGTTCTTACATTCCCACCCTCCTTAGGAAGAACGTTCAGTTTTTGGTGCCTGGCCTGGGGCATTCTGCTTCTGCTTTGCAGTCGTTGTGTATATAGTTGACATGTATATATATGTGTATGTGTCTATATATATATATATATATATATATATATATATATATATATATATATATATATATATATATATATATAGACTCTTAGTTCTGTGCATATGTGATGTAAGCATGAGTGTGCTCTCTCTGGCTACTGGTTTGCTTGCAAACTAGATCTGAGGTAAAGGCAGAGGGGGATTGTGGGTATTAGATTGTCTCGAGCTTCTTCTCAATGCAGAGCTTGCAAGCGGCCGACACGGAGCCGAGGATCGGCTCCGAACCCATGTGTAAGAACAAAGGCGAGATGAACACTCCACATGGAACATTATGGTAAGGACATAACTTCTATTTATGACTTTTGCAGACCAGCAGGAAAGCCTTACTTGAGACCAGTGAGTCTTGCACGTAGTAAGGACAGGCTAGAATCTGCAGTTTTAAAGACCACCAGAATTCTCCGGTATTCCACCTGTCTCCAAGCAATGAGTCTGCCTTGTGCCCTAACAGAAGAGCAGCCTCCTGGTAAAGGTACACAGAGCTAGTGCCATCGAGAGGAGCAGTATTTATTTTAACCCAAATTGGCCTTGTCTCAAGAAAAGAAGGATTTTGGAGGCCCATCCTGGATGTATCCAGACTAAAGTTTTTAGCCCTAAAGTTCAAAATGCTGACCTTACAAAATTTGTTCCCATTAATCCTTCCAGGAGTTTAACAGTGACCCTGAATCCAAAGGATGCCTACCTCCATTATCAGGCAAGGGTTCTCATTTCAGTTTACTTCCTTGCTTTTTCTTGGCTGTTGCACCAGGGTATTTACAAAATACCTGCTTCCAATGGTTGCTCAAATTTAAGATCCCAGGGAAGAGTACACACACTCACTCGGGACCTAGCTTTTTTTGGGGGGAGGTTTCAGAATAGACACGCAAAATGCATTCCTTCTTCACGGAAAAAAAATTCAGTTTGACCTGCTTCTTCCAAAATCTCTACTCTGTGTCATACTGCACAGCAAGGGCGATTCTCAGGGACTTGGGTTTCATGGCAAATGCCATTTCAGTGCTTTCTCTGGGATGACTATACATGAGGAAAATTCAGTGGTACCCAAAATTTGTGGCCCCAACATTCCCACCCCCTGGATACCCTGATCCGTCACCTACCATGCCTCAAAAAGGAGCTGCTTTGGTGGGAGGAGGAGGTCCTACTCACTCTGGGTTTACATTTTATCCCAGCCCCACCCAACCAAGTTATTCACATAGATGCCTCTGACAGGGTATGGAGGGCATGGACAGGATCTCAGAGTACAGGGAAAGTGACCTTCTCTCCTAAATGAGTACATACACTTGAAAGAAATGAGAGCTCCTGCAAACATTACAAATCGTCTCCCACCTATGGAAACAAGACACTCATTGTGTATACCAACAGCACCACAGTTTTGTGGTATTTAAACAAATGGGGGCACAAGGTCTTACCCACTGTGGAGGTTAGCACTGAAGGCATGGCACATAGCCACATGACTGCACATGACCCTAACAGTCTTATAATTTCCCATCTCAAGAGAATGTGCCTGTGAACTCTTAAGCAGGTCCCTAGAGGACCTTCACAAATGGACCCTGAACAGACAAGTCTTCAAAACAATCAGGCACCAATGGAGCACACTACAAATCTATTTTCTTCCCAGAAAACCACCAGCTTCCTCTGTTCTGCACCAGGATACCTTCTCACTTAACTTGGAGAACAAATGCCTTCTATTTCCCTTTCCAGTGGACAGGGAGGTCCTCTATGCCTTCACCCACTATCACTGTTTCCAGTAATCCTTCTAAAAGCCCAAAAGGAAGCTCCAAAACTTCTATTTCTCAGCAATGCAATATTGGATGTTAAGTTGTCAATCTCGCCTTCATTCTTGCTTGATGGGTTCGGAGCCGATCCTCGGCTCCGACTCGGCACTTGCTAAGCTCGAGAGTCACTTTTACCAGCTCGAGGCAGCCCCATATCCCATGATGCAAGGCGGTAAGTACCCAGATCTCGTTTGCCGCTTCGCTGATGAGGTCCTCCTTTTACCAGCTCCTGGTAAGTGAATTGTTACTTTACTATTTTAGCCCCTTTTTACAAAAAAACCTTAAATTATTAGTTTTAACTTAGTTTTCATCCCTTTCTGACAGAAAATTTCCCTGTCTCCTCATAACTTTGTCAGACTTTCACTCATCCCATCTTCCCCCTGTTAGGGTGTGTGTGTGTGTCTGTTAGTGATACCTTTTGGTATATTTAATTTAATTTCTTGGACTGGTGTGTGTGTGTGTGTTTTACACCATGTCTAAAGAAAGGGTCTCAGGCTTTAAGAAGTGTGACTCGTGCTGTCAGAAGATGTCTCTGACAGACGGTCACACTTCTTGCCTGTACTGTCTGGGGCCTCTTCACCTGCAGGACTCCTGTGCTATATGTCATTCTTTTAGCCAGAGAGTCCTGCAGGAAAGAAGAAATAAATTGATTTTGAGGGGCCTTCTTAAGCCGGAGGGCTTTCCGGCTAAGTCGGCCCCATCTAAGACTTCTAAGTCTTCCAAGGCCCAGGCTTCTGTGTCCAAGCCTGTGGCCTCGGCTCCGACTCATTCAGAGTCGAGATCGGCTCCGGCTGGAGCCGATTCTGGGTTACCTAAACCTTCGGCACCGATGGCTATCTGTGCCGACTCTGGTTCGACCACTTCGGTGTCGGCTCCGATCGGTTCCGACCACCATGTGGCCCAGGCATCAGTGTCTGTTCCGACACCCTTACATTTATGGCCGTATCGGCTCCGGCTGGAGCCGATGCATCGAAGCTACCTGTCTGTGCCGATAAGTTGTCGGCTCCAACAGTTTCAGTAGTTTCATCGGCTCCGATGGTTCCTTCGAGGAAGAGGTCTAGGTCCCCTTCCTTGGAGCCGATACTTTCGTCTCCGGCTTCGCCTCTCCTCTCGGAGCGGAGCCATCGGAGCCGATCTTCAAGGTCATCCAGGCTTTCTGACCATGATTTGGAGAGAGTGGTCAGTAGATTACTAAAGTCACAGGCACTGGCCCAAATGCTACATAGTCCGTCTCAGCAGACGACTATTAGTCCACACCCCATTGCAGTTCCTCCTTCAACTCTTCCTCAGAGATTGGAGTTGGAGTCTTCGGGAATGGTTTCTGCTATGGCTGAGGGACAGATACCCCCTTCTGCTCCTTCAGCCTCTACTCTTATCTCCTCTTGAGACCTTCCTTAGAGGATTTAGTGGCGGGCTTCCTGGTCTCCTCCGAGGGTGAGTGGCATAGCACCCTTGTCCGAGCCCGCTCTTCCCCTTGGAGCCTCGGCCTTGGTGAGCTCGGCTCCGACATCTTTCTCGGAGCCTTCCTTTTCGGTGGGTCCTGGAGTTCCTAGTTCTTCGGAGCGGGTTCTCTCGGACCTTCCTGGGAGGGGGGCCTTCGAGGTAATGAAGAGTGTGCTGGCCACTGGTCTCAGCCAGCAGTCTATTCCCTTAGCTCCTCCCTCTATGGTGCCTGTTGACATCTCTGCCACTTCTCTTGCTCCAGGACCCAGAGATCCTCCGCCTCAGGTTTCCCCACTGGGAATATCCCCCTCTTCCGAGGATTCTCCTGATTTGTCGGGGGATCCTCCGTGGAAGAGGACATGTAAGAGGAAACACGTAGACTCCCCCGAGTCTATCACTTCAGATACTGACTTAGATGAGTCAGAGGGATCCCCAAGATCCCCTCCGAGGATGTCTCCTTCTCAGACATCCTAGAACTCCTTAGACAGAGGGAAACTGGCCCACCAATAATCCCTCTGAGGATGATTCAGTATACCTGGGCGTTTGGATCTCGGCCCTCCACCTCCTGGGTGTCTCCGCCTTCGACCCCTTATGCAGGTTATTGCTCGAAGGCGTGGACTGCTCCTGACTCTGTAGAGCCTGTCCCTAGGAGGCCTTCTAAATTTATCACTGCCCCGTCGGACAAGCAATTCCTTACAAAAGGTGTCCCCGCTGATGCCATGGTGGTGGCGGCTGCCACCAAGAAGGAACTTGCAGATCCTTCCGTACCTGTCCATCCTCCTAATAAGGACTCTAGGACTATGGATAGATATGGTAAGCGGATGTTTTCTTCAGCGACCTTTGCTATGCGTTCGCTGAACTATCTTTGTCACTTCACCAGACTCCAAAGGGATATCCTTAAGGAGCTAGGTGAAGTTGTGCAGGATCCTACAGCTGCAGGGGCTCAGGAAAAAATTGCTTCGCAGCTAGGAACCCTTAACTCCATTGCAAACTCCTCCATGCGGCTTATATCATATGCTGCTGATGGAGCGAGTAGGGCCGCAGGTACAGGTGTGGCTCTTAGACGCCAAGCCTGGATGCGGCAATTTTGCAGATCCCTTTAAGGCGTCCTTCACAAACTCTCCCTTTGATGGGTCAGCTTTGTTTGGCCCTCAAGTGAAGGAAACGTTGACCAGGTGTGAGCAGGACGGCAAAACTCTTTCTGCGTAGGAGTCCGTTTTCCACCCCTTCTAGACCTTATCCCAAAGGACAGAAGGGTGGCAAAATGTGGTTCCATAAATCCCAAGGAGTCACGCCGGATTCACGTGGTCAGTTTACCCCTAGAGGCAGAGGGGGTAACAACAACAGACGCCGCTCTAGAGGCAGAGGGGGTCCACAAAACCAGGGAAACAGAGTCTCTCTCTCTCTGACAAGCCCTTTCAGCATCCCTGAGATGTTGCCCGGCTGTCCCTCCTTGGAGGCAGTCGGGGGAAGACTATCGCTGTACCCAGAAGCCTGGCGTTCTCTCACTCAAGACAGATTGGTACAGTCGATCATATCCGAGGGTTACAAAATTCCTTTCGAGGAAAGTCCTTTCTATCCCTCAAATTCCCTTCCAGATGTACCACCCGGTCTAAGGGAAATTGCAGAGTTAGAAGTCTCAAAACTACTGCAAAAAAGAGCCATTCAGCCAGTTACAACAGACCATTCAGAGCCGGAATCTACTCAAGGTTCTTTTTGGTCCCCAAAAAGACGGGAGACTGGAGACCAATATTGGATCTCAGCAGACTCAACAAGTCTGTGAGGAAGACAAGATTCCGAATGGTCACTCTTCAGTCGATTCTGCCCTTCTTGCAGAAGGACAACTGGATGTGCTCAATAGATCTTCAGGATGCGTACTATCACATAAAAATTCACAGACGCTCCAGGAGATTTCTCCGCTTTCGGCTGGGGTCCAGTCATTTCCAGTTCAGAGCCCTGCCCTTTGGTCTCACTACGGCCCCCAGAGTGTTCACCAAATGTATGGCAGTGGTCATGGCTCACCTGAGACGTCAAGGATTCCAGGTGTTTCCGTATCTCGACGACTGGCTCCTGTCAGCCACCACCAGGCATCAGCTTGTTCAAGCCAGGGATTACACAATAAATCTTTGTTCTCATTTGGGCATCTCGATCAACTTCGAAAAATCATCCTTATTGCCCTGCCAGTCTATTACTTTCATAGGCGCAAACTTAAACACTGTTCGGATGTCAGCTACCCTTACAGACCAAAGAGTTTCAGACATTCAAAGTCATGTCAGGATCATTCTAGCCAACAAGAAAGTACAGGCCAGAATGGTTCTAAAGGTATTAGGTCTCATGGCTGCGGCCATTACTCTTCTTCCCCTGGCTCGCTTCTACATGCGCCTTCTTCAGTGGATGTTGTTCACTCAGTGGTCTTACCAACAACTTCCAATGCGTCACCAAATTCTGGTGACACAGATTTGCAAAGATCATCTTGCTTGGTGGATCACTTCTCCCCAGATTCACCAAGGCAGACATTGTACCCCCATCCCCGGTAGCCACTGTCACCACGGATGCCTCCCTGATCGGGTGGGGGGGCATTATCAGGGCAGGATGGTTCATGGGACGTGGCAACCGTTCGAGTACCACCTGCACATAAATGTCCTAGAGATGAGAGCAGTGCTTTTAACGTTGCAAGCCCTCAACGACTCTCTTCCTGTAGGGACAATTGCAGTCCACACAGACAACATGTCTGTAGTTTGGTATATCAACAAACAGGGCGGAACCAAGTCCTACCCCTTGTGTCGAGAAGCGCTCAGACTGTGGCAATGGGCGATCTCCTCTCATCGGTTTCTGGTAGCAACGCACATCCCTGGGAAAACCAACATTTTAGCGGACAGATTGAGCAGAGCTATTCTCATGCCTCACGAGTGGTCTCTCAAGCAATCTATAGTGGAGGAGATTTTTCTGAAATGGGGTCGCCCATGTTGCGATCTTTTTGCTACTCCCCAAAACAGCAAATGCCCAGACTTCTTCTCTCTCTCTTCCCTCTGTTAGGCCATCCCCCCAGAGACGCTCTGACCCAGGATTGGCCCCAGGGACTTCTTTATGCCTTTCCTCCTTTTCCTCTGATCCCTCAAGTTATCCAGAAAGCTACTATTTTGAGAGCCAAAATGATTCTCATTGCTCCTTATTGGCCTCGACAAATTTGGTTTCCGTTCCTCCATCGTCACCTTTTGGCGCAGCCGTGGCATCTGGACCCAGTGCCAGACCTTCTGGTTCACCAATCCGGTCAGCTGCACCGGTCTATCCCTTCTCTCAACCTCTCAGCATGGTTGCTCCACTTCCTTCCTTAGCCAGGCTTCCTTTGATCTCTAACCCTGTTAGAGACATCATAGTAGCTTCTTTAAAATCCTCTACCAGGAGGATTTATACAAGCAAATGGAATCGTTTCTCTTATTGGGCTAAAGCCAAGAATATTGATCCCTTCACTGCCCCAGTTCAGGCAGTTTTGGACTTCTTAGCGGAGATTTTTCATGCAGGCTGCTCTTCTTCCACAGTTAGAGTTCAATTGGCTGCTATCTCGAACTTTCATGTCGGGATCGCAGATCACAATATTATGTCCCATAGGCTTTGTAGAGCCTTCTTGAAAGGAATTTTCCTGCTAAAGCCTCCAGTCAGGAATCCTCCTCCTCCATGGGATCTAAATTTAGTGCTGACATCCTTGATTCTCCCCCCCCTTCGAGCCAGCTGTTTCTTGCTCCCTAAAATTTCTTTCTTGGAAAACATTATTCCTAGTAGCTATTACATTGGCCAGGAGGGTGTCTGAACTTCATGCTCTATCGGTTCGACCCCCCTATTTGGTTTTTCACAAGGACAGAGTATCATTGAGAACTAATCCGACCTTTTTGCCTAAGGTCGCCTCAAAGACTAATTTGAATCAATCCATTGATCTCCCTGTATTTTTTCCAAACTATTCAAACAGATCGGAACAAAAATTACATTATCTTGATGTCCACCGCCAACTCAGATATTATTTGGACAGAACTAAACAATTTAGGAAATCCGATCAACTCTTTGTTTCCTATGCGGATAACAAGAAAGGCCTTCCTGTCTCTAAAGTGACTTTGTCTAGATGGCTTTCTTCTGTCATCTCTGAAATTTATCTGCTCAGGGGAAAACAGCTGTGCTCAAAACCTAAAAGCACATTCAACTAGGAGCTTAGCCACTTCTACAGCCTTTCAAGCTAGACTTCCTTTAGACACTATTTGTGCAGCGGCCACTTGGGCCACTCCTCATACTTTTGTTTCCCATTACAAATTGGACTTGGCCTCCAGGGACAGAGCCAGTTTTGGCTCTACAGTCCTCAAGAGTCTGTTCCATTGAGCCACCCAGGATAGAGGTGCTAGGGTCGCGGGCCCATCAAGCAAGAATGAAGGCGAGATTGACAACTTAACATTAAGAAGTTATGTACCTACCATAACGTCCCATGTTAGTTGTCTTCTCGCCTTCTTTCTTCGACCCTCCCTCCTTCCCCAGGCCTGGACAGACCTTTCTACAAGAGATTATTATGCTGAAGACCATTCAGAGCTGGTCCTTCTTTCATCCTGTAGGCTTTCTTTCTTCCTTTGGGAAGTATTTATGCTTGGTGCTATTGCCCTTTGTCATCAAACGAGATCTGGGTACTTACCGCCTTGCATCATGGGATATGGGGCTGCCTCGAGCTGGTAAAAGTGACTCTCGAGCTTAGCAAGTGCCGAGTCGGAGCCGAGGATCGGCTCCGAACCCATCAAGCAAGAAAGAAGGCGAGATAAGACAACTAACATGGAACGTTATGGTAGGTACATAACTTCTTATTTCTTCTCCTACCCCACCTGTCCTTGGGGAAACTGCTGGAAAATATCATTGAAGCCAGACCTAGTCACTCAACAAGGTCTGCTTCTTCATCCAAATCTCGCCTGTTTCAGTCTCACACCTAACCCAGACCTTAATTTTACCATACCAATAATCCAAAGACAGAAAGCCTGCCTTCTCTTTTTTAACCTTAATGTTAGGAGTATAATTAATAAAGTTCATGAGTTACATGCCCTATTAGCTCTATGTAATCCAGAAATTGTATTACTGACAGAAACCTGGCTTAAACCAGAAATTAATAATAATGAAATAACACCAGCATATATAGTTATTTAGAACAGACAGGAAAGGTAAAAGGGGTGGGGGTAGCACTACTATACCAAAATCACCTCAACTTAGAACAACCAAGTACCAAAATTCCACATACAGATAATGCAGAAATTATACGTACAAGGTTGAAACAAAATCATAATAAACGTAAATATCATAGGCTGCTATTTCCCACCAGGCAACAACATAACCAATATGGAAAACCTACTAGAATCGATCTCAAACTCCTTTCCTCAGGAAACCATCTTATTAGGAGATTTTAATATAGACTGGCAAAACTGTACCAGACGGAATCCATCTACCCACATCAACCTTCACAGATTTATATAACTTATCTCAATCCGCACTCGAACTAACAAAACATCTAAGCGCCAATCCATTTTGGACTGGATTCTAATAACTGATTCCTCACTCACATCACAAGTAGGCTGTCTACCAGACCATCTACTTTCCTACTTAGAAAAATAACTCGACATATTGCCCAGCCATCCTTCAGAGTAGTCAGGAACAAAAAGAACTTTAAACCTGATGAATTTATTTCTTCCCTAAAACAATGTAACTGGAAACCACCATCACAACTACCCTTAGATGAAGCAATTCAGTACTTTAACACATCCTTTGTACAAATACTAAATTATCACACACCCACTAGAACCATTAGAACTAAAGCTAAATATGCTCCTTGGTTAACTAGTGCTACTAAATCCATCCTCAAAGAAAAGAACAAAACACTGTTAATTACCATAAAAACAGAACCCACTCCACAAAACAACACTACTCGCTCTGCAATAAAGCCAAAAAGTGGGTTAAACTAGATAACACTAACTATTATCAAAACCTCCAAGAAAAACATTCACAACCCCCAAAAATTCTGGTCAACTGTAAACTCTATACTGCTACCAGGGAAATCCGCTACCCCAACTATAACCAATAACCTAGAAAATATCCCCACCCAGTTTAACAAATACTTCACCAAGACTGTTAAGACCCTTGCAGAAACCTTAACTAAAAGTAGCAACAATGACCCACCCAAGTCAACACAAGCACCTATGACAACAACCCCCACTTTTGCCTAAACCCTGTTGCAGTCAACTCCAGTTGTTGATTATCTACTGGCTGGTAAAAGTTGGCTGGCCTAGGTTTTAGAGTAAGCACTCATTGATTCTTTTGAGCTTTTAGTTGTTTCAGGTTGTACCTTCTGGTATTTAAGCCCTGCCTTTGAGAGGATGTATGTCTATACACACTGAGCTGTGTGGAGGAGGGGCACTGACCACAACTCTGATCTGTAATATGTAACAAGTATTCTGTTTTTTTTTTTTTTTGCTTATTTTTTTTTTTTTACTAGTTGCTTATTCTAGCCATTTATGGCACTTTTTATTGTCTGCTGCATATTTTTTACTGTATTTTATTGCTGTAAACTAATCTGCATGGTTGTACTAAAATTGTCTACCTTACAGGCCTGCTAAATCATGTTTGTTACCGTCACACTGTCTGTGAAGCTTTTTTAGCTAGTTCATTTGTGTGAAAGATATTACCTAGAATTTTTATCCATTTGTTAAGCATCTGTTTGTTCTGATTTCCTGCCAAGGAGTGTATCATGTAACTGATTTGTTTGCAGTTAAAAGCATTCTGTAGAGTCTCCTTGCTCCTTTTATCTGTTTAAAACTTTCATTTAGTATCTCACTGTTGTTTTTTTTTTCTGCTGTGATAAACATCTCTGTAGTGTTTTTTTCCTAAAATAGTGTAGCTATAGCATAGTTTCCCACCCTCCCTATTGGTGTGTTGTTCTTATATTTGGTGGCTTTGCAGTTGCCTGCCTGTACTGTACATTTGATCAGAGACACTCCTCCCAGTCTAGTGTCATTAGCTCATTCTACCTAATACAGAGAGAACATTTGAGAAGGCCAACCCACTTAGTTTCTTAATCTTGAATTTTCTTCTGCTCCTCATTTCTCCCTTTCCACTTTAATTAAAAAAAACATTATTCAGCTGCTTGCTGCTTTTGCAGTATTTGTGTTTCCTCCTCCAATTCTATTACTTCATCTTGTTTTTTCTGCTACTTGTTCTATAAAATGTTCAATTGCATCTTCTCTGCTGCATTTATTACTGCTGTTTTTAGCCTGTTTAAATTTTAAGTGTTATTCTATGCCTCTTAGTTGCAGTTTAAGCGCTTGGGCTTTAGGCCTACCCTTTAGCTCTCCCTGGCCTCTTTTCCTCAGATTCTGACAAATATGGATGGACAGTTTGCTATGATTTCTCCTGCTAGCCAAGTCGATATGGGCATCCTGAGACAGTGTAGCAACTGCCTCATGTACACGGACAACCATCTATTACTACCACCTAGAAACACAATTTGTGAGAGATGCAATTACATAAAGAAGCTAGAGTTTATGCTCTCTCATTCACAAGCCAGTACATCTGGCACTGGGAAGGTTGTCAACACAATCACTCCACCTCAAACACCACCCACAACTACACAACGCATACCCACATATGCGGAGGTCCTCAACAAAAGAAACCCAAACAAAGGAGACCTCAGAGGCAAAAACACATGAGAACTCCACAACCCTCCACACCACATACCATGCATAGTCCACACACCAGTGTCTCTCAACTACTAAGGCCTAACCAAAAACCCAACGTATTAGTCATAGAAGACTGCATTAGGAGACGCACAAAAGTGCCTCTGACCAGGCTGAATAAAGGGAAAGTCACAGTTAGTTGTTTGTTACGTGCCAGAATCCGCCATATCACACATGCATTCAAGTCTGTCAACACGTACTGTTATGACTCTGTCATAGTCCATGTTGGTGTGAATGACTTGAGGCGTACCTACCTGGATTATATGAAGAGACATGATTGAGCTCGCTGAATGTATCCCAGGCAGGTATGTCCTCAGCCTTAAGCAGCATTCTACCATCACCCAGAATGATGCCTCAATACAAACAGAAAATTACTTTAGCAATTATTAGTGTCATTCTAGGGGATCCAGTATCTGACAGCCTGGGAAGATATGATTAACAGACCATGATGCTTTTCTAGAGATGGCCTGCATCTGTCTCACTTGGGCTTCTGGCAAAGACCCTTGCCTCCCACATAGTGCCTTTTTTAGGAAAAGTCATGAGGTCAATACTACTAGCATAAAAATTTCAACAAAACGCAAATTAAAGGTCATGCTGCTAAACACTAGGAGTTTTAAAATTCAATAGTTTAATCCACAAAAACGCCAGCACAAATACTCGGAGATATTTGCAAACAAACAGGATTTGATATGTTTGCTGACAATAGCACCTCGTACTACGTACACACAAAATGATAATAGCAGCAGTTAAGCGCTTTCAACCATAAAACAGTTGGTCTTCTTCAGAACTGCTTAATGAAGCGTTCTAGCTGTTTAAATTAACTTTTAGGCGCCAAATAATTTTTTTTAAAAACCATGTCACATCTTAAAGGTATATTACACACCTATATAAAATATAAAATACACCTGTTTTTTGAAACTACTGTTAATACAATAATAGATATTTCCACTTGTTTTGCACTCCTACCAACTAAAAATACATAGCTTAGATATAATAAATATGTAAAAGTTTTCAATAGATTATACTTTAAAATACTTTAAAATACTTTTACCGCTTGGTATTGACTTGACCAATTCTAGTATAAAAGAATTTAACAATTTTTTTGATGAATGTGGATTTAACTACATTACTATTTTAATGAAATATCATGATGAAAGATTGAGTAAGATTATTCATGAGGTGGAGGTGTTAAATACACAAATAATTAATGATTTATTGTTTAAGGATTGGGAAAGATTATATAACAAGCAATATTATGAGGCAAAAAAATGGGCCGACAATTTGTGTAAGAGGAAATTTAACAAAATCAAAAGGGACATTGAGTTATATAATAAACAACAAGCTTATGTGTGGCCAAAGAAACAGAATTATTCTGCATGACAGAATTATGCTGCAGGACAGGGCTATCAGGGACGCAATAGTGAATACAAGGAAAAGTTAATGGAGGTCACTCCATCTGTATATGTAGATTATTATGATAAACAGAATTATTCGGATTTTCGGACGTACAAGGAGGGCAATCATCCCCCTTATCAGAAGAGAGGTCCGAATGTTTATGTCAAGGGGAAACAGCAAGGGGGTTTAACTCACCAACTATATTAGCTAATAAATTGAAAGCTAAAAAATTGAATTCACCGAAAAAATTGAATTCACAGAAAACATTTAATACACATACTGATCCAACAGATGATAGTAAATATGAGGCTATTGACAATGACAAAGACCAGAAAATAGTAGTCGAAGAGAAAGTTGTCACATTTCGACATTTTAATATTTATAATTATACGGACTTACCAATTAATAAAACACATTTTAACTTGTTTGAGAAGGGATTGAAATTTATACCCAATCCCAAATTTTCATTAACAGATGTACTGATTGATTTTAAAAAATATATCAGGAAAATTAATTTAGAAATATTTTTTAAAGACAAGAACATTAAGGTTGCGAACAATAGTGAAGGTAATGTAAGTAATAGTCAAAAATTGTCAATTAAGAGTAAATTCACACCCTCGAATCACCCTACCATCGATACATTTGATAAGCTCGTCACTAGAGAGATATATAGTGAGTATAAACAACTTAGAACATTGAAAGAGTTTACTAATTTGAGTGTGGAAGAAAAAGGACTACTCCAATCCCTGAGAAAAAATAAATCTATTAGGCTTATGAAACCTGACAAAGGGGGTGGTATTGCTTTATATGATAATATGATTTATATACAGAAAATTTATGATATTCTACATAATACGGGAAATTATGTAACCATTTCTAGGAATGAACTACATATTGCCTACCGCAGAATTGATTCTTATATCGAAGAATATTTATTGGATGCAAGAATTACTAATGAGATATACAAATTTATCAAAGTTGTATATCCCAAGTTGGCTACTATGGTGGGCATCCCGAAGATTCATAAAAATATCAATAATCTCCCCTTGAGACCTATAGTTTCAGGTAGTCATTCGAAAACTTTTAAGATGGGGAAGTTTATAGATACAATTTTGAAGAATATATATACCCTTATTCCACACATGGTTAAGGACTCGTGGTGTTTCCTTTCCAAGTATCCAGTCTCTAATATAGAGAATACCCATCCTAAGTTTATTGTCACTATAGATGTGATTGACTTATTTTCTTGTATTCCTAAACAAGAAGGCTTGGAAGCTTTTTCCAATAGTTTAAAGAGACATACAGATTTGGAATGGGACACCATATGTCTATTAACAGAAATGATGTCATTAGTTTTGGAAAATAACTATATTTATTTTGAGGGTGAGTTATTTAAGCAGACTAGGGGTGTGGCTATGGGGGCAGCATGCGCCCCAATTTATGCCAACCTAGTCATGCTTAATTGGGAGGATGAAGTATTGTTCAAACATCCGTACTTCTCTAATGTTATATATTATTCCAGATTTTTGGATGATTTGTACTTATTATGGCAAGGTAGTAAGGAAGATTTGCTAATTTTTATAGAATATATTCAGAACAGTAGTGAGTACCTTAAATTTACGTATGCAATAGATTCTAGAGGTTTACCATATTTGGACACTTTGGTAATACATGAGGAGGGGAAAGTGATATCTAAAATTTACAGGAAGGCTACGTTCTCCAATAATTACTTGGATTACACCAGCTGTCACCCTTTAAAGGTCAAAGATAATGTTTTTAAAGGCCAGTGTATTAGAGCCGCAAGAATGGTTTCTGATTATATGGATTTGAAAAATGAACTAGCATTAATAAAAATTTTTTTTCTAGAACGGGGTTACCCAATTAGCAAGTTGACAGAGACTGTGGCATATATACTAGAACACTGGGGTACCAGATATAAACCTTTACTGGGTTCAGGTGATATACAAATTCACCCTAATTTGAATAACATTGGTGTGGGACCGAGTTACCTTAGGGCATGTATTTTACCATATAATATGGGTACTGATAAAATTCAACAAATTATTTTAAAATTTTGGTACGTAATAAGTAGTGATCACAACTTGTTCAGTATATTAGGTCACAAACCAAGTTTTGTATATAGAATGGGTATGAATATGAAAAAATTACTAGAACATCACCCAGGAGTTAGTAAGTTACGTAGTTCGGACCAGGGTAGTAGAAAGTGTGGGGTTTGCAATTATTGCAATTACATTTACAGTGGTCGTAAGATTGTATTAAAGAATGGACATAGAAGTATTATTATTTGTAAAAATGGAAATTGTAATACTAAAAATGTCATATACTTAGCTATATGTGAACTCTGACGCGTTCTATGTGGGGAGGACGGAACGTAGTCTAAAAAAACGTATATATGATCATTTACATTGCATTAGGAAGAAGGATGTTACCAATGCCTTATATAGACATGTTCAATCTATGGGTGTTGAACATACTTTTAAATTTACAATATTGGAGGAAATTCCTAATAACCCCTTGGGAGGAGATGTTAAAGAATTAATAGCTTTTAGAGAGACATGGTGGCAGCTATTTACTGATGCAACTTATCCACCGGGTCTAAATGATAACATATCCATTAAAAGTTTATTAATATAGGGACATTTAATGGAGTACAAAACAACATATTTAGAATTTCTGATTAGGAAATTTAAACAAGTCTTATATTGTATATATTGTTGAACTATTGCTTATTTACCATCATATATTCTTATGTCAATCAGTACATAATTTTTATGGTTTTACATATTGTTTATTAAATAACAATTTATATAAAGTGTATAATTCATTTATTATTATTATTTTATGAGTTATTATTTAATATTGAATATTTATATACAAGTGATGAATTTATAAGCCTCATAGTGTATCCTTTTATGTATTCTTCTGGTGTAATGTACAGTGTTTTGTTTACATACTATTTATCACTATTGCCTATGAATATAATTTAATAATTAGGTATTATTAGAATGCTTGTTATAAGGTAGTACAAAGTATTTTAAAGTATAATCTATTGAAAACTTTTACATATTTATTATATCTAAGCTATGTATTTTTAGTTGGTAGGAGTGCAAAACAAGTGGAAATATCTATTATTGTATTAACAGTAGTTTCAAAAAACAGGTGTATTTTATATTTTATATAGGTGTGTGATATACCTTTAAGATGTGACATGGTTTTTAAAAAAATTATTTGGCGCCTAAAAGTTAATTTAAACAGCTAGAACGCTTCATTAAGCAGTTCTGAAGAAGACCAACTGTTTTATGGTTGAAAGCGCTTAACTGCTGCTATTATCATTTTGTGTGTACGTAGTACGAGGTGCAATTGTCAGCAAACATATCAAATCCTGTTTGTTTGCAAATATCTCCGAGTATTTGTGCTGGCGTTTTTGTGGATTAAACTATTGAATTTTAAAACTGCTGTGTTTATTTTGGTTCGAGTCGCTCATTGGTGGTTCCGAGGTGTATCCAGGTAGTTTGCACTTCCAGTTGTGAGTTTCAGATAAACACTAGGAGTCTAAACATGAAACTGCACTCATTGCAAGCATTCTTAACCCTGGAAGAGGCTGACATTTGTGCAGTCACAGAAACCTGGTTCAAAGCTGTTGAGAACACCCCAGCCTTACCTGATTACTCAGCGTATCACACATTCAGACCCCAAACTGTGGGCAGCAAAGCCAAAGGAGGTGGAGTTAGACACACACACACCTACTTCCAGGCTGGTCAAACAGTATGAAATCCAGGAGACACTACAGGTGCAGTTAACCACTGACAAGACCCCTATTCAAATTATAGCTAGCTACAGGCCCCCAAGTTCAACTCAAGATGCCCACTCCACCTATCTGGACCTCTTTAGATCTATCAAGATTCAACCATTTACCCTGATCCTGGGTGACTTTAATTACCCAACCATAGACTGGACATGGAAAAACTACTCGTGCCAGAACACACATGCCCAGAGATTCCTCGATTTTATCAATGCAAATGCCTTAGAACAACTAGTCTATACCTCCACAAGAGATGGTATATTGGACTTGGTATTAACCAACATGAGTAACCACTGCAGCACCCCTACAGTATCATCTTCCCTGGTAAGATCCGACCATAAAGCAGTCACTTTTGATGTCACCATCTCCCCTGACCACACCCTCTAGGTAGCTTCAAAAAAAAAAAAAACTTCAAGGATGATTACAGCCTCCTGAGGGATGGTATAAACAGCTTCACAGCCCCCTCGCTCACTGTAGGAACTGGCACCAATGTCCAAATCTACACTAAAGTACTGTACGAGCATTTATATAGATGCATTGAATCAGGAGTACCCAACAGGACAAAATCATCCTTCGCAAGGAAGCGTAAACCTGTCTTGTGGACATCTGCAATAAATAAACTATATAACAAAAGGAAAAAAAATACTGTCTAGGACCAAGTAGGAGCAGATGCCCAATTGGAAGCAGTCTCTCCTTACCCTGAACAAGCAAATAACAGCACTAGTGAAATCCTCTAAAGCCAACTTTGAGAACAAATTGGCCACATATACTAGAGACAGTCATAAGGCCTTCTTCACATATGTCCGAAATCTAAAAGGAAACTCTCAGATCTGCTTAGAACTGGTGGTCAGGGACACTACATACACAAATGCTGTAGATATAGCCAATCTGCTGGCTGACAGATTCAGCAAATACTTCCCTCTGTCCCATCAGTAAATCAGGACATACCCAGTAACTGGCCCCCACCCCTAATCTCTGGGGAACAGGTCATCACTGCCCTCTCAAAGGCAAAAACTACAGCCTCCATGGGACCCGATAACCTCCCTGGCTGCATCCTACATGAACTTGGGCCTGAACTTGCAGCACCATTAGGCACCCTATTCAGCCAAAGTCTGAGTAGCGGCTTTGTCCCAGCCGAGTGGAGGACAGCCCCTGTCATCCCTTTACACAATGGTGGAGTGTCCACCAATCCCTGGAATTATAGACCCATCAGCTAACTAGCCTGATCTGCAAGGCCATAGAATGGATTATTATGGACCTCATTAACAGGGACATTGGCAACCTCCAAACACTTGACCCCACACAGTTTGGCTTTGTCAAGGGGAGGTCATATCTGTTAAATCTGGTCAACTTCTGTGAGGGTCACGAAAGCCATGGATGAGGGGAAGATGGTGCACACCACCTAGCTTGACCTGGCCAAAGCCTTCGACACTGTTCCCCACGTGGGCATAGTAGATAAACTCTCTCATCTATACATCAATCCATATGTTACCAGATGGGTAGCAAACTGGATCACTTATAGAACCCACCTAATCAAAATAGGGGAAGACATTTCAAGCAGTTGACCCGTAACGAGTGGCATACCCCAGGGATCGGTCTTGTGGCCTCTGTTACTCAGGGTGTACTTCTCTGAGGTGCAGCCCAAAACAAGTGGACTATGGCTGAACAAGTTTGCAGATGACTGCAAGCTGGCCACAGTCATCAATTCCCCAAGTGATGTGGACGTCCTCCAAGAGAGTCTCAACCAAACAAATGACTGGTACCAGAAACATGGCCTTAAGCTGAATGCCAAAAAATGCATCTTCATCCCCTTTGGGGAGAAGGACATCCCTACATATCACATTAATAACAATGTCCTAAGTACACCATCTGTAGTGGGGGATTTGGGCACCCAGGTTGATAGCAACCTCATTTTTGACCACAATGTTGCTTCCGTTGTACAGAAATCTTTCTACATGGCCCACCTCATAAGTAAGGGTATTTCATCCAGGGACAAATAGGTCATAACATCCTTGTATTCTTCCTTTATAAGGCCAACTATTGAGTGCAACACGTCCTTCGGCATGTACCTTGCAAAGCACATGCAGCAGCTGGAAAGACCACAGAGGTTCCTCACTAGGAGAATCCAAGACCTCAAACATCTACCCTACACAGATGGGCTAAAAGCTCTATCCCTCTACTCAGTTTCATATGGACTCCTCAGGGTTTGGCATATAAAGCAATCTCAGACCCCGCCTTGATGGGACTGCTGTATATCTGCAAGTAAAGCTCCACTCGAGCAACCAGTACGCGTGGCCTCAACCTGGTCTGTGATATCAATAGGACTTGTTGGTGGGACAGATTTGTGTCCAAGGGACTCCCCCATCTGTGGAATAGACTTCCTCTACACATTAAGCAAAGTACTTCATTATCCCCTTTTAAGAGCAACCTGGATAACTGGATGAGAAACAGAAAATACACCCCGGGGATTCCACCTGTGTCCCTGCTGGACAGGGGCTTTGGGTGCTGACTTGTCTAAACATGGGCTAAACTCTTGGCTTATAAGGGCCTCAGGGCCAATAGCCTAGTAACCTTCTATGATCCTAAAACTCCTCCACAAGCTAAAACCAACCTCCCTAGCTACTGCCAACTTACCAGCTGAATACCTACAAATAGCGGCAAAACTATAGCTCATCCGGTCGCAATTCTAATAAAAAATCAATATCAGAGTGTAAAGTACCTGCTTTATGGAAAATCTCCCACATAATGTCACCAGATAAAGGAGGCGATTCCGTAGAATTAAACAACTGTCGATCTATAGCTATCTTATCACCCCTATCAAAAATCCTCAAAAGAATCATACACACACAGCTAATGAATTACCTTCTAGAAATAACCTTTTATCCAAATCCTTCCATTAGTACCACCACTGCTCTTATTTCCTTTACCAACAATCATAGAAATATGGGTCAAGTCTTAGCAATTTTTCTAGACCTGTCCAAAGTTTTCGATATGGTCAACCATAATAAACTCATCACAACACTATCCAACCTAAATATGAGCCCCCCCCTCCATCTCTTGGTTTAAAATTTACCTATCAGGGCATCAACGAGCAGTATTATGGCAGAACCAACTATCCACTCTGCTATCAATATCCTTAGGAGTCCCTCAGGGATCTATACTTGGCCCATTACTTTTCGCCCTATTTACTAACCAACTCTCCATACACAATTCCTCAGTAGTTCAATATGCAGACAACACCACCCTTATATGTGTAGCCCACACACTGCATGACCTCCAGTCACTAATACAATAATGCTTCTCCCTAGCCAAGACCTGGTTCACCAATTCCCAACTTATCTTAAATCCAAATCTCATCTTTGGGCTTGGCAAACCCCCTCCATGTGACAACTTTACTATAATGTCAGTGAACAATTCCAAGATCACCCCGAACGCCTACACCAAACTCTTGGAGGTAGAAATAAACAATAACCTCAGATTTGATATTCATATAGCCCAAACTCTTAAAAAAAGTGCACAAACAACTCTTGACTCCTCCATCAGAATAAATCTTGTCTGAGTAAACAAAATCTACCATAACTAGGACACATTTACTGTCCTCCCTCCTCTACGCTACCCCAATACTGACTAATTTTCGCAAGACTGACCTAAACAAACTAGAATCTTGTTACAACCAAATTACTAGATTTGCCATTGAAACCCCTTATAGGACCCACCACTGTGTAGCACTCACAGCTAAATTGGCTAGAACTTCCTCGCCTACTAAAACTCAACCAGTTAATGCTGGCACACAAGCTATACTACTACCCAACTAAAATCCCAGCACTCCAGACACTAATTACACCTTATTCTACAATAAGAACCCAAAGATCAACAACCCAAAACCACCTACAAGTCATCAAAACACAATAATGAAGCCGGGAAATCTCTCTTGGCTGTTGCATCTCAAAAGCATGGAATAACATACCTTGCCACCTTACTTGCAATACACAATTCAAAAAAACTCCTCAAGGCTCACTTTATGAATGTCTGGTTATGTTCCTGTAACCCCCCCCCCCAGGATAAACAATCCACAACTTGTCCCCACCTCGAAAATAATACATCCACTACTAAATAACCCTTATGTTCATACTTACCTGTCTAAATAGCATTAATTCACCATCAATAACCCGGTATAAACCTAACTAGTATCTGGTTCAAACTATGTGGATCTATATAGTAAAAATTAATTTCTGTAGAGCTAGGGGCTGTAAACTGTTCTCTCAATCTCGTAGTACCCATTTTATGTACTCCTCCACTGTACATTATTCCAATGTATTTTTAACTGATTACACAATTTGCATCATATCATGTACTCTGACCGTCTATTTTTATTCTATGTACTATTACATTTTATGAGATGTTATTTCATGTATTATTGCATCAATGTGATTCTTATGTAAGCATTATGTATCTAACTGGAGCTTTTCTCCCCGGGCCTCCACTGAAAATGGACCTGTGTCCAGTCAGAAGTGCAAAATAAATAAGTTGACCTTTCCCTTTTCTAAGGTGAAGAATTGTTTGAATGCATCTAAGCTTGTCTGCTTTTCATATAGTCAGATATTCTTTAGTGTTATGATATACTGTTGACACTGTCTGCCACAGCTGTTGTGACTGGGTCAGTGATGAAAAGATTTGATTAGTTATATTCTCAAAATCTACCAGAAGATGTTAAGGGAAGAAGATGGCAACACATGAGGCAATGAACCCTGATAAGGTAAACTGGAAGTCTTGTACTGATCACAGCTATATTACTGCTTGCAGTTTATTTGAGGGAAAAAAATGTTTTACAGTGGCAGATAACTAAGTGCAGATTTACCAGCATTAGAAAACCTGCTGTTCATCATTAGATCTCTTGCTGTAGCTTAAGTTGTATGGGTTATATCCTGCCTAAGGATATGTCAACTGGCCAACATCCAGAGCTTTACAGCACATTCCACATTCCCTAACCGTGGAACAGCTTGAGGAGAGTCAGTAGACTGGGTGCCAAACCTTCAGAACTAAATTGTCATCGGTGTGTGATGTCTCTGAAGGCTTTGGATAATCAGTCAGCTAGTGCTTTTCAAAGGTTGGGCAGTTAAGTAGTTTGTTGAGGAAAACCTTCACCTTTACCATTTTTTTTCCTGAGGAAAAGTTTACTATTTTTATGAACTTGTATATTTAAGCTAGAAATTGTTTAGTGGTTGTCACTAAAATTTTTACCTCATAAATGTTAACTTTAGTAAGGTTTACCTATTTGGGGGAAATTGGTTTAAAATATTTTGTGAAAAATTCTGATGTTTTTCTTTTCATTCTTCCTCACTGATGACTTTAGGATCTGACATCAGATCCTGTTTGGCTGCATTTCCGAGACTTGTGGAACTGAGTCTCAAGCTCTTCTCTCTTCCCATAATGCAACATACTTTCTCTTACTCCTCAGATCTCGTTTACCACCATTGTATCCAGATGTAGTTTCTGAGTCTTTTAAGTGGTTCATTATTGTTTTTTGAGCTAAGTCACAATTTTAAATACTGTTGTTATTCACTTCTATCCTCCCTCCATCAATAGCTGACAGAGGCGTTGGGGACTGCTGGCCTTCCCTTTTTTCTGTCTTTCTCTTTGTGTGCCATTGGCACTTCTTTTTAGCTTTAGCTGTTTTAAAAAAATATAACTTCTTAAACTTTACTGTAGTTGTTTTTAAGAACATAAAAGCCATTGTTACTTAGGGTGGGTGGTTAGTTGTACAGGGCATATCTCCCTTTTTCTGTAGGTTAACTCATTCACTCTGGAGCAGCTCAGAAAAAGTTGTCTGCTTAATTCCACCATAGGAACAACAGTGCAGCCTGAGCTCATTTTCAGAAAATCCATTTCTAATACCATACAGAAAACAAATGTTCATAACTCTTTAACTATAAGAGCTAGACTAAAAATGTAAATTCGAAAGTTGTTCAGCAGATACTGACCTTTCCAACAGTGTAAATGCTGGTAGTCCATATCAAAGTCATTATTAAATATTTGGCAAGGAATGCTGATATTGTGCATATTGTGTTACCTTTTTGGAAAAGCAAAGCACGATATCTTGGTCAATGTACCATGTAGACCCATATCATTTGTATTTAGTTTGTTTGCATTAATGTCAGCTTTAACATGATACCTTAACCATTATTGTGTGATGCTCCTTTATGGAGATATTCACAGAAATATGATTAATATATTTCTCATAAGTGATAAACAAAGCATAATATCTTATCACCTGTAACCGAGGGTACATATAAGTGTAGAAGATGTGCATCTCAATGTCAGCTTCAAAATGATGCATCATTTGTGTCATCACCATGCTCCCTTGCAAAGGATATGGGCATAATAATAAGTATTGGAAATGTATAATTTTCATAATCCTACAAGACTAAAACTGCGATAGCTGTACATGTGTACACTGCACAGACACAGTTCTATTACCATGTTGTAAGGAGTAACACGGTCTTCAAAATGATGTATTACTTGGCACACTGACATGCTCCCTTTCTAAGATATTTACCAAAATATGAAAAAGTAATAATTTCCATAACCTTAGTCTGAAACAAACTTTGATATCTGTACATGTATACAACATACAGGAACAGTTCTTTTACCATGTTGGACCTATGAATACTGTTCAAAATGAGGTATTACTTAACTTTGCAAGGTAGCATATAAATATGCTAAGTAATACCTCATTTTGAAGACAGTGTTACTCCTTAGAACATGGTGCATAACTTTGCAAGGTAGCATATGAATGTGCTATGTACCATATTCTAAGGAGTAACACTGTCTTCAAAATGAGGTATTACTTGGCACACTGACATGCTCCCTTGCAAAGATAGTTACCAAAATATGAAAAAAAAATCATAATTTCTATAACCTAAGTCTGAAACAAAATTTGATATCTGTACATGTCTACAACATACAGGAACAGTTCTTTTATCATGTTGGACCTATGAATACTTTCTTCAAAATGAGGTAGTACTTAGCACATTCATATGTTCCCTTGCAAAGTTATGTACCAAAATATGAAAAAAATCATAATTTCCATAATCTAAGTCCGAAACAAATTTTGATATCTGCACATATGTACAACATACAGGCGCAGTTCTTTCACCATGTTGGAACTAGCAGTACTGTCTTCCAAATGAGGTATTACTTAGCACATTCAGAGGCACCTTTGCAAAGTTATTTACCAAAATATGAAAAAAATCATAATTTCCATAACCTGAGTCTTAAAAAAACAGATATCTGTACATGTGTACAGCATTCATACCCAGTTGTTTTACCATGTCGACACATGATTGTAAATATACACATTCTTGGTTTAGCCAATACACTGCTGAATGGGTATATGTAAACAGAAAAAGCAAGGTAAGAACCGCCACTCCACTAATGAACCCAGGACAGGCATGGGACTTCAGTGGCAGACAAGGCCATCTGATCTGTCCAATAGCTGTGCTGGCTACCCACTCAGATAGCTGATACCACTACAGTCTCATGACATCATTCAGTCTCAGCAGTCTGCCTTACCTATGCCTTTTCTCTTTACATGTGTCCATTCAGCAATGGACCTAAGGGATCAAGTTCTGTATTACTAATCCCTTCCTGTCATCTAAACTCTACACATGCCTGATAAAAGCAAAATAAAAAAAGAAGTATTGCAGGATGGTTACTGACATATTAGATTGCAAATGCTAGCACTCTCCTAAAACAGTTGTTCTTTCTCAGCATCTTCACCAGCTCCTTACCACAGTTATTTGCCAAACTCAGAAAAATATATTTTACACAACACATTTCATAATAGAGTTTTCCTTACCATACTGGTCCTACTTGGTCATGGGTGTTTTCCATTCTTCTGACAAGCTGCATGTTACCAATCCTGCATAGCTCTCCTCATGCCATTGTGGAGGTCAGTCAAGAACAATGCAATGCCCTCCTCGGTTAGGGGAACGCGATCCCTTCTGAACAAGCGAACATCTTCTGCCGTGATGCTTTCATGACAGATTGTAGATCCACCGACCCTGTGCATCAAGCCATGCATGAACCCATTCTGTAAATGTCTGGCCTTGTGTGCTGCCCGTTGACTGCTGTTTTCCATATCTGTCGAGGAATTGTCAGACCACACAAAATGACAGTGTGGCCACCACGACTGCAGGTGTTCAAAAATTGCTCTGATTTGAAACCGTATTCTTCTGATTGGTTGACTGATGACATCATTCCCTCCAATGTGCAGCACAAGGATGTCGGGCTCAGGGTAGATGGAACACTTCTCCAACAACTGCAGTACTCTGCTCCAATGCATGCCCCTTATTGCAATGCAGTATACTTTTACACTGGCTGTGGGGAAGCTCAAGTTGTACTGGTTTTCAGTTAGTTATGGAGGCATGGCTGGCAGCCCAGTGAATGTAGGAATGGCCACATACCCACACTGTCACTTGTCAATCTCCTGCTCGTGAAGCCATGTCAGTGTCAGAAGGTGGACGAACCTGCACAGGTAAGAAAATGCAAACAGATTACTCCTGATGTTTGACAGATCTATTGGAAGACTGCATATATATGTATATCATAATGCATTACCTGGAGTAATGGACACATGACAATCTCAAATGACTGTAGCAATATACAAGTGAAAAACAAATAAATATACATCTAGGCCAGAATGTTAATCTCAAAACTGAAAAAAAAACAATCGCATTCCAAAACACTTGTTCTCAGACTTACATCACTGTAAGGATGCCCTGATTCCAAACAACTTGTTCTCAGTGTAAGTGACTTACTCAGGTGAAAGGCCTATAGGTGGTTACTAGGCTTGCAGTCAGGGGACTACTGTGGAGCCTGGCCCAAATTTCCAGTTGGGGCACAGAAAGGGCACATATAAAGAGAAAAAGCGGGGTAAGGAGTGCCACTCTACTAATATGCTGAGGACAGTCACAAGGCTTCAGCTGGTGGGCATCCGAAGTGTCCCATACCTGTGCCGGCTGCCCACTCAGACTGCTGTTAGCAGCAATGACAGCATTCTGCCTTTTCCATTTACATGTGTCCTTTTGGCAATGGCCATAAGAAGTCAAAGGGGGGAGCTAATGTAAAGCCCCTTGCCCTGACCTACATTTATTTACTACACCTGAAGGGAGGGAGGGAGACTAGTTTTCTGGCAAATCACAGACAATATAAGGCATTAAGTAATATATATATATATATATATATATATATATATATATATATATATATATATATATATATATATATCCTTCATAAGATGCATTCTTGCACAAATCATGTTATTCTAATAACTTTGTAAGTTAAAAAGAACACTATTTAAAATATATCCCTGTCATACCTCTCAGCTGTCCAGATTTTTGCAGGATGGCCAGATTTTGCCTCCTATATTTGTTACATTTCTTGAAATTGTACAAATGACAGAAAGAAACTGGTGTGTGGGGGTAGCTTGCAATGACTCCCAAGTTGAGAAAAACCCACATCTGGCATGTGCATTCATCAATGTGATAACGACTTCTATTTATGTGAGTAACAGTGACAGCTGCTGAGAGTTTTTCCTGAAAAGTGATGACTCAGTGCTATATTGTAACTGCACTGTGATAATGACCTGCATTTCATTACTGCAAAGTTATGCATGCTCAGACACAGGTGATAACTGCTGCATATAACCTGTTAAGTAGGTATTCATTAGATTACCTGGTGCAGCTGTTATGTAACACAGACTTATTAAGGGGAAGACCTGAGTAATTCAGTAAAATAGTATAACACTTTGATATTAATGAGCCCAATATATATATATATATATATATATATATATAGAGAGAGAGAGAGAGAGAGTAGCTCCATGCTGGTAGTAGTCAGCAAGTAATAACTTTTATTTCACTCAGGGAACTACTTAGTATAATCAGAAATACAGGTCAACTTCCTCAAGGTAGACCCTATCTGATCCCAGCCTAGAGTTTAGAGAGGTCCACATTACAGCTACCTCAAGACTTGCAATTCAGGATCTCAAAAATGACAGATATCAAACATTGCCGTTCTTTAAACTTGTTTTGTGCAGGAAGATAAGCCCCCCTGCACCCCCAAATATGCAACATCAACAAAACCTGCTGGAGAGAAAGGTTTGTCTCCCAGACACTGCTCCTTCTCTGGAATAGACTTCCCATACACGTCAAACAGAGCACCTCACTGACCCTATTCAAGCGCATCCTTGATGAGTAGATGGGGAACTACAAATTTGTCCCAGGGGTTCCACCTGTGTCCATCACTGACAGGGACGACAGGTGCTGACTGACGTTTCTTTTTGGGGATAAACTCTTGGCTAGGCATGTAAGGCCCCTAGGGCCATTAGCCTAGTAACCTCCTATGAGTAACTACAACTCAAAGTTATGAGTAACCACTGTTCTCAAAGATCTACATTTCAATTTAAATATGACTCATCCTATGTTGAATAACATCTCTCGGACGGATCTTATCAGTCTACAAGAACTTATTGACAATAAAGAATTGGTTATTATTTCTGCTGACATAGGTGGTGCAGTTGTTGTTATGAATTGGACTAATTATGATACTGAGGCCCATAGACAACTGGATGATGCCAGATATTATACTAAAATGCCTTTAGATCCGACACCCATATTTAAACAGCAAATAGATACATTTTTGAATTCAGCATTGGAGAATGGCATTATTACATTTAACACTTTAAACCATTTGACCATTACAGATCCGGTTAGTCAATATATCTATTTTTTACCCAAAATTCACAAAGATCCTTTGCATCCACCAGGTAGACCAATTGTGGCAGGAAATGGTTCTCTCATCGAACCTCTTTCTGAATTCTTAACTAAATTTCTCAAACCTTTGTTAAAATGGGTAAGATCTAGAATCCAAGACACTACAGAATTTCTGGGCATCATTAATGACATGCAAATCGAAGATGATTGGTGGTTATGCTCCCTGGATGTCAGTTTATTATATACCACATTGGGCTGGGTTAGATGCAATTGAATACGGGCTATATAAATCACAAATATACAAACCCGGCTTTAACACATTCCTTATATGCCTGACTGAACATGTTCTCACTAAAAATGTATTTTTTTATGGGAAACAGTGTTACCTCCAACTCAGATGTACTGCCATGGGAGCATCTTTTGCCCCATATCAAAATAGAAAGATGCTGCAGGAGATACCTGCCCTTTCAGCTGGGAGACAATCATTACTAGTTCAGAGCACTGCCCTTTGGAGTCACCACAGCCTCCAGTGTGTTTACAGTGTATATGGCAATTGTAGCAGCTCACTTGAGGCTGAAAGGATTCTAGGTATTTCCCTATATAGATTATTGGCTCCTTACTGTACCAAAGAGGCATCATCTACTGCAAGCCAGGGATTACTTGGTTCAGATCTCTGATTCCCTTGGCATTACAATAAATCTGACAAAATCAAACCCGACTCCGGTTTATAGGAACGCAGCTGAATACTGTAACAAGTGGCTTCTCTACTACTACATCGCATGATATCCTTGAAACAAATTCAGGACTTACTAGATTTTCCTTCTCCCCCAGCAAGGTTAATACTCAGAGTGCTGCAGTTTGTGTCAGCCATGATCATTCTAGTTCCCTTAGCAAGATTTTTTATGAGAGTTCTACAATGGAACCTGGCTGTTCACTGGTCCATTCTTTACCAAAATCTATTTGCTCCCATCAAACTGACTTCAACCTACAGACAGTATCTACAATGGTGGATGTAGTCAGACAGCCTGTCTCTGGGCAGGCCATTCTCTCTTCCCCCCAATAGCCACAGTGACCACGGAGGCTTCCCAATTGGGGTGGGGGGGCATTACAAGGGAAAGATGGTCCAAGATGCGTGGTTCCCGTCTGAGACCAAGTTGTATATCAGTGTCCTGGAGATGACAGCAAACCTAATGTTGCAAGCCTTTCAGGACATTCTCCTTCTGGGACTATTGCTATACACATGGACAACATGTCAGTGGTCTGGTACATAGGGCGGAGTCCCCTACCTGTTATGCAGAGAGGCCATGAGAGTTTGGGAATGTGCAATCTCTTCAAGCTGCTTTCTAACTGCAATGCATATTCTGGGGAAAACCGCCGCACTGGCAGACAGAATCAGCAGGTCCATTCTGATTCCTCACAAGTAATCCTTCAGTCAGTCAGTAGTAAACAGGATTTTCAGATGTTGGGGCCAGCCTTGCTGCAACCTCTTTGCCTCTCCCCTCAACAAATGCAGCAAGTACTTCGCTCTGGTCCCCCGCAGGGGGGAGTCACCAACGGCCACTTTGGTCAACAATTGGCCTGTAGGTCTCCTTCATGCTTATCCCCCTCTCCCATTTATCCCAAAGTTCATAGAGGCAGAGAAAGCCATCAGGTTGAAGAGCTCAGTAATCCTCATTGCCTCATTCTGGTCTCATCAAGTATGTTTATTTATTTCATAGCCATTGTATCAGCAGTACCAATTCTACCTGAGACACTAGAGAAGTTGGGACCTTTAGCCTATCCATCGTCCAGGCTCTGACAAGACCAAAGGAATAGTAGGACTAGAATAGTGGGATCCTGAGACCAGTCTTTCAAAGGAAGTTTGGATGTGGACTTTCATCCCAGCCCCTCAAGGAAGAGAAAGTGTAAGAGGAAGCACTTGGATTCTCCCTCAGTGACTCCCAGTCCGAATACAGATCTGAATCTAGAGGTTTCACCCAATTTTCCTCCAAAGGATGTGTCCTTCACTGAGATTTTGGAAATGGTAAGGCAGAAGAGGTCATGACCAGCAAATTTTAGCTACTCAGTTGAACAGATCTTACAGAAGGCCATTAACTCCTGCCCCCAAAGCATGGGTAGTGCCTCCTCCAAACTAGTAAATTTGCTCTGTAATAAAGTGTGGAAGGAGACAGACATAGTTAAGCCCATTCCAGGGAAGTTTGACAGAGTCCTTTGTGCAAAAGATAAGATTTACTTAAAGCAAGGGGCCTGTTGTTGACTCTATAGTGATAGCTGCAGCCAGCAGAAAGGAATTCTCAGAATATGCTAAAGCTAACTATCCCTCCAATAAAGATAGCAGGGTGATAGATTAGTGAAGCAAATATATGCATCCAGGACATTCTCAGTCAGAGCTTTGAACTACATGGTCCATATGGTTCATTTTCAGAGAGACATCACCCAAAAAACATCTGAAATAGTTGCCAATCAGGGAACTCTTGATACTAAATGATGACCCAAGTATCTACTATGAGTACTATTTCCTCTCTGACCATGCATCTCATGCATAATGCAACAGATGGGCAGCAAGCCTGTCTATGAGGAGACAGGTCCGAGTGCATCTCATGGATTTTCCAGATCGTTTCAAAGTGGCATTTACCAATGCCCTCTTAGATATTAATACACACTGTTTGGGCAACAAGTGAAAAAGAGGCTGTCTTCATGTCAGCAAGATACTCACTGCTATGGGAGTTATGTTTGCTGCCCCTCAAAAGACCTTTAAATGAAAGCAGAAATGGGTGAGAAACTTATTGTTTCATAAATCCCAGCACAGACAATAGCAGGACAGAAGTTTGGGGGCTGAGAGGAATTTTAATCTGGATACTGCCCTGGAATAAGTGGTGGTCTTAACAATCAGGGAGGTAGAGTATCCTTTCAACAGTTTCACTGCTATGATCCCTGGAGGCTTGCCTGACTGTTCCTGTCTGGAGGGAGGTGAGGCCATCTCTCCTTACACATGCCAGAGTGGATGGCCATCATGATGAGTATATTGATAAGAAGAATCACATTGAGAGACTACTTCATTCTTTTTTAAAACACCCTAATTAAGATGTTCCAGCCCCCATCTGTGCCACCCAGGGAAAATAAAGCAGCTTCAAACCAGGTTCAGATTCTCCTCAACAAGAGAGTAATCCAAGAGGTTCTGCCATATCAGAGGTGATCTATTGTTTACTCCAGATTCTTATTAGTGCCCAGAAAGACCAAGGAGTTTGCTGAACTATTTTATAAAGGAGGAGTCTTTTGGGGATGGTCACAGTGCAGTTCATGCTGCTGTGCCTTCAGGTTGGAGATTTGATGTAGTCTCTAGGTCTTCCAGATGCCTATCTATATGTACAAATTCCCAAGACATCAAGAAGATTTCTCTGCTTCTAGGTTATAATCTTGGGACCTATTGTTTGGTCTCATCCCAGCCCCTGGGTGCTCACCAACTGTATGGGTCCAATCACAGCACACATGGGACTTCTAAGTATATATATCTTCTTCTGCTTAGACAATTGGTTCCTGGCAACTATGTCTTTAGCTCAGCTAGTACTAATTTGACAGCACTGGCTCCAAATCTACCTGTCTTTGGGAAAACAGTAACTGTAGACAAGTCCTAACTGGAGTCTTCACACAATTTCACTTTCACGGGCTATCTGCTGGACACCCAGGGACAGTTGGCAATCCTACCTCAGGAAAGAATCACCTCCTGAATTTTCAACATTTTGTGTTTACTTTAACAGGATCAGCCACCAACTATATCCTCAAGGTACTTGGTCTAAAGGCTGCTTTGATACAGATGGTTCCCAAAGCCCAACTCAACATAAGGATTTTACAATGGACACTTAGAGTACAATGGTACCAGTCCTGTCAGCCAGTGTACCACAGGATCAGGTTGTATTGGGTAGTCAGCAGAATCTAAACTGCTAGACAAATCCAATCTATCAGTAGTGTCACCTTTCACCAAACCAATACAAAGTGCCATAGTTACCGTGGGTGTCTCTGCCCTATAGTGAGGTGCCACTTCTCAGGCAAGATGGTACAAAGTTCATGAACAGCAAAGTAGACATCCCTGCACATCCTAGCCTTGCAGACATTTCAGGATGTTATTCCTTAAGGTGAGTTATCCTTTATGGAATCTGACAATATGGAGGTGGTATGATATTTGAACAAACAACAAGGAACCCTGTCTTATCCCTCGTGAAAAGAACCAATGAGAGTATGGGACTGGACCCTAATCTCACAATGCTTTCTGATAGCAATGCAAATACCCAGATCAACCAACGTGATTGTGGACAAACTGAGCTTATTTGCTAATTCACAAATGGCCTCTCAACATCAGAGTGACATGTTGCATTTTCAAGAAGAGTGGAACTCCTTGCTGCTATGTTTTTGCTTCATGGTTCAACATAAAATGCCCTTCTTCAGCTTAGTCCCCCAGGAGGGATAGACATCTAGGGATGTATTCTCCCACAATTGACCCCCAGGTCTCAATCCACCTCTTTCCTTGTTATCAAGATTGTTACAGAAAGCCAAAACTTTAATGACTCTAATCATCCTCATAGCACCCTTCAGTTCTCACCTGGCTTGGTTCATCTGCCTGTAACCTCATCTGAAGAAACTCCTCCTCCTCTCACAGAGCTTGACTCTGATTCATCATCTGTCCAGATGGCCTCATCTGGACAATCAGTCTCTCTGACTGACCACTTGATTTCTGCAATTCCGGTAATGGTCTGGAACCTTCAGTTCTCTTCATAACTTGTTAAGCTAATTGCTGCCTGTCAGAAAATCTCAACTTGAAGGATCTATAAGCGTAAATGGAAAACAGTTCTCTGTGTGGGCTTCTGACAGAAACATTTCTCTAGTTTCAGCACCATTAGAAGAGATATTAGCCTTTTTTAACAGATCATTTCAACAAAGGTGCTAGCTACTCCTCAATTAAAGCACATCTAGCGGTGATTCCCTGCTTTCATGAGTGTTTTCCAACTCATTCACTGGCTGCACAGTAAACATGTAAGACCTTCATAAAAATCATTTTTCATTCTAAACTCCCACTAGTTACAGTATCCATTACTCTCCTCTCTAGCCTTCCACTTGGTACAGTAGTCATAGCGGCTACTTGATATTTCTGTGTATAACTTTGTTAAACATTACAGTTTCAGCTGTATTTCTAGGACAAGTGCATCCTTTGGAGTGAACATTTTTGAGGTTTGCCAGGCTATACCATCCTTGTTAGCTGTGGATTCTGTCCTGATGTTCCAGTGTCCAGACAGAACCTGAAAAAATGCAAGTTGTGCTTACCAGAACATTAGATTTCTCTGGTCTCTCGACACTGGAGCAACCCGCCTACCTTTCCCTACTAAATTGTCACATTCTGAAGGGCCAGTGAGTGGACTACCACTTAAATTCCTTTTGTCTCCATTTTTACTCATAGCTGTAAACTTGATGTTGGCATACTTGATCTGAAGAATGCAGCAGAAGAAGGGGGTTGTGGGTAGGGAGGAGCTTGAGTTGTAAGGCACCAGTTCTTATGTTCCAAATTGCTAATGCTAATTTCATTTCCTCTGACAAGGATGGGAAAACTTTTGACAAATTTAGGAAAGTTTACTCTTCTGCCACTTTATTTTTCAGAATTTAAACTGCCAGGCTCATGCTAAACTCTTTACTTCTGTCTCTTGAGAACAAAAAAGGTTAACTGCCAACCTTCCCTCTTCTGAGTTGAAAAATTATTCGAATGGCTCTCTTGTTTCTGCTTCTCATGTAATTAAGCTTGTCTTAAAGTGTTCTTATGATGCTAATAATAGTGTTTGCAAGATTCTGGGTCACGTGAAAAAAGCTCTCAAAATCATCTTAATGTTAAAAATGAGGTTTTTCATTCTCCTTTGAACAGTGAAGTCCTGTTTGGCTGTTGTGCTGATGAGGTACTAAGAGATTTGTTGAGAGGGGAAAGTTGAGTCAAAGGATGGCGCACATTTTCCAACCTTCTTTTTTTTTAAGGCAAACATTTTCATTCCACCTCAACACCATTATTCAAAAAGCATTTTAAGCAGCAAGGTTTTAACATACCAGATGAAAAAAAAAACAGTGGCAAGGAGGCTCCGAAAAGAAAAGTCTCTCAAAGTCAAGGACAGTCTAAAATGCCAGAATGACTGTTTGTTCGTTCAGTCTTCCTCTGCCCCCTCCCACCCTGGCAGTGTCTCCCTCTCTTTGAGTCAAAATCTTCCTTTGGGGCAGCAGATTTTTTTTTCAAATGGATTTTCAAAGTCATTCATCAGGGGTACAATTGGCAATGGGAGTCCCTCCCTCTTTTCCAGGGAATTCCTCCTTGTTCAGCAAATTAGACATGCCCCCCCCCCAGACCTTGAACAGATGTTATCTCAGGGAGTAATAGAACCAGTATCTGCCTGCCAGGTGGAAAGAGGGTTTTATTCAAAGAATAAAAGAGACTTGAAGGCCTGTGCGCTAGACCACTCCTTTCTCAGTTTTGTTGTCAAGATCAAACAGTTCAGAATATTATCCAGCAGAACCTGTTATCCTTGTTCATTTATTAGTTTTTATGGTAAGGCTAGACTTAAAAGTTGCCTACCATTATATTTCCATGGCAAACATTGCTTGTTTTAAATTTTCTGTAACTGGATCACATTATCAATTCTCTGTCTTATATTTTGGACTGTCTTCTGCTCCAAGGGTATATACAAAGTGCCAGAGTCCAGTAATTACTTTTTGTGGATTTCAGGACATTAACATTTTTCCATATATGGATGATTGTCTTGTATCTGCCAACTGTTTTCCAGGCGTCGAGAGTCTTTAACAAGTGTTCAGTCTGGGTTTTCAAGTGGATATGTAGAAATTTTCTTTTATCCCTTCTCACAGAATTGATAAATGTGGGTTTAGGCAAATTAAGGACATTGTTTCTAAAAATTGGGCGATTTTTAGAGCCCATCCTGATTTGGCAGTGATTTTTACTAGAGACTCCTTGTTTTGTGTATAAAATGGGTAGGAATTTGAAGTTTCTTTTTGAACATTCTCTCCCCTAAACTGTGTTAAATCTTAAAGGCACAACAAAATGTGGGAGTTGCCACCAATGTTCCTTCATTTTAGAATGTGCCACTTTAGAATTGCCCAATATTCTCTTCACAATTCAACTTAGAAATGGTAACTGTTCAACTAAAGGTTTGGTGTATATTGCAGTTTGTAATAAATGCCAAAGTTATTATGTAGTTAAAATGGAGAGACAGTTAAGGAAGAGAATTTATGAACACCAGTATGCAATTTCTAAAGGTAATACAAACAATGCACTTTACAAGCACAGCTTGAGTTGCACAGGATAGGGTAGATTTTATTTTGGTATACTGGATATTATTCCAAAAGATTACAGAGGAGGTTGGTGGGAGTTGCAAATAGAGAGATGTGAAGTCTTTTGACAACTAAATCTAAATTCCAATATGCCACCTGGTTTAAATTATCAGATTTCTATTGCTCTGATTCTTAAAACTAGAGCACAAGTACTGTAATTTATATATTTCTAGGTAACATACTTATTCATTAATTGTAAACCATATTTATTTTTCGGCAGGTCTTTCTATTTGGTTTTATTGAAGCTTTTAGAGATCAACACCACGAATACCAAAAGGCAGCAACAACTAGTAAAACAACCAAAGCGGATCTGGTTCCACGCAGGACTGTATTTAATAAAAATTCCACAATTAACACGAAAAATTAACAGAGCAAGAATAAAACATAAAGATACTGAGCGCTTTCACCCATCAATTCTGTGGGTATCTTCAAAGTAATAAAAACTTCACTATGCTCATCTGTTAAATAATGAAATTAATCATGCATAGCCAATCACTTGCCATATTTTTTGTTGTTTAAGCAACGCCTCCATTGATACAATCAGCACATACCAACAATGTTAAAAGTGTTGTAAAATTAAAAGAGTTTAAAGATAAGGCTAATTCTAACTATAATTGTCAAGCTGCTGTTACCTAGAAATGAATTAATAATAGTGATATGCAGGAGTACAATAGTTTTTTTAACACAGGTATCATAGATAAATACAATTTATACATACTATATACATAATTAAAAATGTTAAATATAATAAATATATTAAATATAAATAAATATAATAAATATATATATTTAAATAAGACAATGTATAAATGTATTATTTAATTTAATAATAATCACTAATAAAAAAATATATATATTTTAATGAATTACTTTCCATTAAATAAAATGTGACTTGTATTTCAAAATACTTGAAATCGAAATTTGTTCATTGATGCCTGGTATGTTACTGGCATTGAGTCTTAACTGCCACAGGCATTCTTTAACCTCTAGTAAATTATTATCATCACCTCCTTTACTTGTGTTATAAGGAATCCTATCAATAACAAAAAATATAAACCTTTTAAAATATTTGCATTTAATACTATGTGTATATAAAAAATTGGTCACTTTTTTATTTTTTATATTATTGTGTTCCATGATACGGTCTCTCAACTTCCTGATAGTTTTTCCCACATAATAAGCTGGACAAGATAAACATGAGGCCAAATATACCACCATTTTTGTATTACAATTACAATAACCTGGACACTTAATAGATCTACTGTAATTTTGTACTGCTACATAAGGGCCATCATTTATATATTTACATGTCCTACAGAAAACACATTTACTCATTTTTGATTTTTTATAAAGCTGACTATTGTTACTAGTCTCCAAATATTCTTTTAAGCTCTTACCCCTACTGTAAGTAACCTTTGGGTAGGTGCCTAGAATATTCATAAATTCTGTCTTGTTAGTGAATACTCTGGCCCATGTCTCATTTAATATATTAACTATTGCATAAGAAACTTCATTGTATGGTAATATAAATGCATCCTTTTTGTTCATAGTTTTTTCAGTTTTTCCCAGTACTGTATTATCTTGTCCAAATGTTAAAATGGGTTTGTATGTAAGATTCCTTTTAGTCAATATTTCTTTTTTCAGTCCAGTAAGTAATTTTTGTGGATAGCCTCTGTCCAAAAACATGTATATAAGTTTATCAATTTCAATAATAAATGTATTATCATCTGTCTATCATATGGCAAGTGATTGGCTATGCATGATTAATTTAATTATTTAACAGATGTGCATAGTGAAGTTTTTATTACTCTGAAGATACCCACAGAATTGATGGGTGAAAGTGCTCAGTATCTTTGTTTTATTCTTGCTCTGTTAATTTTTCGTGTTAATTGTGGAATTTTTATTAAATACAGTCCTGCATGGAACCAGATCCGCTTTGGTTGTTTTACTAGTTGTTGCTGCCTTTTGGTATTCGTGGTGTTGGTTTTGTTCAAGGCGTCTGTTTCCCATTGGACTAAGTTGGTATATTATGGAGCAACTTCTTCAGCAACATTTAGAAATCACTCAACACCTCATAGCTGTTTTGCAAGAGCAGGGAACCAGACCTAATACTGGTACATCCAGTGGTGTCAATATTTCCCTAACTGATACAGAAGAACAATTATTCACATTACATTCCACACCTGGTGCTACTCACAATCTTCCGTCAGCTAGTAATGGTTCGGGGGGGTTCTATTGGAGAAGGAAGGAATACTGGAAAGACAGGAAATACCAGACTCGATATTCCGCCTCTGAACACCACTACGAACACTAGGGATGGTAACAAGGATCATTTTTCTTCATTTAAACACTTTACGGATATCAAGGATCTATTATCAGCACCCAGCTTTTCAGCGGTGGTTAAGTCTAACAACAATGACATGGAGAATTTAAACAAACAGTTATCGGAGTTTGAAAAGGTACTTAAAACTTTTAAGTCACTGCAGATAGACAATGGTTTTCTTGAAAGGTCTCTGGAGTTAAAGCAGGTGTCAAAGGGGTTACGCATATTTAAACTTCCTTTTGGTTTTGAGTACAACATAGAACTTTTTAATGAACTTTTACATTTGTTTGACAGAACTGGCATGGACTTAATGAGACTAATCATTAGAAATAATTATATTAAACTTGGCAAATTGAATGAAATTTTAATAAGTTTGGACAACAGTATACGGAATGACTTCTTTTTGAATTTAACAAACATCATTTTGACAACATAGTTAGTGATATGGATAGATTCATTAATAAGGGGTTGGAAATAAAAAATAACAAGCTTCATAGGGATAGTAATGATTATGCCAACAACAGGGCATACACACATTTTAAAGAATTTAAAAACAGTAAACGGGCAACTGAGCCACATTCTGATATGGCTGTCCCTACAGATGAATATGATAGTTTAGAAAGACACAATACAGAACAGCATAATAGACACAATTATAACACAAGAAATATACATGATAAATCCAATAAGGATAATGACAAAGTTTTTTTAGAAGAACCAGTGTTGAGGAGGTCAGAACGATTACGCGACCATTATCAGGGTCAGTATCAGCAGCAGAATCAATACAGGAATGCAACAAGGTACAGGACACATTCACACTATTAAGTGAAAGACACGATGGTTGTGAATGGTCCACACTATGTCTAAACAAAAATATTAATGAATGGTCCATACCGGGTTTTGACAACAATTTTAATGAGTCAATAGTAGTTGTACATGATGGTGACTATGTTTTTGACACTGGAAATGGTGATGAGTTAAATATTGATGGTAGTATTGCTTATAGTACCATCATGGACAAAACTAGTTCTCAGCAGAGAGACTGTTGTTCTATAGTAGTTGATGGTGGGTTTACATTCTATAACTACACAGATACAGAATTTTGTCTTGACTATATTACACTTCTCAAAAAAGGTTTTACATATGTTCCTAGTTTTAAATTTGACATAGGCAAAATTTTAATTAATTTGATGATAACAATAATATAATTGAATCTGACTCTAGTTGTTTTAGATTAAAAAGAACTAGTACTTTCATACCCCCACAAAATCATATCATTCATTTATTTGAAATGTTATGTGAGGTTCAAATTCAGAGAGTCCTCACAAAATTTATGATAGTGGAAGATAATTTAACCACAGCCGAGATCTTTTGTTTAAGAGAATTGACTTGTACTGACCAATACAGAGTCATGAAACCTGACAAGGGTGGGGGGGTTGTGGTGATGTCAAAGATAGATTATTTAAATAAAATGACTAATATGTTAAGTGACAGTGAAACTTATGAGAAGGTGTCTAAATATGAGATGTGTAGGGCCTATACTAAGGTGGATTGGCAATTGTATGAATTTTTAATGGATGGTATGATCAATAAGGATGAATATGAATATTTAATGGTTGAGTTTCCTATTACTCCTTCCGTATTTGGTATACTCAAAATTCATAAAAGTATTAACAATCCGCCTTTTAGACCAATTGTTTCAGCAAAAGGTTAAAAATTGGAAACTTTGGCTCACTATATAGATGTTAATTGTAAAGACACCCTGTCACGTTTACCACACATCCTCAAGGATTCCTGGCACTGTCTTGAGGTCATTAGAAAACATGCAGCATTTATAAATAAGGCTACTATTATGGTCACTATAGACATAGTAAATAACCACATGAATTGGGTCTGACAATGTTTGAGGCTAGTTTGTCCAAATTTAGTTGGATGCATGTTGTTAAACGTAAATTAATTATTGAGTTAATGGATATGGTGTTAGCAAACAATTATATTTTTATGGATGGTGAATATTTTAGACAACGTGCAGGCATGGCTATGGGTGCCAGATGTGCACCCATATACGTCAATTTAGTGTTGGCCCAATGGGAGACACAAAGTATTTTTACTTCTAGGTACTGGTCTAATATTGTACTTTACTGTAGATTCCTGGATGACATATTAATTTTTTGGAAAGGCAGTAAGGAAGAAATTTTAGAGTTTATATTATTTCTTGATACTACATCTACCTTTCTGACTTTTACACACAAAATTTATGAGAATGATTGTGAATATCTGGATATCTTATTCCATATAAATGAGGATGGCATAGAATCAAATATATTTAGGAAAAAAACGTATTCCAATTCCTTCTTACACTATGGTAGTAGCCATCCTCATTTTCAAAAGAGGAATCTGGTTAAAGGCCAGATGGTTAGGTTATCCCGTATTATAAGCGATGATAATAAATTTATTATTGAAATTGATAAACTTATATACATGTTTTTGGACAGAGGCTATCCACAAAAATTACTTACTGGACTGAAAAGAAATATTGACTAAAAGGAATCTTACATACAAACCCATTTTAAAATTTGGACAAAATAATACAGTACTGGGAAAAACTGAAAAAACTATGAACAAAAAGGATGCATTTATATTACCATACAATGAAGTTTCTTACGCAATAGTTAATGCATTAAATGAGACATGGACCAGTGTATTCACTAACAAGACAGAATTTATGAATATTCTAGGCAACTACCCAAAGGTTACTTGCAGTAGGGGTAAGAGCTTAAAAGAATATTTGGGGAGTAGTAACAATAGTCAGCTTTATAAAAATTCAAAAATGAGTAAATGTGTTTTTGGTAGGACATGTAAATATATAAATGATGGCCCTTATGTAGCAGTACAAAATTACAGTAGACCTATTAAGTGTCCAGACAATTGTAATACAAAAATGGTGGTATATTTGGCCTCATGTTTATCTTGTCCAGCTTATTATGTGGGAAAAACTATCAGGAAGTTGAGAGACCATATCATGGAACACAATAGAGATATAAAAATAAAAAAGTGACCAATTCTTTATATACACATAGTATTAAATGCAAATATTTTAAAGGTTTATATTTTTTGTTGTTGATAGGATTCCTTATAACAAGTAAAGGAGGTGATGATAATAATTTACTAGAGGTTAAAGAATGCCTGTGGCAGTTAAGACTCAATGCCAGTAACATACCAGGCATCAATGAACAAATTTCGATTTCAAGTATTTTGAAATACAAGTCACATTTTATTTAATGGAAAGTAATTCATTAAAATATATATATTTTTTTATTAGTGATTATTATTAAATTAAATAATACATTTATACATTGTCTTATTTATATATATATATATATATATATATATATATATATTTAACATTTTAGATTATGTATATAGTATGTATAAATTGTATTTATTTATATGATACCAGTGTTAAAAAACTATTGTACTCCTACATATCACTATTATTAATTAATTTCTAGGTAACAGCAGCTTGACAATTATAGTTAGAATTAGCCTTACCTTTAAACTATTTTGATTTTACAACACTTTTAACATTGTTGGTATGTGCTGATTGTATCAATGGAGGCGTTGCTTAAACAACAAAAAATATCACAAGTGATTGGCTATGCATGATTAATTTCATTATTTAACAGATGCGCATAGTGAAGTTTTTATTACTCTGAAGATACCCATAGAATTGATCGGTGAAAGTGCTCAGTATCTTTATGTTTTATTCTTGCTCTGTTAATTTTTCGTGTTAATTGTGGAATTTTTATTAAATACAGTCCTGCGTGGAACCAGATACGCTTTGGTTGTTTTACAAGCTTTTAGAAAAGTTTTCACTTAAAGGTCACAGGTTTTATTGAGGATATTTAAGTAAGGTGTAAATTGTTTTAATTTGTTCTGAGGAAGTCCCAGTGTTTCAAGGATGAAAGCGCTTAAGTACACTTTTTATTTGTTTAATAAATTGTTTGGTTGTTAAGCACATTTCTTTGAATTTATGGTTTGCTGTTTGCCATTTTTCAATCTATTTTACTTATTGCAAATTTACTCTTGCTGGATGACTCTGATTTTGGCTTTAGGTACTTTCTTTCTTACTTACTTGCTTTCTTTGTAGAAGTGAAAAACCTAAACACTAACGTCCTGTTACTGTTGAAGGCATTCCCACTCAGGATACACTCAGCCAGTCGGCTGTCACAGGAGGAGAGAGAGAGAGGTAAATCTGAGCTTTTGAAAGCTGGGCAGTACTGTGTTATCTTGGCAGATAACCTAAAATGCTACTGACTACTGAAGCAGTGAGGAATTTAGACATCTACTGTTACAGGTAAGTAGAACTTATGCAATTGTACTATACCTCATACTTTGCTAGGGAAGCTCTTGGACTAAGACGGTGAAAGTTTAGGGTCTGTGAAACAAGCAGGATGTCAAAGAAATGATGGCTGTAATAAACACTCACATCTCTAAATCATCTTTGATTTCCAGGACCTCTACTAGTAATCACAGACAATACTACAGTGATATGTGCATAAGGAAACTAACAAAGGGGCACCAGATCATACCCCTTTTGCATACTAGCTATGGTTGCCTTGAATTTAGCAACTCAACACAATCTACTCTACAAGCTGTGTACATTCCATCAGAGCAAAATATTTCTGCACATGAGCAGAGCAGGACCCCCTACAAATGGAAGTTGAACTTAAGGTCTTCCAGGAATTGATCCAATTATGGGGACTATTCTCAAGCAGATTTTTTTTTTGTTTCCATTCACAACAGATTAAATTATCTTCTAGGACTCCTTACACAAAGGCCTAGAAGATGGATGTATTTTCATTCCCTTGGAAGGGAATGTTCCTGTATGGTTTTCCACCCTTTCTTGTGATTCCCAGGCTACTTCTAAAGACTCACAAGGATTCTTCAAGGTTAATCATTGGTAACTTCCTTTTCATCCAGGCAGCAATGTTTTTCCTTCTTTTGAAGTTGGTCAATGGCAATTACCCCAAACTTCTTCATGGGATGGATTTACTTATATAAGACAGGGTTTGTTTGATACTCCAAAACCTTCAATTTCTTCAGCTCACTGCCTGGGTGATAGAATTTTAATACCTTTTAGGCACCTATTTTCCCTTTTAGGCACCTAATTTCTGGTGTGCAGTAAATATTAAAGGATGCTAAGAAACCTGCTACTAGAAAGTCATACATGGCTAAGCAGAAAAGATTTCTAGTTGGTATCAAAATTAAGAACCAGGATCCTTTTTAGGCCTGGATGCCTCTGGTTTTATTGTGTTTGAGCTATTATCCTCTGACCTTTCTTGCTCTTCTGTAAAGATTCACCTCTTGGCCATTTCTACTGGTCTGCCCATGGAGCATCCACTTTCCAACTGGCTTCAAGTAAAAAAGCTTTTGAAAGGGGTATTGCATGTCTGCCTACCTAGAAGAGAGGTGCCTCCTCCTTGGGATCTTAATCTTGTGCTGGTAAAGCTTACTTTTTCCTTTTGAACCTGCTCAAGAGGCTGATTTGAATATTACTCATTCCTTTGACTTCTGCAAGAAGTCTGAATCACACTTCAAAATGATAATGTAGTTAGAAATCCTGGAACTTGGGTTGATCATTTCCTCACCATCAACTACCATATTGCAACATCTAAAGGCATATAATCCAGGTGAAAAATAAGTTATTTTCTCTCTGTATGCATCCCTAATTAGACCAGTTATTGAGTACGATGCCCCCTTTGGGATCTACTTTTCTAGACATATTACGTAACAGAAAATGCCCTGCTGATACCCAACCAAAGAAGATCATTGGCTTAAAGTTTCTGAGCAGGAAAGGCTTGAACCACTATCCCTTCACTTGATTACTTATAGGTTGTTGCTGGTTGACCGATGCCTTGCATTCTGTACTGTTAGGGACTCTGTCTTCCTTGATCTTGTGAATCTTTGCAAGTTCAAAATGTTTAAAGCGAGAGAAACTCAATGAGAGCCGGCAAGTTCAACAAAATCCTCCATTTAATGAGCGCTTTCGGTGAGGACAATACCTCACCTTCCTCAGATAAAACTACACACAATTGACCCTGTTTTTATACAGGCATCTTTGAAATAAATTGAAACAGTTAACTGAATAATTTAAACACCATCAATTATACTTTAAAAAAACATACAACTATATATACATTTGAAATGCTATGTTATCACACTCTTAAGATGTTAAAAGTACTTTCAAAAAGATACTTAAATGATGTTAAAAGCAGCGATCAACTTTTCAAAACTTACATGTTACAAAATACCATTAAAATATTCAAAATGTGTTTCAGTAACCTTTCACACAACTTAAATGCATTTTAAACATGTTCAGTGCATTTTAAAATATTTGTACTGCGGTCAACAAGTCAGAAGCAAAAACAAAAACAGAAACCAGAAGTTAAATACTGAATGTACCTAAAAGCATGATATACCCGTGTCTATACTAAAAGGACTCTAAAAATGTAGAGTCTGAAAGTATTGAGACTAGGGTCTTACAAAAACCATTGCGACTGTGGTCTAACAAAGAGCACAAATCCTAAAATCCCCCTGAAATTTCTTTTCACTTTTTCAATGCCAGCAGTTTAAGAATGCATTTAATAGAAATGTATTCATTTAAACCTGGGGACATATGTGCTATTGTTTTAATCTGCCACTTAACTTTGTCGATCTCCAACAATAATTGGCAGGGGCCCCCTCTAATGTCCGCAAGCCTTTGTTGTAATACTGTAAATTTAAAATGGTGATCAGGGTATTGCACAGTGTGCTTTGCCAAAGCGTTATTCATATCTTTTTTAATTATTGCATAGCAGTGTTCATAAATACGTTGTTTAATTTTCCTGTCTGTTTTTCCAATGTAAAAGGCAGTACAATGATCGCATAATGCGGCATAGGTGACACTTCTAGACTCAGAAGTGAATCTATGATTAATTTTGTAAGTATTGCCTCTAATGTTAACTTCATTTGCAACCAAGATATGTTTACACTGTGGACATACTCCACATTTGAACATGCCTTTACATCTATTAGAATGGAATTTTTTCTTTTGTTCGAGAAGTGTTTTAAGGTTAAGGTTTCTTCTGTAAGTAATTCTTGGTTTCACCCCTAACCTTTTAGATAAAGATTGATCTTCTAAAATTATTCCCCAATTTTTGTTCAAAATTTGCCTGATATATTGAAAATGTAAAGAAAAAGTGCAAAGGAAGCTAGTCTTATATGTAGTGTTCTTCTTGGACGATAGCATGTTGCGTTGGTCAACAAAAGGTGTAGTAGTTTGCTCCAACTGTCTATTCAGTAGAGGTATAAAGTGACCTGTGTTGCATTTACTAATGACTTCTATCTTAATGCTATACACGAGGTTACTTGGGTAACCTCTTTTTAAAAACATGCTTTCTAACCTTTCACACTCTTCTAAAAAGTCAGAGACTTCTGAAATCTTTCTAGCCGCCCTTACCATCTGTCCTTTGACAACCGCTTTCTTTTGATGGTAAGAGTGGCAACTAGCAAAGTGTAGAAAGGCATTAGAATATGTGGGTTTCCTGTAAATGCAGCTTTTAAACTTAGAATTTGCTTTATCTTTGAATAGTAAGATATCCAGAAAGTTAATAGTATATTCATCTAAGTTATAAGTAAACTGTAAGAAATCTGTCAATGCGGTGATGCTCGCTATAAATGGTGCCACTAGGGATTTTGGCCCATTCCAGATGAAAAACATGTCATCCTGGTGTCTGGGATACCAGGTGACATTCTCTTGAAAGAGTGGATGAGTAAACAATAGAGTGTTTTCCCAATGGACCATAATGGCATTAGCAAAGCTACCACCGCATGGTGAGCCCATAGCCATGCTGGAGTTTTGCAAATAAAAATTGCCCTCAAAAACCATAAAGTTGTTAGATAAAATAATTTCCAGTAATGTTTCAATTACATATATGGTTTTGTCTGGGACATTCTTAGATAGAAGGAAGTCCCTAATCCAGTCTAACCCTAATTTCTGAGGGATGACAGCGTAAAGATCTTTTACGTCAATTGTCAGAAAGCATGCTTCGTCTTGGTATTCAATGTTGTTTATATTGTGTAAAAAAACCCATGAGTCTTTACAAATTTGAGATTCTGATTCAATCAGTGATTTTAAAATACTGTCAACGTATTTAGCACAAGCATATGTCACTGAACCTCTCCCATCAACAATAGGTCTAAAGGGTTATTGATTGATTTATGTAACTTAGGTGTTCCAAAGAGGGCTGGTGTCTTAGGTGCTATCATGGATAAGTATTGATGTAAGTCTATGTCACTACATGCTTCCAAAAACAAGACTTGTAAGATATTTTTAACTCTCTTCTGGGCTAAATTAACCTCATTAATAGAGACTTGCTTGTAAACGTCAGTGTCTAAATGTTTCCTCATACATTCAACATATGTACTGTGGTCCATGAAGACAAGCCCCCCACCCTTATCTGGCTTCATGACACGAATATTGCATTCGTTTAACAGGTGAATGAATTCATATTCAGATTTTGTAATGTTCATGTTGTTATTAAATTGGTGGATGCTATGATTGACCAAAGCTCTAAAATCCATCTCACACATTCTTTCAAATAAGTTGAGACTAGGGTGTAGAGGTGGATTAAAAATACTAGATACTCTTACTGAACTAACTAAAGATGTGTTTTCACCTAACATCATGTCCAAATTTAGTTTAGAAACAAATAATTTTAGGTCAATAACATTTTTAACTAAGTCCATTCTCCTGCTGGGTACAAAAGACAGTCCTTTTGAGAAAAAGTCAACCATGTGTTTGGTTATATCCAATTCTGTAAAGTTATAAATACTAAAGTCACCTAGAGAACTTTTATATATTCGAGGATCAAGGCAGTAACTAGACGCCTGTATTATCTCCTCCTCTGTCTCCATCTGTTCCTCGATTGTGGTTGCTTCCTGTTCGGCTGGTGACTGTTGGGTTGTCGATTGTTGTTCAAGTGAAAACCCTGTTGGTTGGATACAGTTCACCCCTCAGTATTATAGTTATTACTTGACACTCTGTGTTGATTAATGTTACTAACAGTGTTGTTGTTTCTAGAATTATTATTAGTATTGTTAAGTCTTTCACTACGTCGAAGTGGTTGTGCTTGGACTTCGTCTAAAAAAGAGTCTCCATTAGAGGCATTATTGGTAGATGGCCCGGGGCTGACTGTATTACTCAACTCAGAAGGCTGGTTAAAAGTATATGAAACTGTAGAAGAATTACAAGGGGGTCTAGGATAGGCTTTATTGTTAGAATAGTCGTGCACATCACAAACTATCTTTTTCTTCTTTGTTGTTAATAGTTTAGTCCTGGTTGCCTCAATACTTGTAAAAATCTGAGCATATTCATATATGTATCTTGGAAATTCATTATGATTATTGATTAAATGTTCTAAAATCTCTAGTTCAGCTGTGTGCGCGCCAATTTCTGTTTTATAAAAATTGACAAGCGACTCCAAGAACTCTAGACCTTGTCTGTCAAATAGTCCCAAAAGTTCTCGGTGAAAAGGAGAATCTTCTTCTAGACCTACAGGGTAGTGCCACTGATGCAACCCTTTAGGTATCAACTTTTTGTCATGCATTCTTGTAAATATGCAACTTCTAGTTGCAATTTTCTACATTTATACAACTTCAGATCAAATTCCTTGATGCTAGTAGACAAATTACTCACGCTTGGTTCATTGTCATGTCTGTTGTTGACATTATTGTCTGGGCCAAAAAAGTTATTGTTGCTCAAGAAATTAGCCATAGAAGGGATGATATTTTGGACACTTAGACATCTTAGCTCAAGCTCCTCCTCCCAAAAATGCTCTGCTGCCCTCTAACCCCTCCGATCGAGTTTGCCCTGAAGAAAGAAGACAGACAGAGAAGACCTGCCACCAGAAAAGGTCCACCAAAGTCCTGTTAATCCATCAGGAAGGGAGAAGGAGGGTGGGATCATGATGAATGGTGACTATGGCTAACAAAGATACCAAGTTATGGTAAGTACATAACTGTTAATCTAATGTTATCCTAATCACCATTCATCACGTATGGGTCAGTGTCCCCAGATGCCCAACATTCTCGGGTGGCCATATGAAAGGATATGCCGAAGAACAGTGGAGCCAAATGAAGCCCTTCATCTAGAAACTAGGTCAAGTTTGTAATGAAAAATGAAGGTATGAGAAGAAGACCAAGTTGCCGTTCCATAAATGTCATCCAAGGACTGACGAGCCGAGAAGGCAGCTGAGGTAGCCACTGACCTGGTAGAGGGAGCCCTAACTGGTCCAGGCAAAGGAGAACCACAGGAGGAGTGTATGTAAGAAATGCACTGAGAAATTCAATGGGAAATTGTGAGTTTCAAGACAGCTTGGCCCTTCCTGTTTACTGAAAAGGCCACAAACAACTGTTTAGAGAGTCAAAAGGACTTTAATCATAAAGAAACTAGCACCCTCCTGAAAAAGGGAAGCCAGGAAAAGAAGAATGTCAGAAATAGGATCCAAGAAAAGATCCAGATTGTGACCTTTAGCCCAAATAGAGAATCTTTTCCACACTTTTGTAAACTCTCTTGGTAGAAGATTTTTGAGAAACAAGGATAATGTCCTTCACAGGGGAGGCAATCCTGGACTTAGCAAGCATCACTGGAAGTGGACAAATCAAGCTGTCAGATTGAGGGTCTGCAGATTTGGAAACAGAAGGAGCGACGGATGAGAGATCAGATCCAGTACTGGATTGAGCACCCAAGGTGGGTGGTTCAGATGAGACCATAGAAGAGGGAACCACACCTGTCGAGGCCAGAAGGGGGCAATGAGGATTAACTGTATACTGAGACATCTTGATTTTTGAAGAACTCTCATAATTAATGGTAATGGAGGAAAGGCATAAAGGAGACTCGGAGACCAATTGTGAGTCAGAGCATCCCTGGGGGACTCCCCCTCTAGGGGGGGTCAGGGCAAAGTAGCTGCTCCATTTGTGGTTGAGGGGGGAAGCAAACAGATCACAGCTCAGTTGGCCCCACCAACAGATCTGCTTCACCACTAGTGGATTCAGGGACCAATCATGAGGGGTCAGAATAGCCCTGCTCAGCTTGTCCACCAGCATGCTGGATGCTCCAGGAATGTGTGTTGCAAATAAATAGTGCCCCAAGGACATCACTCACTCTCAAACCCTCATGGCCTTGCAACAAAGCAGATAAGAATGTGTGCCCCCTTTCTTGTTTATGTACCACACAACAGCCATGTTGTCTGTGTGGACTGCTCTTGTCTCCAGAGGAAGGCAGTCCTGAAATGCTTGCAACAACAGATGGACTGCTCCCATTTCCAGAACATTTATGTGCAGTTTGGTCTCTGACTGTGACCATATGAAATAGACAGTCTTCTCTTGGAAGTGCCCCCTCCACCCCACCCTAGGAGGGAAGCATCCATGGTAACCGTGGCCGTCGGAACTGGAGGAGAAAAAGACCTGCCTGCTAGGAGGTCTGGATAGTGCATCCACCATAGCAGATGTCTCCTGCATATTGGAGTGAGCCATATAGGGACTGAGAGAGGATGAGAGAGAGCGGACCACTGAGCCACCAGGGTCCACTGCAGAAATCTCATGTAATACCTGGCCAGTGGAAACAGATAAATGGCTGCTGCCATAGAACCTAGAGCCCTTAAAATGAATGATACTGGAGGATAAGTTTGCTCCAGAAGAGACTGTACATGAGACCAGATAAGAAGCACATGTCAAAGGGGAAGAGCTGCAGTTTCTGAGGTGGTGTCCAACTGAGTGCCTATGAGCTCCAGCTGTTGAGATGGGGTCAAGGAAGACTTGGTAAGATTCACTGTTATCCCCAACCGATCAAAGAGACAAAGAAGAAAGCATGTGGTCTCCACCAGTTGATGCTGTGTGGGAGCTGTGAGGAGCTAATCATCAAGATAGGAAAACACATGTAATCCTTGCAGCCTGACATGAGCTGCCACCACTGCTATACACTTGGTGAACAACCCTGGGGCTGTGAGGAGTCCAAAGGGCAGGGCTTTGAACTGGAAGTGATTGGCTCCTAGGTGAAAGCAGAGTAATTTCCTGGACCACCTGTCTATTTTGATATAATAATATGAGTCCTGGAGATCAACAGAGCACATCCAGTCATTCTTGTGCAGAAGGGGCACAATGGACTATACAGTGACCATCCAAAACTTTGACTTCTTGACTGGTAGATTTAACTGATTGAGATCCAGAATTGGACACAGGTCCCCTGTTTTCTTGGGTACCAAAAAAAAGCAGGAGTAAGTTCCAGATCCTCTCTGTCCTGTGGGGACCTTTTGGATGGCTCTTTTTGGTCACCTCTAGATGGGCTAATTCTTTCTGACCAGGTGACACTTTGGGAAGAGTTCTGCTTTTTGGCAGGGAGTCAGAAAAAGGAATACAGTAGCACCTGAATATAATTTTTAGCACCCATTGATCAGTTGTGATGTTTCCCAGGTCAAAGGGTGCAAAGATAAATGGCCCCTTACTGCCTCCAGGGAGGGACAGTTGGGCAATGCCTCAGGGGCTCCTCTGAAAGGGCTTCTTAGAGAAAGGCTCCCTGGAGCCCTGGTTTTGTGGGCCTCCTCTGCTCCTAGGGTGACATCAACCATTGAAACCTCTCCCCTGTCTCCTGGTAGAGAAATCTTCTTGAGCCTTCTGAAAGGAAGACTGCGACTTATAGAATCACATATTCTTGCTCCCCCACTGGGTCTTGGAAAAGGACCTTTGGGGGGATAGATAATTTGATCCCTACAGCAGACAGTGTCTTCCCCTCTTGCAGACTGCAGGCCAAAATTTCCTTAACACTTGGTCAAAAGAGGGTTGAACAATTGAAGGGAGCATTGGTGAATGACACCTTAAAGGCATCTGCAAACCCACATAAACAAAGCCAGGCATGATGCCTGATGGCAATGCATGTACCCGCTGCCCATGAGGTACCCTCTGCCACATTAGATATCAACCTTATGAATGAATTACCTATGGATGTAAGAGTGGCCAGCTTGGGAGAAACGGCCTTAAAGTCCTCCACAGGCATGGATTCCGAGAGTGAAGTGGTAAGCTCCTTTATGAAATCCCTCAAGACGGGTGAAATGTGTCAGATAATTTAAGGCTCTCAGGCTGAAAGCAGCCAATGCGAACACCCGCTTTCTGACTCTGTCAATCGCTCTTCACTCTTGATTGGGAGGATGGACAGATGAGCTCTGTTCTACCAGCTCTTTTTTGGTGGCAACAGCTACCACAGTCGTATCAACTGGAACTGCCTTAGACCAAAAGGCCTTATCAGAAGGGGACTCAAAAACTTGTCCTCTCTCTTTGGCACTGGCTGCACTGTATTGGGTTCCTTCTAAGTCTTGCTGGCAATGAGGTTGATCAAGGGGTGAGTGAGGGGGGGGCACCCAAAAAGTAGATGGGTCCATACTGAAAGCCTCCAGAAACACAGCTTCCTCCGAGGATGGGGGCTGGGCAGACCAACTGCCTTTGGCCTTAAGAATATCCAGAATGTCCCCAAAGGAGACATCATCAGGCAGAGACCTTGGGGACCCACCCTTTCATCGATATCTGTGTCCTCCATGAGAGACTCCATCGGAGAGTCAAGATGTCTCCTCTTACATGTCCTCTTCCAAGGGACTTCCTCTGTGGGATGCTCAAGGGAAGGCTCGAAAGAGGTGAGGACCTTGATAGGGGTACCTCTCCCCTGGAGGCTAGGTCAAACGGGCTGACCAGGAGTAGGATGAGAGGGTCCTCTCAAAATCTGAAGCTGGGATGGAGTCTGGTGAGCAGGGAAGGCTACTCTGGTAGCAGAGAGAGCTTTCCACCACCCAGAACACGGAGGGACTGGAGAAAGTCCCCTCTCCCTCCCCTGTGGATAACACCACAAGGGAGGAAGGAGCAGACCCCACCTGGACCTCCAATCCTACAGAGAAGGCCGGCCTGGAACTATCAAGAACCAAAGCACCGAAGGGCAGAGAACAGTCTGAAAGGCCCAGACCCGAACCCGCCCCCACAGACTCTGGGGCAACAACCCAGACTGCTGGCCCTGCTGGCCTCGGGGGAAGGGGAGCAGAACTAGCCATGGACTCTGGTAGGGTAGGAACAAAAGAAGGCCAGGAGACCCCCACCACTTCCATGCCTTGCATGGGGTCCCCTAAGACCAATCCTTGAGAGGTCAGATGAGGAGAAAATAATTGGGGAGTGGGAGAAGGTCCCCCTGTCCTGTGGTTTGGGGAAGCCAAAAGCCCCAACTCTATTTGAGCTTTCAAAAAGGACCACATCATACTGTCTATATCAGAAAGGAGGATGCTCCTGGAGGATTGGGAGGAAACAGAGGACCTTGCTGGAGACCCATGTTGGGATCCTGAGGGCCTTCTCTGATGGTCCAGGGAGAGGCTCCTGCATGGAGGGGTAAACAGATGATCCCCTCTCTGTGGATCCGAGGGAAGGTCCTCAACAACAATAGGATCTGACACGGGTCTCGGATCTGACTGTACCAGATCCGAGGAATTGGAGGGATTTGAAGGAAGAGCTCTCAAATCCCTCAGATCTGATAGGATCGGATCTGTGACAGGTCTGCTCCAGCTCAAATCCAAAGGCCTCAATCTGGAGGCCTTGGATCTGGGAGTCAACTCCCAGACCCTCAGATCCGAAAACCTGGCACCCGGAGGCCTTGGATCTGGGCGTCGACTCTCTTTAGGACGTCATATCCGAGATCCCCAGATCTGACCCCATTAAGGCTGGAGTCAGATCTAGAAACCTTGGATCTGACAGCTTAGGTTTCTTACTAGAGACCTCCCCAGAAGAGGAGGAAGAAGTAGCTTTTCTCTTATGGTCAGAGGAGTCCTGCTTGGTGGAGGAGTCCTTGACCAAGTGACCCCCATGAGCCATCCCTCTGAGTAGAAGCTTGTTCCAACAGTCAACCAGGGCCCTGCCGCATTCAACTTCCAGGTGGCTGGTGCCGAGGCAATAGAGACACTCCTCGTGCGAGTCAGAGACAGGCATCTTCCAACTGCACAAGGACACATCTTGATTCCCAAAGGCTTGTCAGACATCCTAACCAGACAAACACAATCCAAATCCAAAAAAACACAAGCCAAAAAGGTCGAGCACTGAAAATCCATCCACACACACAAGTGCCCAGACAAAGAGCTAACTACAGTAACCCCTTAAAAATACTAAATACTAAGAAGGAAAAGCTCACACAAGACTATAACTAAAGGGGCACCAAAAGAAACTCAAAATGGGAGGATAGAACACGACAGGTAACGTGGAAAATGTAGACACACTAAACAAAGTCAAGTCAGTCAGAAAAAGGCTAAAGGAGAGGGATAAGAAAGAAACCCCAAAGAAAAAATCACCTGCTTCATCTACACTGGAGGCGCTGAGTAATCTGTGTCTGTCTTCAAGTGAGGCAAAGAAGATCTGAGGGGTTAGAAGGCAGCAGAGCATTATGGGAGGGGAGGAGCTTGAGCTAAGCTGTTGTCTAAGTGTGCCGGCTCGGATCCAAGACCAATACATGATGAATGGTGACTAGGACAACATCAGATCAGCATTTACAAGTATGGATGGACGGATGGATGGACAAGTTTGGTAGGCATCAGTAACTTATAAAATATAACATCCATTCAGGACTGTTTAACTTTGCAGACAAGCAGTGGCATTTTGAAACACCTGAAGTTGGAAATTAGATCTTTGCTAGCTTTTATAAATGCTTTCCTAAAATTATCTAAATCTTTTTGTTATTTTCACTGCAACTACACATGATCTACAGCCATTATTATCACCAAATAATATTACGTAAACTCCTTTAACTATCATAATTCTGCAGTGACTTGAACAACACTATCATCTTCCTAAGTAGTATCATTCCAAAGCCACAGTGCTTTTGGTGTAGAAGTATCCAGCCATCCTTCAGATTAACTTAACATGACCTAGTCAAAATGTTAAGCAGTAGCATAAATTTTGTTACTCTGAAGAAAACCAAACTAAAGCGATGGTTCTTGCCATTCATCTTTGCTTTATGGGAATAACTAACTTGTTTTTATTTTCACAGCTCTCTAAGTTGGTTTCCAGTGTGGTCATTGGAAGGAATTTTTGGCATATCCAAGGATGAACTGTCTGAAAACAATAAGTATTCTGTAATATTGCATACAGTTGTGCACTGAGTCATGGCAGAGTTTGCTTTAAGATGGAATGAGAATTATCCTTACAAATTACAAGGAGTGGATTTCCTACTTTTGTTACCTTTGTAAATATCTGGCATGTGTCTTCCGATGCAATTTTTGATATGTATATTTTATAACAATTCTGTTGTAAAGTATTATTAATTACCATGGACCTTGGAGCTTTTTTCCCCAAGGCCTCTGCTGAAAATAGGATCCTAGGACCCCAATCAGACTTTCCCGGTAAAAAATGTCAAATAAATAAAATAAAATGAAATACATTCTAAGCACGTCCACACAGGTGGCATTATCCAGCCATATTACACCCTCTGGACTGCCTTACTGTAATTGTTAACCAGGTTATTTTTAAGAAACTATGCATTTAAAAAAATCATAGGTTTATAGGTTCATAGGTGTGTACTAGGCTAATGGCCCTGGAGCCTTTACAAGCCTAGCCCATAACATTACCCTGGCATCATGCCACCCGATCTTAGTTCCCAGTGCTTCTGTCAAGTAGAACCACTGGAGTGATCCGCAGGGTGAATTTTCTAGTTCCTTCCACTCATCAAGATTTCTCTTGAAGAGGGCCAGTGAGGCTCTCTGCTTGACATGTGTGGGAAGTCTATTCCATAGCATGGGCAGTCTCTGCATCATCAACCTGTCCCCCCAGCTTGTTCTGTTGATTGTGGTAATGAGGTTGAGGTCCCTGGAGCATGTGGTGTGGAGGGATTCGGATTTCTTTAGATGTAGCATTTCTAACAGAGCTGGGTCAGACATGGTTTTTGTAAGTCAAGCAGAGATCTCCTCTAAGTAGGCGATATGAGACAGAATAGTTGGAGTTTTTTGAGTCTGTCCATACAGGACAAGTGTTTAAGGCCTAAGATCCTCTTTGTGAGGTATTTTTGCTCCAGTTGTTGTGGGTGTCTAATGAGGTACATGCCAAATGGGATATTGTACTCGATGATTGGCCTAACGAAGGAAGAGTAGAAGGAGACCATGACCTCTTTCTTCCTGGATGCAAAACCTTTAGTAATGAGATGTGCCACATAGAAGGACTTTCTGACCACAGTGGCAATGTGGTGGTCAAAAAAGAGGTTGCTGTCAACCTGTGTTCCCAGTCTCTTATGACGCCTTATGTGTTCAGTGGACTACCATCGATGTGGTAATTCATGGGAAGTAGGTTTTTCCCAAAGGGGATGATGACACATTTTTTGGCACTGATCTTAAGGTCATGGTTCTGACACAAGTCATTGGTCTCAGTGAGGCCTTTCTGTAGGATGTCAGCATCACTTGGAGAGTTAATTATGGCTCCCAACTTGCAATCATCTGTGAACTTTGTCAGCCAGAGTCTCTTTGTGGTGGCCTGGACTTCAGAGAAGTAGATACCAAACAGGAGAGGACCCAGGACCGAACCCTGTGGGACTCCACTCATGACTGGTTGACAGTCTGACTTGGAGTTAGCTACTTTCACACTGTGGGTTCTATCTGTGAGCCAGTTTGCAACCCACCTAGTGATATAGGGGTTGATACCCAGCTTAGTGAGCTTTTCTATGACTCCTGATTGGGGAATGGTATTAAAGGCCTTGGCCAGATCAAGGTAGGCTGTATGAACCACCTTGCCTTCCTCCACAGCTCTGGTGACTGACTCAAAGAAGTTGACCAGGTTGAGCAGGCATGATCTACCCTTCACAAAACCGAACTGTGTGGGATCCAGAGTTTGGAGGTTCCCTATATCCTTGTTTATTAGGTGCATGATGATGCGTTCCATGGCTTTGCATATCAGACTTGTCAGGCTAATGGGGCGATAGTTCCCAGGGTCTGTAGTCACTCCTCCTTTGCTGTTGTTCTGGGTTAGTGACCTCATTAACCGTAATTCATAGCTAGTTTGACTATTCTTTCTATGCATTTCTTAATATAATTAATAGTTTGGAAGGATAATACTGAATGTGGTGGGAAGGTCTAGAAATGTAAACCGAAAAATAGATCATTTTCAATGTGTAGCTTGTGAACTGAATGGAAATGACTAACGTCCATTCAAACAACATGAGCTATAGAAATGCAGTCATGATGTGCTTCTCCTGCCTTTATAATCTACACAAAGTGTACACTTAATACTAGATGGGGATATTCACCCTAACCCAGGCTCAAACAATACCCTTAACTCTCCAACCTGCAACCCAAATAAAACTAATAACCCAACCACCAAACCATCTAACTCACTATCTATAGCTCACCTCAATATACGTAGCATTGGCAACAAAATTGCTCAACTTCATGCCCTTTTAGATGTTCACTTATTTGACATCTTATGCCTATCTGAAACTTGGCTAAAACCTACTGTTAAAGACAATTAAGTCACTCCACCAGGGTACAATATCATTAGACTTGACCGCACAGTCAAAAAGGGAGGAGGGGTAGCAATCCTCTATAAAGCAGAACTTCAGGTTACTACTCTAAACATTAATCCACCATCAAACAATATTGCTGAAATACTTATCACTAAACTTCAAATCAACAAACATAAGTCCATAAACATTATCTGTATATACCTTCCCCCAGGTAATAACATCACTACACTTGAAAATATCCTTAACTGGCTTTCAATCAATCTCCCACAAGAAACCATATTACTAGTAGATTTCAATGTAGACTGGATGACCTGTAGTAATATACACCCAACCACACATATTAACCTTTATGGCTTCTCACAAACAATTAACTCCCCTACCAGAACTAATTGAACCAACAACAAAGAAAGTACCTTGGACTGGATTCTTACAAATAATCCTCAGCAAACATATAAAGCAGGTACCCTCTCAGATGACCTCAGTGACCATTCACTAACCTATATTATCAGACATAAGACCGACCTAACTTTCCCTCTCTCCTATAGAACAATACGCACAAAAAAACACTTCAACTCAGAACTTTTCCAAACTGAACTCAAACAATGTAATTGGTCACCATTAAAATTTCTTCCACTTAATGAAGCCATAGAATACTTCAATACAATATTCCTAGCAATCCTGAATCATCACACCCCACCACGCTCAGTTAGATATAAAACTAACCCAGCACCTTGGCTCACCAATAATACCAGGCAAAAAATCCTTCTCAGAAATAAATCCTGGGCAAAATGGCGCACGACTAAAACACCCTCAGATCACCAAAACCTTTAAACAACACAGAAATAATACCAAAAAAGCCATCCTATTAGACAAAAAGAACTTTTACCTTCAAACACAGCAAACCTACCATAATGCACCACAAAAGTTCTGGTCTAGCATTAACAAACTTCTTTACCCAGGCCAATCTATCACACCCAACCCACTAGGCTCTAACCCTGACAATCCCTCACATACTGCTAATGCCTTCAATTCTTTTTTCACTGATGCTATCCAAAATCTTGCTAGCCATCTTTCTCCTGACACCTCAAATCTGCCAACTTCTGCCACTACTTCCTTCATCTGTTCCCTTCTCCTAAAATTAAAGCCTACCACACCATCAGCTGACCAACTCCCAGCAGAATTCCTGCAAAAATGAGCTAAAGCCATAGCTTACCCCATCTCCATTCTGATCAACAGAACCATAAATGAAGGAACTATCCCATCTATCTGGAAAATTTCCCATATCATTCCACTACATAAAGGGGGACACTCCAACGAGTATTCTAACTTCCGTCCAATAGCTTTGCTATCTCCCCTTGCAAAAATAATGGAAAAATGCATCCATAAGCAATTACTTTCACACCTTCTCCATCACAACTTGCTTGCCAACTGTCAACATGGTTTCAGACCTTTCCACAGTACCACCACTGCCCTGCTATCCTTCACAGACACCATTAACAAAAACCGCAACAACAATAATCTTTCCTCTGCAGTCTTCATTGATTTATCTAAAGCCTTTGACATGGTTAATCACCAACTCCTCCTACACATACTGAAATCCCTCTCATTTGATCCCCAAGCCATGAATTGGTTTAAATCTTACCTTGACAACCGTCAACAGGCAGTACTTTGGCAAAATAAACTAATAACCTTCCTATCTCCCTCGGTGTTCCTCAGGGCTCCATTTTAGGTCCACTCCTTTTTTCCATTTATATTAATGACCTTCAAACAGCTATACCACACACCACCTGCATTCAATATGCAGATGACTCTACTATTATTTGTACAGCCACCTCTGAAACTGAACTTAAATCTCTTACCCAAAAAGCTTTCAGTACTGTAGAACAATGGTTTTCAAACCGCTGTCTCCTCCTTAACCCCAAGAAAACTAAATTGTTACTTTTCACTCCAACCTGAAAAACAACTCCCATCCACTTCACACTTTTATCAAATGATGGCACTATCATTTCTCCCGACCCAACCACTAAACTTTTAGGAATAACAATTGACAACCACCTCAACGTTGATACCCACATTAACAATACAATAAAATTAGTGAACAAAAAACTGGGATCCCTTTACAGAATTAAGCCCTTTCTAACTCCAATAGCTAGGGCTGTTACAGCCAGAACCCACTTAATCTCAACCCTATTCTATGCCTCCCCTATATATAGTAATTTATCTAAAAACAACCTCAACAAACTGGCCACATCCTATAATAATATTGCTAGGTTTGCCACAGGCTCTCCATTCAGAACCCATCACTGTCTGAATCTAAAACAACTAGACTGGCTAGAATTTCACAACCAGCTTCAATTTCTACAGCTTCCCATTGTCCACAAGGCCCTGTATAAGCCCACCAACACCCCTATATTCTCTACCATAATTACACCTTATAATAACAATAAGAACCTACATTCCTCCAATAAACTGCTGATTAATACTTCAAGATCCAATCACTCAGCAGGTGACTCCCTGTACTCTAACTCTGTAGGAAAACTATGGAATTTACTACCCACTGATCTCACTACACAAATGTCACAGCCACTCTTTAAAGAGAATCTAAAGCTCTTTCTTAAGACACACTGGCTCTGCTCCTGTACTAACCCTGACTAACGTTTCTCCTTTCAAATTACAACTACTCTAATACCTAATAATTTCTGACTTAAGAATCTAAATACCAAGTTATTATAAATATAATGCATGTATACATAGATATTGTATCTCAAATACAATACCCCTTGATTATTACTGCTAGTTCTATTCCTTGCTTAGACTAATGTATCTTTTATATATTAAAAAAAAAAATTGTAACAACTGCTTTTTTAGTTCTTGGTAAGTTTTAACTGCTATTACTTTTTTAAATGTATGTATGGATTTTCTATTCTTTTTGGGTTTTTTTGGAGCTTTTCTCCCCGGGCCTCTACTGAAAATGGACATGTATCCAGCTAGACTAGCCCGGTCAACAAATGTAAAATAAAATAAAATAAAAAAATAAAAAATAAAAGTGGGAAATTTTGTGAGGCTATTGACTGCATAGCCCCCATCCAGTTCCACATACTTGCCCCTGCTGTTTAATAAGATATATATCAGCCTGAAAACCAAGGATATGGTTGTAAAAAGTGGGGAAAACAGATCAAAGGGATAGCCAAGAAAGCAAATGGAATAGTGATCTGGACAATCCGAATAAATCAGACTGTAGTGTACTGGGAACAAAATATCAAAACCATGATAAAAGGTAAGGAAGTGACTGAAATGACAAGGAAAAATAGTATACATTGTTGGTTTTTTTAACTGGGATGTCAATTCATTTCTCAAGAGTAAAAAGAAATATAGAAAGTTATTGCATTGCTTATCAGAGGATTAACTAGTGGAATTAATGAAGGATAAGACCAAGAATCTGTATTTATTGTAGTGCTATGTGAATGGAGTTTTATCCCCAGTTAAGATAATTAAAGTTAGGCCACATCTAATTTTATCTAATCCAGTGCTGACCTTTCTCCAGGAAATTCATTGTGTAATGAAAAGGTAAATAGTTAAATATGGGTTTTCAATTTTTACAGAATACATCTTATTCTGACAGGAAATAAATGGCTGTACCATAAAAAGAGCATGCTTACAGATAATGTATTTCAGAAAGAAGCATTGTCAAAATACAAACAAGAAACTTAAAAAGACCAAAACCTGTATCAACACTGATGCTTAGAATGGTGGTAAGACACATCACAGAAAGGAGGTGGGCAACTACCAATTCTGACCTTTGCTGATTTATTTCTATGATTACAAATACTAGCAACATTTGTATTTGAATGTTAATGCCTCAAGAATGATGGCCTCTGTAATATGACGTGGATTGCTGTGTGTATGCATGTCAAGGTAAGAGGTGCATTTTATGAGTTATTGAAGAGTACTTGTTAAAAGGTGTGGAAATGTGCTGCATTTTGTCATAATTGCTTTAATAATGCAGTAATGGGCTTGGATGCAAGGCTGTAAGTGTTAAGGCATGCACACATAGTAGCAAAGAGAGGAGATGGGTAACTTACAGATACCCTATGCTATACAACTTTGTTGACTCATGCAACTATGGATATTAGCAGTATTTGTATATTAAAGTAATTAAGACTGGTGCACTCAGTGTAAGACAGCAATGTGGAATCTGTAAGCTGGCACTGTTTGGCGTACAAACACACTTGCACACAGTGAAAGAATCCCTGTGGGATGTACAGATATTGAGTTATCGTAAGGTTATTTGTTGGAACTTATGAACTGGTATACATGCACACTGAAATTAATATTGTGATATGCACAGAACTTGATGTATTGAAAACTCTAGCAAAAAGTTATAAAAATATGAAATATTTTTAATTTTCCATTAGTAATGCAAGACTGGTGGGTTAATACTGTTGTGTTGCAAGTGTTATAAAAAATGTCTCTAAAACATGATGGGTAACTGAAAGTATCCAGAGGCACAAATGTTTGGTAATGCAGTAATGAAAATAGGCAATAATTTCATATCTGCATTAATATCATAACACCTGTGCGATCTCCAGGGAAATATGCTGACATCTTATACACAACATTAAGGCACCAAATTTTGTCACTGGTACTGCTATCTAGCACCATATTGTGTCACTGGTACTTGCTATCTAGCTTACACTGCTTTATAGATTAATAGAGTTGCGTTGAAATATTGCAAATGTGTTATAAACATAATTTGCATATTTTGTGCAATACCACAAACTGAGTCTAAAAGGTACACTTACACAGATATAACTCTTTTTACCATAACACTATTTGCTTGCTGAGACGTACAGTTTTTTCATAAATCTGCAATACGAAATCAGCTAGCAGATAAACTTTTTATACTACAACCAATGCATAGGCCATTATCTAAGGAAAAAGGAAGAACTCTCCCTTTTGTTTTTTTTTTTAAATCTTGCATACTTATGAAGATATTTCAAAGCATATAATGCATGTTTTCAATACCAGATTTGAAAGAAAACCTCTCTGGTAACAAGTGGCTTACTTGCATCAAAGATTTCAAGAAGCAAGGAATTAATTAGCTTACTGCTGCACAGGGCTAAATCAGAGACGTTGGCCAACAATGCACCATATGAAAGCCCTGCTACTATTACTCTTATCCCAAACCAACCTCACAGGATTTTCCAACCACCTAAAGACTGCAACTTTTAAGCCTTTATACTTCTAAGCCATATACTGTTTTTACAGGAACAGCCATTAAAAAGACTCCAACCCTTCACTGCCCTGCAGTTCACCCCCTAGTAAGGAATTTATGGCTGTGGTCTGCTTAGGAAAGTGTTTGTGTCCTCCACATTTTCACTGAAGGCCATTTGCCATCCCATGATTGACTTCCAGCAAACAATGGTTGACAGAATGTACCATTTGCTGGAGCAGTTGCTAGATAGATCACACAAACAAAAGTTATTGTCCTGTTCTGCAGATGTTACTTCCATATTGTATCTTGGAATGAGAGCAGCATACAGCTCCACTGAAGGTTTGGCCAGAGCTGTGGGAGCTGACATTGAGATGTGCTGGCATGCCTTGTAAGACATGTTGATTTTGCTGAGGGCATCAAGGTAACTCATGGATCTCTTTTTTTTTCAGAACCTTGCTTCCTTATACTTAAAGTGAAGGTATATTTTAACAGTATAGTAAATAAGATGTCAAAACCCTATCTGCTGTTTGCTTGATGTTCTAGCCTTCTTAATGGCCATTCCGATAGATGCAGAAGAGAGCCCATCAGATGTAGTTTAGACATGAGCAAGAGCAGAACAAAGAGATGGTCTAGAAGGAACCTTATTTCCCAGAGAGGTCACGCTCCTAGTGGGAAAGTTATCTGGCAGCAGTAGAGGGACTGCAGTCCACAGTCAAGTGGCCATCAGCAGTTCCTTGGCTTTGCCAATTGTCTTACTCTGGAGGCAGTCAAGGGCCATTCTGTTCTATTACTACATCTTCCTATGTGGTTTTCAGTCGCAAAGAACAAGTGGATAAAGCCAATAATATCCAGAAGATATATATTAAATTTCATACCCAGTTTCCATAATTATTACCTTTTTTGAACTCCCAAGTAACAGTAAGGAAAGCGGGCAACATCCTTCTAATAAAAACCACAATCTAAGAGAGCCTATCAAATTGGAAAGGATCAGTTTGATCTGGCATGAGGGGTTTGTCCTCAGTGACTACAGGACTAATGCTGACAGGTATTAGGACAGCTCAGCACCTGAAACTTACCAGGTCACTGATCCCCTTGCTTCTCCTATAGTGTATCACAAAGGACCTTACACTGCAGACCTAATTTGCCAAATTTACTGTACATGTATGTGAGAAATGACCTCAGACAATTTAGTTTGTGGAGAAGTTTACTTCAAAACGAAGAGTATAATCTTAATATTTAGATCTCTAGTTTTTGTATAATTTCCAAATTTTTTCATTGTTCTGTTTGTTCTCTTTCTCTGTATTTATGGGGTTTGTTTCAATTTCACTAGTCTCTCCCAAGGCCTTATTTAACTCTTGTTGCTTATTGTTAAATTGTGTTAGTCTTGTTTTGCATTTGCTGTGTCTTTGTTTTGCTAGATAAAAAAAAAAGTGTTTTTCTTGTGCTAATCTTTATTTTAGTTGGGTGTACCTCCTCTTTCTACCACCATGGACCTAGCATTCTAGAAATGCATTTGCAGGAATAAAATCCAACCCATCATAAACAGGAACAGTACTTCATTTGTTTGGGAGTCCAATATAATAATAAGTATCAAATCTTCACTTAGTAACCCTCAGCACCATAAATGAAGACTGAGCTCTACATGTTCAAGAAGTCTTTCAACTCTTCCTAGTATTTCAACGTTGAAGCCAAACATTTCTTTAGACCTAAAAGCTTTGATTAGTCTTATCTTCTTGAACCCTTGATGTCCTACCAGCTTTATAGGGGTCAGGAGTCTTGCAAGTACTTTTAAAGAATTCTGTGGCACGTGTAGCAGTGGGCGCTCTAAATGTTATCAAGGTGGCTATAAGGTTCTGGAGCATCACAAGTACTTGTGGCAGATCCAGCAGTTGTGTCTCTATGCTACCAAGTGGTTCTAATGTGGCTCTGGAGTTTTGTATATAGTGTTCCCAAAAATACTAGTCAAAATGTTCCACCTACTTCTTTCTATAGAAATTACTAAAATTTAGAGGTGTCAGAAGATTCAAAATTGACATTGAGAAGAAGTTCCATAATGAGGCATTGAAGAAAGGTATGTATATTGCCTGAAAAGAAAAGCCCCTTTGCTAGCAAAGATAAAAGTATAGAAAAGGAAAGGACTGAGCATGTGGCATGACAGAATTGTGATTACAGTTAAGTGTAAAGTGGACAGGTGAAATATACTCATAACTAGAATAAACTGCTTAAAAACAAGAAATGTAAAGCATTAGATGATCAGGTGACTATATAAACAAGCGCAGAATAAAAGAATCAGTGGTTTAGGGCTTTTTTTGACATAGAAAATGGGAATACCTGCTGCGAACATGGGTTAAAAATAAAAGTGACCGGCGTGTGAAACTGAAAAAGGGCAGATAGACTGAGATGCTGGATGGAAGTTAATTTCTGATATGATGAGTGGGTCCATCATCAGTGACTTGTGGAACTAAGGTTGCAGGCCTTAGAACCACTTAGCAATCTCAAACATTCCCAGACTGCTAAGTATATCCTCCTCCACTTCCCCTCCAACACACACATATGACATATAATACACCTCACTACTCTCCCTCTTCAGTTCTGCATTCCTGGATAAAGTGCACAGACAACATCAAACGATCCAGCTAGTTTGCTATCAATATGTCAAACGTCAAAGCAATTTTCGTTCAACATATCGAAAGTAAACCGTGAAAATTAAAAAAACGAACAGGACACAATGTCGAATCTGCTGATTGAATCCAGCCGATTCGACATTGTTTCTGAACACATCACGTGATGTCAGTATAGGAGCAAATGTGAATAAAACTCTTATAGCTGATATCACGCTTTTGCAGGGGGGCAAGCCCCCCCTGTGCCACCCACACCCCCGCTAACTAGATATTCTAACTCCAAGATCGCACTACAGTGAGGTAAGGGATGAATTTCCCAAACCGCATTGTACTGTGATCTCTCTACATTTCTTCAAATTTATATTAGTGAATGCACAGTGCATTCGCTAATATAAACATCTGAACATTGACATGTTCAAGCAGATGAACATTCGAACATCTCTGTTTCGGATTTTCATCTGCGAACATCTCAACGTCACTATTTTGATAGTAAACTGATCCAGCTGTACTTTCTACTTTTGTTTTTTATAAGTGTCGTGACTCCTCTCTTGTGTTTTTTTTTGGGGGACACACACACACACACATAAATTTAGATATCTACTATGTTTGCTATTTTTTTTTTTTTTTTTTTTTACAGTACTTCTCTAACCTTTTCCTGTAAGAAATTGATTGAGCCTAAGCCCACCTTAACACTTAACAGAGTGGCTGACAGTGCTTCTGAAGACTATATCTTCTCTCTCCTTGCAAGCTGCCTTTTTTCTCCTTAAAAAAAGAGAACAATATATATGTTTTCTTATTATTACTGGTATTGTTAAAGTACTTAAAATAATGATGTTTATTGAACTTTTTTGTGTATCATTAGAGTTGCTGTATCTAGCTGCTGGTAGAATTTGTGAGTAAATGTATTCATTGTTAGTTATTGTTTTTGGGTAGTCACTCTTGCATAACCACAGAGAAAGGATTTCTAGTTGTTCCTGTGTAAAGAAACTCCATCCATATATTGGGCAAACTATCTACATCACTTGTCTGGTGCACCATATCCTGTCAAGGCATGAAATTCATTTGAAGTTTTCCTCTACTACATTCAAAAACTTTGTTAGGTTCCTCTTAGTGCTGTTAAACTCAACTCCTAACACAGCATAACAGAGGCCAGTGTTAGTCCCCCTAGAACAGTGGTGAGAAGCTAAATAAAACAGCTTTAGAAGTGGTTAGACATTTAACTGTTACACACACAAAAGTGTGACAGAATGAAGTGCCTGACAGCTTCTAGTCACCATCTGTTTTGCTGTACTATTTATTTTATGGCTTTCTAAGCTGCGGAATACTTTGCCCTCCTACACTTAAGCTCCATTCACTGCTAAGAATTATGACTGGGTCTGTAATCATGTTCTTAATATGGATGTCAAAATTCCCCTCTTGAGCTTTGCTTCACCCCACTTAAGATGAGTTATTTGCATTAGTGTCTCAAACAAATAGTAAGCTGGTTATGACTGGAGGTCTGATCATAATCCTTTGTATTTGTTTCAAGTTCTAACCACGGATCTGATGTTGTCAATCTTCATATATTCTTGACTCTTGGGTTACGGTTCCGATTCTTGGAACTGGTCTGGATGTTATGTAGCTCACACCAGACAAAAAACTCTCGAGCTAAGAGTCTACCCACAATGTCCCTCTCTACATAACCTCAGATTTCGTTTGCTGCTTTTATAGAAAGACGCATCAGCTGACTTCACTCTCACAGCTAAGTAAAATATCAAGATTATTCATTCTCTATCTAACTTTCTGCATTAGTTAAAATCCTTGTAATATTTCTTAACCTTTATCTACCCACCTTTTCTTGTGTGAGTAGAAAAATGCCTAACTCTGACAGGCACTTACTTTTTCTTGTGTTTATTGTTTGGTGCTCCTCATTTGGATTTAGAGTGCTTTATCTGTCAGGGCTTCTGTTCTAGGGCCCTGGTAAAGCATTGTAATAAACTCATATTTAAAGCCAACTTTGAAGAAGCCATAACCAAAGCTGATCACTCTCCAAAGGTCTCTGGTTCAAAATCCTAGTCCTTTGGTGTCAACATCTCCATCAGCACCGTCATCTAAAAAACATAAGTACCTGTCTGTTGGTTCCTCTTTCGAACTGTAACCAAAGGTTCCAAAATTCATAGAACGTAGAGTCCTCGGCACCAACCACTACTTCGGTGCCATTGACACCAGCTACAGCACTAGCACTAGCACCAGTAATGACTCCGGTGTCGGCACCGGCTCCCTTAGTTTCCCCATCGGTGCTGACATTTCCTGCTGCTCCACAGGTTATGCCCTCTACTTCAGTGTGAAACACTGAAACTTTCTACACACCCAGGATGAGACAATCCCCATCTGTTGACCCCTTACTGGGTCATCTTCCTAGCCCATTTATAGAAAGGTCAGAAACTCCCTCCGGACTGTCCATTCACCCCACCAGAAGTCTTTCTGAAGCTGAAATAGTGAGGTTGGTGGATCAGCTTCTGACAGCGAGGGGTCTTCCTCCATCCTCTCAGCCCCATCTCCCACCTGGAGCAGGGGAGTTTTCCCCAGCACTCCTACATATATTCCTCCTCTGATCTCCCCAGGGGCATTAGAGTTGTCGACTCCAACAACTCAGGTTCCTATTGCCCCAGCACTAGCAACATCCTTGTCTTCGGTTATGGGCACAGCTCTGACTCCCTCAGTGCCTTTGGAACCAACAGGTCCACAGGATCATGCCTCCGTCATTGTGTCAGGGGGGTTTCAGTCGACTCCTGTTTTTTATTCCGAGTCCTTTCATCTTCAAACTATGATGGCTGGGGGTCTTCCCTAAGCTCCAGCTCTGGAGGTGGGTCTCTTGGGGCAGGGTATGACCCTGGTTCTGAGTCTGTCCACCTTGGTTCTGGGCCTCCATCCCTCTTCAGGATGGCCTGCCTTTCAGGCCATGGAGAGGGTTTTGGCCACCACAAGTTCCCAGGTGACTGCTGTGTTACCGGAGTCTCACCCCATGATTCCTGCTTACTTGGAGCTTCCACCAACCTCTGTACACTGACAGTAAGCTACAAGAATGCAAGAGATCCTGACTAAGGATCACCCCTCTTCCGAGTCCTCTTCAGATATTCCCACTGAAGAGCCTCCTCAAAAGAAGCTGTGTAAGAGGAAACACCTGGACTCCCCTGAAGAGTCTGTCACTGAGGACACGGATTTTGATGATGGGGAGGGATCTCCCAGTCCCCCTGGAAGATGTCTCCTTTGGAGACATTCTAGAGATCTTCAAATAGAGGGGTAACTTGAAGCCTAAAGACCCTACCTCTGAAGAGTTTGTGTACTTGCAAGCCTTTGGAGCTTGCCCATCTACTTCCTGGGTGACTGATGATCTCATTAAGTTGATCACTCAGCAGGCTTGGAAGGCCCCTGAATCAATGGAACCGATTCCCTGGAGACCAAATAAAAATACTCTTCACTCCTTAAGACCACCAGCACTGGGCAAAAGGATTAGCAGTAAATGCCATGGTGGTGGTGGCTGCCACTAAAAAGGAACTAGCTGAGGAAAGTTCCACTGCTCATCCCCCTAACCAGGAGTCAAGGGCGCTGGATAGGTTTGGAAAGTGGGTTTATGCATCATCGACCTTCACTCTTAGGTCCTTGAATTTCATTGCACATTTCACTAGGCTCCAGAGGGATCTGATCAAGGAGCTATCAGATAACCTAGCAGGAGCTGTATCTGAGGGGGTCCAGGAAAAAATGGCCCTCCCAGTTAGCTACCCTAGAGTCTATTTCTAATTTTTCCATGAGACTCATTGCACATGCAGCTGAAGGTGCGACCAGGTCAGCCAGTTCAGATTTTGCAATTTGATGACATGTTTGGATGTGCCTGTGTGAGTTTGTGGAGCCATTCAAGCCTTCCTTCATCAATGCTCCTTTTGATGGATCTTCTTTGTTTGGCCCCAAAGTCAAAGAAACTCTAGCCAGGTGTGAGAAAGATTGAAAGACTCTGTCTGCAGTGGGCATATATATTTCTGCTTCCCAACAAGCCTATTTCAGGAATCAGAGGAGTGGGAAGATGTGGTTCAAAAAGTCCCAGAGTCCTTTCCAGAACACATGTGGTGCAGACTTCCTTCGGGGCAGAGGAGGGGGAGCTCTAATGGAAGACTCCATCTTAGAGGTAGGAGTGGCCCACAGAATCAGGGTTACAGAGATTCTTTCTCTGGTCAACCCTGGCCAGTGCTCCTGATAGGTGGCCCGATTGCTTACCTCTGGAGGCAGTCAGGGGAAGATTTTCTTTGCACTCAACAGCCTGGTGACAAGTAACTAGAGATGCCTGGGTGCTGAGAATTATTACCAGAGGTTACCTTATTCCATTCACTCTTTATCCAAGAAATCAAACAACACTCCCTGATGTTCCTCCCAATCAGAGGGACCAAGCAGCCTTTGAAATAGAAAAGCTGCTAGAAAAAAAAGAGTCATCCAAGAAGACCCACCAGACCAGATATGATCTGGATTTTACTCAAGGTTCTTTTTAATGCCAACAAAAAGACAGGGGACTGGAGATTAATTCTGGATCTCAGCATCCTAAACAGATTTGTTCAACAGTCCAAATTCTGGATGGTCATGGTTCAGTCAATACTTCACTTTCTAGAGGAAAATGATTAGATGTGCTTGATAGAACTTCAAAATGCGTATTGCCACATAAAGATGGACAAACGCTCAAGAAGGTTTCTCCACTTTCGACTAACAGCCAGTCACTTTCAGTTCAGGGTGCTGCCCTTTGGTCTCACCATAGCCCCCCCGGGTGTTCACCGAGTGTATGGCAGCATTAACAGCTCACATGAGACTTCACAGATTCCAGGTGTTTCTATATCTAGACGACTGGCTCATCACCACTTTCACCAGACATCTACTGCTTCAGACAAAAGAATTCCCCCTAAAATTGTTCCTACATCTTGGCATCACAGTCAATCATGCAAAATTTCAACTGACTCCCTCTCAGGATACGGAATTCATAGGAACTTATTTAAACACCCTCTCATGTGTAGCCTCTCTCCCCCTTCACAGATTACAGAAGATAAAATCCCAAATACATTCTATCCTATATACCAAGTACCAGCCTTACTGGTGCTTCAAGCATTGGGGCCCATAGCAGCGGCTATCACTCTGGTCCCACTAGCGAGATTTCACATGAGGTTACTGCAATGGCTTCTTGCAAATCAATGGTCTATTCTAACCCATCCAATGAACTACCCAACTTTTATAACCAGTTGGTGCAAAAAGGACCTATCCTGATGGATGGGATTTGAAGAAATTCTTTTGGGCTGTCCTTTTGTCCCTCCTCAACCCAAGGCCATAGAGACCACAGATGCCTCCCAGATAGGGTATGGGGGGGATGTTATCTGGGAAAGATAGTCCAGGGCACTTGGTCCCTGACAGAAGCCAATCTGCACATCAATGTCCTGGAGTTGCGGGCAGTGCTATTAGTGTCGCAAACATTTCAATCTGCCCTCCCTGAAGGAATGATTGCAATCCAATCAGACAACATGCCCGTAGTCTGGTACATCAACAAACAAGGGGTAACCAGATCTTACCCTCTGCGTCAAGAAGCCCTCAGAGTGTGGCAATGGGCCATTGCCTCCAACCACTTTCTGATAGCAATGCACATCCCGGGGAGTTCAAATGTGATAGTGGACAAAATAAGCAGAAGCATTCTACTGCCTCATTAGTGGTCTCTCAATCATAATATAACAAAGATCTTTCATCACTGGGGCCAGTCTTGCTGCAGCCTTTTTGCATCCTCACAAAACAAGTGAAGAAGCTATTGTGCCCTATCCCCTTAGGGCGAGTCCACTTTCCATCTGATCCCACTCTTTCTCAAGAAAGCAGCCAGGTTGAGAAGCAAAGTGATCCTCAATGCACCCTACTGGCATCAACAGATTTGGTTTCCCTTCTTATGGCCTCATGTAGTTCACCGCCCATAGATTCTAGACCCAGTTCTAGACTTTCTGTCTCACCCTTAGGGACTGGTACTTCCCAGTCTTCAAAGTCTCATGCTAACTGCTTGGTTCCTCCAATTCCATTAGTCACCAGGCATGATGATATACCATCCCCGGTGAGAAAAATGTTCTTGGCATCGCATAAACCACCCACCAGGAAACTCTACCTCAGTAAGTGGAAGACATTTCCAGTCTATGCTTGTGGTAATGGTCTCGACCCCTTTTCAGCTCCTGTGGAAAAAGTTTTAAAATTTCTGTCCATCCTTTTCACTAAAGGCGCTTCTGCCTCCACAGTTAAGGTCATTCTAGCTGCCATCTGTAATTTCCATAATGGCTTCGGAGACCTACCTTTAATTTCATATAGACTATGTAAGGTCTTTCTCAAGGGAACTATTCGATTAAAGCCTCCATTTAAAGATCCTCTACCCCCATGGGACCTGACTGTTGTTCTGCAATCACTAGTATTTACTCCCTTTGAAGCAGTGGCTACATGTGACTTAAAGTTCCTTTCTTGGAAAACGCTTCTCCTCATAGCTATAACCTCTGCAAGATGAGTGTCTGAACTGAAGGCCTTATGTTCAAAATCTCCTTACTTAATTTTCCATAAGGATATTACATTCAGAACCAATCCATACTTTCTTCTGAAGGTGGTCTCAGAGTCTAACATTAATCAAGCCACAGACTTGCCTGTTTTCTTTCCCAATTTTTTCAAAAAAGGGGAATATTGCCTACACTTGTCGGATGTTTACAGACAATTACATTTCTACCTCAGCAGAACTAAAGAATTTAGGAAATCAGAACAGTTGTTTGCTTCTTTTTCTGACACAACTTTAGCAAAATCTATTCTAAGATTACCTTGTCAAAATGGTTAAGAGATTGTATTACTTACATTTATAATAGAAAGAATCTCAAGTTACTTGCGCTGGTGAAGGCACATTCAACCAGATCTATGGCTACTTCAAATGTTTTCCATTCTAAGGCTTCCATGAGTGAAATATGCACAGCAGCAGTGTGAACTACTCCACATGCCTTTATTACTCATTACAAATTGGATTGGTGTCCAGGGGTAGAGCCTTCTTTGGTTCTGTGGTTCTCAGGAATATCCTTCAATAGGGACACCCAAGATCTATGGTAGCTGGAGACTCTGTCCCAAGAGTCAAGAATAGATGAAGATTGACAACGTCCGATAAAGAAGTTATGTTTCACCATAACATTCCATTTGTGTGGTTGATCTTCATCTATTCTTGGTGTCCCACTATCCTTCCCCCTCCTGTGGATTCCTGGAGTAGTGAACCTTTGCCCTGGGTTTTTTGTTAGGATGCACCTTAGACATGGCTTCTTCACTTAGTTTGTTTGCTTCTATTTTTCTGCAAGTCTGCAAACTCAATCTGAAGTAATGTAGAGAGGGGCGTTTGGGTAGACTCTTGGCTCGAGAATTTTTTGGCTGGAGTGAGCTATATAATGGCCTGACTGGTTCCAAGGATCGGAACCGTAACCCGAGTCAAGAATAGATGAAGATCGATAATACAGATGAAATGTTATAGTAAGACATAACTTCTTTTTCTGCTGATCAAAAACATGTCTTCATCATTGAGACTGACACAGCTGTTGGCTTAAAACCTGACAATTAGTCAGATGCACCAGAGGTGGAGTGTATGTTTTCAGAGATGGCACCCATGCCATAACTATCAACACCCCAGTCTTCAAGCAGGGTCACATTCAGACAAATGTAGTTATTGTAGCTGACCTCAATTCTGAGCCAACCCACTTCTTTGATTTGGCATTATCCTCTACCCTACTCTGTTTTTATATCGACAGCATCTTCTACACCAAATAAGAGTTAGGCATGCTCTTAAAATGACCAAGGACAGTTAGAATGAAGCTTTTTTGAAGCTCTTATGTGCTTTTCAAGCCATAAGAGAAAGTATAAGAGAAAGTGTCCTTCTTCAGACTGTCCTCCACTGAATATACACAGAAGGGCCACATGCAAGAGGAAACACATGTATTTTCTAGCTGAATCTCCCACAACCTATCTGGACAATAAGGTGAGCACTGATTCCCCTGCTTCCTCTGTTGATGATCCCAAATTCAATGAGGTTCTGCAGATGAGGCATCAAAGAGAAGCCTGGCCCAGTGACTCCATTTTGTCCATGCAGCAGTCCCTACAGAAAGCTATCAGGTCTATCTATCAGTCTTCCTAAATAGTCCACTGGTGGCTGATATAAGTAATGACCAATTTGTTCTGGGAGAACTGATACATGGTAGCTCTAGTGTCGCTCATTTGTTACTAACACATATAATAAGAAGGCTTGGGGTTTCTTTCAGATGCTTTAATACATACAAACACATCAGGATAGATAGCAGCATCATTAAATACGAACAAACTAGTTAACAAACAAAGCTTATAAACAAACATACATGCTTACATCTCAACAGCTAACTACAAAATTGCAGTCAGGCTCGCATATGCTCAGTATTTATACACTTGTGCAAGCCCTTGGATAGCTCCTTAAGGGTATATACACACATATTGATCTACATCTAGTACCCAGAAATGCAGTGTGTCCTGTGCTCTCCCATAAGTTGGAGTTTGGGGTCAGTGACTCCTAAGCTGGATACCTTAGTGGCAGGGGTATCTCTAATGAAGGGTACTACAACACAAAGGCTCACGTGTCACCCACTAGATGAGAAGTCTATCTGGTGTGCATTTTAGGGTAGTGGATCTATACATACTCTGCATTTACTTTCCTTGCACTTAATTGTTTGTTCTACATGATATGGCTTTGAAGGGATGTTGTTGATAAGGTGCTCAGCTCATCAACCAGCTTCCCTATTAAAGAAATATTTCTTTCCAAATCAACAATGATTTTTGCTTAGGTGAACCTTATAATATATTTATAGATCTGAGGCTGTAGTTCAATTAGTGTTTGATTAAGTGCAGTCTAATAATGCGATACTGCTGTTTCTTCTTTTATAAAAGCTGACTGAATCATTTAATACTGTTCAAAGTGTGACTGCTATAAATTAGTTATTGCACCTTTGCCTTATGATAAATGAGCATCAATTTCACAGTGTTGTGGAGTCATTTAACTCTCAAGTGCTGTTTTTTTCAATACTTTACACAACTGTTTCAACTGCTGTGATATTGGGAAAAGAGAAGTGTTTATTCTCAATTATCTTCTGCACTTTAGATTTAATATCTCTGGTATCTGTAAAACTGTTTTTTCCCACCTCCCCTGCCCACTTCTTGTGGTGGTCTTACGTCTTGGTGGCTTTGAGTTGCCCACCTCTGGTATAAAGTTGATACTGGTTACTCCCCCCAGTCAAGTTACATCAGCTCAGTCTACTATTTATAGTGGGAACTTAGCAAAGGCCCACCCTTTAGCTTCTAAATATTGAATTATCTCATTATCTTCGGTCTCTTCACTTTCTACTAAAAAAAAAAAAAAAAAAAACACTGTTTCCTGCCTTTCCTGGAGCTAGAGTAGTCCAGATTCAGATTCGCTGTATCCAGGACTGTTTGTAAGCTTCTGAGCGGTGCAAAAAAAGTCTGTGCTTTAAATTTTCCCTTAGATCTGCTAGTTCTCTCCTCTCCTGCACTTTTACTAGCTTATTAGTCTAGCACCTTACTAGACTTCATGTAGCAATTATTGCAGCACACAAAAGTGCTACTAACACTAACGTTCTGCAAGGAAACAGCTCCAGTACTTATTATTAATGCCCACACCTCCAGGCATGTCTAAAGGTCAGTTTCCTGTGCTTTCTCCTATTAACCTGGTGAGCTTGGCATCCTGAGGCAATGTAGAAACTGCCTCATGTAAAGTGACAACCCTCTCCTCTTACCTCCCAGCAATCATACTTGTGAGAGATGCACTTATATATCCAAATTGGAAGTCACACACTCTTTAGCCAAGAGGAGAAGGTCAACACTTGCACCACACCACTTGGAACACATAGCCCTCCAGAGCACATACCAGCACTGCCTTCACATAAAAACACAAACCATACATCCACCTTCATGGAGACTCTCAATACAAATCTACTCAAACAGCAGAGACCTCCATGGCAGAAACACACTCGACCACCACAACACAACACTAATCACGAGACACATAACTCTCCTAAACAGTGTGCCACTCAGCTGAAGCCCCTAAGGCAAAACAGCATGCCCAACACACTAGACATAGGTGACTCAATAGTGAGGCACACTGATGTCCCACTCACTAGGTCGAATAAGGAAAAAGTAACAGTCAGCTGCCTGTCAGGTGCCAGGATCCGCCACATAACGCATGCACTCAGGTCCCTCAACAACAGGTACACATATGACTCTGTCATTGTACATGTGGGTGTGAATGACCTGAGACGTACCTCCCTGGACTACATGAAAAGAGACATGGAGGAGATATTGAATTATGTAGCCCAGATGAGTATGATCCTAGCCCTGAGCAGCCTCCAACCATCACCCAGAATGATACCACAGTACAAGCAGAAAATGATTAATTTCAACAATTGGCTGAGTTTCTGATGTCATTCTAAGGGAATCCAGTATCTGTCTGCCTGGGATGACATGATTGACAGACCTCAATGCTTTGACAGAGATGGCCTGCATCTGTCAACCCTGGGCTTCCAGATACTGGCCAAGGCTCTTGCTACCCCTATAGTGCCTTTTTTAGGCAGTGTTCCAAAGACCAAATCACCACCATAACAGCTACAAACAAATGCAATCTAAGGGTCATGCTGCTCAATGCTAGAAGTCTAAATCTCGGAATGCATTCACCTGAAGCACTCCTTAAAATGGAGAACATCGACATTTGTGCTGTAACAGAGACTTGGCTCAAGGCAGGATAAAGCACCCCAGCATTACCAGCCTATAACTCATTCCACACCTTTTGGCCCCAGAACTTGGACCGAAGCTCCAAAGGCGGTGGTGTTTCCATAGTCATAAAGTATGCACACACCTTCAGACTGGTAGCCCAGCATAATGCATCAGAAATACTTCAGGTGCAGCTAACAATGGGTAAGACAGCGATTCAGGTCGTAGCCTGTTATAGGTCCCCAACTAAGACCCAAGACTCACACTCCACATTCATAAGCACCCTGAAGAATATTAGGGTCCAGCCTAACACTCTCATACTGAGCGACTTCAACTAACCCTCCATTAACTGGGAAAACTACTCATGTACCAATACACTTGACCAACGTTTCCTGGAATTCATTAATTCCAATGCCCTGGACCAGCTCATTCTTACCCCCACTAGAGGTAGCAACAATATTGAACTGGTCATTACTAACATGGGCGACCATTGCTCTATACCAATAGTCAACTCCTCCCTGGTTAGATCTGACCGCAAACTAATCACCTTGGAAATCCACATCCCCCCCACCCCCGCAAAGGTAGCCACCATAAAAAACTTCTCCAAAGCTAACTTTGGGCTCCTAAAAACAGAGGTGGCTAACTTCACAGCACCCATGCAATTGGAGAACAGCTGCATGACTGCCAAATCATATACTAATGCCCTGTACGAACACATAAACAAATGCATGGATCTCACCATACCCAATAGAACCAAGATGCTCTCCTCCAAAAAAAGGGTTCCAACCCTGCCATAAACAAACTCTACAACAGAAGGATGAAACTGATGCAAAATAAGGTGAAGTCCCAAGACTGGAAAAACTCCCTTATCAGCATCAATAAAAAGTTGAGATCCCTCATCAAATCCTCTAAAGCTAGCTATGAAAACAGAATTGCAGCAGATAGTAAAGACAACCACAAGATCTTCTATAGTTATGTAAAGACTCTCCACAGCAATACTCAGATTTGCTCAGAGTTGTTGCACAATTGGCATCTCCTATACCGAGCCAACAGATATTGCCAATATACTGGCCGACAGATTCAGTCCCAACTTTACCCCTCTCTCCTCCCCCAAAGGACCAATCACAATACCAGGAGATTGCCAGGCACCCAGTATTACTGCTGCACAGGTTAAAATAGCACTGTCCAAGGCCAAGAGTACAGCTTCTATGGGACCTGATAATATCTCTAGCTGTGTTCGACATGAACTATAGAGTGAACTGGAACCTCACTTGTGTACCCTGTTCAATCACAGCCTCACCACAGGCTTTGTCCTTACCGAATGGCACACTGCTAGAGTCATCCCTCTCCACAAAGGAGGAGAGACTTCAGACCCTGAGAATTATCACCCCATTAGCCTGACAAGTCTGATATGCAAAGCCATGGAACGCATCATCATGCACATAATAAACAAGGATATAGGGAATCTCCAAACTCTGGATCCCATACAGTTTGGTTTTGTGAATGATAGATCATGCCTGCTCAACCTGGTCAACTTCTTTGAGTCAATTATCAGAGCTGTGGATGAAGGCAAGGTGGTTCATACAGCCTACCTTGATCTGGCCAAGGCCTTTGATACCATTCCTCACTCAGGAATCATAGAAAAACTCATTAAGCTAGGCATCAACCCCTATATCACTAGATTGGTTGCAAACTGGCTCACAGATAGAACCCACAGTGAGAAAGTAGCTGACTCCAAGTCAGACTGCCAACCAGTCACAAGTGGAGTCCCACAGGGTTCAGTCCTGGGTCCTCTCCTGTTTGGTATCTACTCCTCTGAAGTCCAGGCCAACATGAATAGACTCTGGCTGACAAAAGTTTGCAGACAATTGCAAGTTAGGAGCTATAATTAACTCCCCAAGTGATGTTGACATCCTACAGAAAGGCCTCACCGAGACCAACGACTGATGTCAGAACCATGGCCTTAAGCTAAATGCCAAAATATGTGTCGTCATCCCCTTTGGGAAAACACGGTTCCCATGAATTACCACATTGATGGTAATCCACTGAACACAGAAGGTGTCATAAGAGATCTGGGAACACAGGTTGACAGCAACCTCTCTTTTGACCACCAGATTGCCACTATGGTCAGGAAGTCCTTCTGTGTGGCACATCTCATTACTAAGGGTTTTGCATCCAGGAAGAAAGAGGTCATTGTCTCCTTCTACTCTTCCCTCATTAGGCCAATCATTGAGTATAATGCCCCATTTGGCATGTACCTCACTAGACACCTGCAACAACTGGAGAGGCCACAAAAGTACCTCACAAAGAGGATCCTAGGCCTTAAATACTTGTCCTATATGGACAGACTCAAAAAACCTCCAACTATTCTCTGTCTCATATCACCTACTTAGAGGTGATCTCTGCTTGACTTACAAAGCCATGTGTGATCCAGCTCTGTTAGAAATGCTACATCTAAAGAAATTCCAATCCCTCCACACTACACACTCCAGAGACCTCAACCTCATTTTCATAATCAACAGAACAAGCTGGAGGGACAGGTTCATAACCCAGAGACTGCCCATGCTATGGAATAGACTTCCCATACATGTCAAGTGGAGTGCCTCACTAGCCCTCTATAAGAGAAATCTTGATGAGTAGATGGGAAATAGAATATTCACCCCCGGGATCACTCCAGTGGCTCTACTCGACAAAAGCACTGGGAACTATGGTCATGGTGCATGATGCCAGGGTAATCCTATGGGTTAGGCTTGTAAAGGCTCCAAGGCCATTAAGTCGTACACACCGATGAACCTAAATGTGGAGGTCATTTGTATGCTATGCTCGTATCTAAGTTGTAAATGTAGTTGCATTTCATTATCTGTCCCTACCAGTATTCCTCCCAATCAGTGCTTTTTATTTAATAGTATACTTGCAGTTATGCTTTATTTTATGTTAGCCTACTGCAAACTTTACAGTATTTGTTATAGAGTTGAGTAATACCCGTTTTTTTAACTTAGAGATGCATGTAGATTATATTATTGCTGGTCACTAACAGTATTCCTGCATTTATTAGATCTCTCTCACTTAATATACTTTTATGTAGTTTGTCTGTATAAACCTGGTTTGTTGCTCTATTTAGTATATTTAGTTTTGTAAAGTTTTTAATCCAAATCTCAGCATACTTTGACCACAAATATTTAGCCATCCCTCCTTCTCTAATCTCTATCCTCTCCCTTAAACGGTATATTTTTCTGTCTTTTACAATCCCCAGTACACTGCACTGTGAGTATTCTCCCTCACTGAATTGGCTGCCTGGATTTCTCACCCTTCTCTTCTCCAGCATCGCATTTTCAAGATCCATTACACTTTAAGTGCCTGCAGTGTATGTCCTAGCACATTTTTGCTCACTACTCAGCTTCTGTATATATAAGCAATCAGTATCTCTAAGATAGTGGTGTGCACACTACTTGGACTCTTTTATCTAGGTTTCCTTCCACCTTTAGCCATAAAAAAAATGCTTCTCCTCCCTTTCTTTGTAGTCTCAGTGAACTGAAAACAATTCCTAGCAAACACTAACTAGCCTTACATTTGTTCAATTATAAAGGTTTGTATAATATCTAAGGGCACTGACCTGGGCATGCTAGTGTAGCTGATTGTTTTTGTTCTGTTGATGTTGCCTGGTCTGCCTCATGGTTAAACCAACTCTGCTCGGGCTCACTTCACTCCCCTACCCTATCCCCAATTCTCACCCCCCCACTACTCCTAAACTTATACTTCTTAGCCACACCCATACCTACAATCACATCAATCACCTGACCATTAAATCTTCTCTCCTCCTGAACTTTCCTACTCCACCTCCATCTTCCTAACCCACTCTGTTATAATCCCTACATTTTCTTTGTTCTTCCTTTTCTAATTCCTTATTTTCTATAGTCCCAGTCACTCCCGGTTTCATAATATTCTGTAGCTACCCAAACTACTCTACTTCTTATTACACCTTCCTTCTACTGTTATTCATATCACCATCATTTCTACTATGGCAAATACAGTCACACTTTCACTACTTAATATACATATTTTTCTACTTTTCTTTGCACTGGTTCAACTCACAGCTCTTAAATCTATCTCCGTTCTGTCTAAACCCACAAAAGTTGCATCATCTCTTTCATCAAACGCAAACAGTTACTTTAATATATCTTCCACCCTCTTTCCTATATATCCACTCGTTCTCTCTAAATTTAAAATTCTATCTACAGTTCATACGGTCATCAACACCTTAATAGCTCCCAAAAACACCAACAACCACCTATTTATATACCTAGACTTCCAATTATACTTCTCAGTGGTGATATCCAACCCAATCCAGGCTCCACTTTAACTAATGTTTCCCATCAACCTAACTGCCTATAATTCCTACATTTAGTTGCACTAAACTTGCAAAGTATTTGAAACAAAATTACTGACTTCCATGCCTGGACATCCCACATCCAACAAGACATTATTGCTGCCACAGAAATATGGCTCAAACTAAACATAAAGGACTCAGAATTCCTTCCCCAAGGTTTCAACACTATAAGGCTAGACAGCAACACAAGAAAGGAGGTGGTAGTGCACTCCTCTTTCCTAAAGCCTACTATATAACCCTCTTTTCCAGCACAATTCCCCAGTTCTCTACTGCAGAAATTCTCATATCATTCCTAAAAATAATTCAAACTAAAAACCTATGCATTTATAGTTCTTTATACCTCTCCAGGCAATAATATACCCATTCTGGAAGATATACTGGCCTGGATCTCCAGCGCAGTCAAAAATGAAATCATTGTAATGGGAAATGTTAATATTAACTGGTCACAGTTTTGCATCAAATTCCCATCCTCTAACATCAACTTATTTAACTTTACTCACTTAACTACATACCCAACTAGGTTCAATAAAGGTAATATTGAAGGCTCCATCCTAGACTAGATACTTGCCAGTGACCCAAGTAAAATGTCTTCAGCAGATTCTCCCAAATGCTCTTAATGATTATCTCCCTGCTTATGTATCAAGAACATCCCTTTCCCCTGAAAAAGAACATAATCACAAACAAACGTGGAATATGGTAAACTTAAATCCTCATTCATTAACTTATTGAAACAGATGGACTAGAATATTCCTGTAGATGATGCAGTCAACTACTTCAACACTACATTTCTATTATTTTATTTTATTTTACATTTGTTAACCGGGATAGTACAACTGGAACAGGTCCATTTTCGGTGGAGGCCCGGGGAGAAAAGCTCCAGAGTTACAAATACAAGTGTAAAGAGTACAATTGTTGCTAACAGCTACATGATACAATTTATATAATACAATGAGCAAAAAATAGTAAAATTATTAAACAAGGCTAGCATAGTATGAAACATCTTTTTATCTGCTTTTCATGACAGAGAGCTGGCTACGTTACAGAAACCTAGAGAGGGTATTTATTAATTTCTAGAAACTTTTACCAAACTTGCGCCCCTCTGGACTAAAAGAATTAAATATTACTATGCCCCTTGCTTAACCAAATCACCAAAACAATTATGCAAAACAGAGATAAAATCTGGAAGCAATGACAAAAAAAAAAAAAATCAATCTATCCGTCAGAATTTCAGGTTACTCCACAATCAAGTTAAAAAAAAAAAACAGGTTGCCAAAGACAAAAAAGAATACTACCTAAAATTTCAGTCTAATAACAGGACTAATCCTAAAAATTCTGGACCACCAATACCTCACTTTTAAACCCTGACTCTAAAAATAATCCTACCCCATTTCCTACTAAAAGTCACCCAGATGTAGCCAATCTCTTTAACACCCACTTTATTAACACCATATCTAACATCACATCTAACTTCTCCCAACTCCACTCTGACTCTGCACTACTAATGCGCCATCCTCTCCATCCCTTCTCAGCCATCACTCCCTCCACATCTTATCTAAATTCTACTGACACTTCCACCCAACTAATGTCTTCTTTTACTCTAAAACCCGCTCCTACCTCTACCATCAAAAGACTCCTCTTCAAACTAAAACCTGGCTCTAATGCAGCAGATGACCTACCCTCAGAATATCTAAACCTTGCTGCAGAAGCTATTGCTTACCCTATTAGCATACCTATAAACAGATCTGTTCTTGAATCCTATGTGCCTAAAGCCTGGAAAAAGACTTTTATCCTATCCCTTCATAAAGGTGGAAACCCAACAGATCTCTCCAATTAACGTCCTGTTGCTATTCTTTCTCCCATCTTAAAAATCCTTGAGAAATGTATACAACTTCTTGACTATCTCACTCATAACCAAATTCTATCACCCAGACAGCATGGCTTTAGACCAGATTGCAGTACTATGCTCACTTTAATCTCTTTCATGGATACTGTCAACAAAGCTAGACACTGTGGTAAATTAGTCTCCTCACTATTTCTAGACCTTTCAAAATCATTTGATACAGTGTCTCATCCATTTCTTCCATACCAACTCTCCCAAATTTGACTCTCCCCCTTTCACTCAAATGATTCACAAGCGATCTGTGTAACAGACAACAAGCAGTTAGATGGAACTCCTCCCTCTCTTCCTATCTCCATAACCCCACTGGTGTTCTCCAGGGTTCAATACTAGGGCAACTCTTATTTAGCATATTTATCAATAATCTACTCTCCTCACTCAAACCTGGCTCTGATATTCAATATGCAGATGATTCAGCTATCATCTTCTTAACCAACTCTCTACCCAGGGGCGGCTCGTGGCATCGGGCCGCCGGACTGCAGCTCCCTCAAACTAAAAATTAAAAAAGAAAACAAAAAAAAAATTATTTTTTTTTAAATTTCGCAGACTTCGCGCATGCGCAGTAGTCCCGACTACCGTCGGTCTATGCGCATGCTCAAGGCAGTCCGGCAGGACCCATAGAGACGTCTGTGCACTTTTAAAGTGCACAGATACAATGGGAGGATATATCGCTTCCAGACTGCAACAGCAGCAGTCAGAACAGTCTCGGGAGGGAGCTTGGGATCTCGTCGGGAAGGATCTCGCGGGTCTTTGTGAGTATTGCGCAGGCAGGATATGGTATGGAGAACAGACAGGTAAGTGTATGGTGCATTTTACTTTGTGTGTGTGTGTGTGTGTGTGTGTGTAAATGCCCCAGGTGCTCATGGTGGTGTGGTAGGGAATACCTCAGGCTTGAACCCTGTACCCTGTATGCAGGTGTTAAAGACTTGAGTTCCCTACCCACCACCATTTGTAAAAAAATTGCAAATTTTTGCCTCATATTTGATCTGATCTGTTCCTCATAATATCTGTGGTTTGTAAATGTTGCAATGCTTGATATTTGATGGTGTAGTAGTAGCATTGTTGCCTCGCAGCTGCAGGTTCTCAGGTTTGATTCTTGGCTGGGGTTCCTTCTTTGTGGGGTCCGTATCTTCTCCCTGTGTTTGTGTGGGTTTGCTTTTGTGTCCTCCCATGTTACAAAGACATGTCTGCATTATTTCTTCCTGGGCCTCAGCTGAAAATTGTTTTTTTGTTCCAAGTCAGACTGTCCTGATTAACAAATGTTAAATAAAATTGACAGGCATTTGAATTTCAGACTTCAGGTTTCTGAATGTTTAATTCCTTGCAGATTTGATGGTGCAGTGGTAGTATTGTTGCCTCACAGCTATAGGTTTTCTGGTTTGATTCTTGGTTGGGGTGGCTTCTGTGTGGAGTCTGCATCTCCTCCCTGTGTTTGTGTGGATTTGCTCTGGTGCCCTGCCATTTTACAAAGACGTGTCTGCAGTATTAATCCCTGCGTCTCTGCTGAAAATTGTTTTTGTTCTGTCCACAGTAAAACTGACCGGCATTTGAATTTCAGACTTCAGGTTTCTGAATGTTTAATTCCTTGCAGATTTGATGGTGCAGTGGTAGTATTGTTGCCTCACAGCTATAGGTTTTCTGGTTTGATTCTTGGTTGGGGTGGCTTCTGTGTGGAGTCTGCATCTCCTCCCTGTGTTTGTGTGGATTTGCTCTGGTGCCCTGACATTTTACAAAGACGTGTCTGCAGTATTAATCCCTGCGTCTCTGCTGAAAATTGTTTTTGTTCTGTCCGCAGTAAAATTGACTGGCATTTGAATTTCAGACTTCAGGTTTCTGAATGTTTAATTCCTTGCAGATTTGATGGTGCAGTGGTAGTATTGTTGCCTCACAGCTATAGGTTTTCTGGTTTGATTCTTGGTTGGGGTGGCTTCTGTGTGGAGTCTGCATCTCCTCCCTGTGTTTGTGTGGATTTGCTCTGGTGCCCTGCCATTTTACAAAGACGTGTCTGCAGTATTAATCCCTCGTCTCTGCTGAAAATTGTTTTGTTCTGTCCGCAGTAAAATTGACCGGCATTTGAATTTCAGACTTCAGGTTTCTGAATGTTTAATTCCTTGCAGATTTGATGGTGCAGTGGTAGTATTGTTGTCTCACAGCTATAGGTTTTCTGGTTTGATTCTTGGTTGGGGTGGCTTCTGTGTGGAGTCTGCATCTCCTCCCTGTGTTTGTGTGGATTTGCTCTGGTGCCCTGCCATTTTACAAAGATGTGTCTGCAGTATTAATCCCTGTGTCTCTGCTGAAAATTGTTTTTGTTCTGTCCGCAGTAAAATTGACCGGCATTTGAATTTCAGACTTCAGGTTTCTGAATGTTTAATTCCTTGCAGATTTGATGGTGCAGTGGTATTATTGTTGCCTCACAGCTATAGGTTTTCTGGTTTGATTCTTGGTTGGGGTGGCTTCTATGTGGAGTCTGCATCTCCTCCCTGTGTTTGTGTGGATTTGCTCTGGTGCCCTGCCATTTTACAAAGACATGCCTGCAGTATTAATCCCTGCGTCTCTGCTGAAAATTGTTTTTGTTCTGTCCGCAGTAAAATTGACCGGCATTTGAATTTCAAACTTCATGTTCTTCAGAATACATAGTAGCACAACCTTTTTTTCTAGCAATTTTCTAAGTTTATAAGATGAATATTTTAAATTTGTCCCTATTTTTGGGACTGTTTTCCCCCATTATTGGCTTCGTCCAGGTTTTTGTGTTAAGGTTGACAGCTATGGCAAGAACTGAATTCACTGAATATGGACTGTAGAATTGTGCATATTTACTGATAAAGGTACACTGTAGAATTGTGCATATTTACTGATAATGGTGGACTGTAGAATTGTGCATATTTACTAATAATGGTGGACTGTGGAATTGTGCATATTTACTAATAATGGTGGACTAAAGAATTGTGTATATTTACTAATAATGGTGGACTGTGGAAGTCTGAGTAGACTTTTTTATGATAAATGTTCTCAACTGGGCAGTTTTGCCATTATGGGTGTATATGTTTTGTTTCATTGCTTACTGGAAAAATGTTCAAAACAAATTTAAAACACCCTCTAACAAGTGTACTGTATTGTACAAGGAATATAATTTTAGTACAACGAGGAAGGTGTATCAAAGAGCACATGTATGTTTCATATGCAAGGGGCCTATGATTCGAAAACAGCCCAAAATTAATCTTCATCTGCCACTGGCAAAATGTATTTTCTTTGAATGTGGGTTTCAATGCTGTTTCAATGAATGTGAGTTTCAGGGGCAGAGAAGTTTTAATGCTAAGTTTTCATTGTGAGACTGCATTGCTTTGTTTAACAGATGACTTAATGTTTGTGCTGTAAAATACAAAATAAAACTTTCAAATGAAGTCCAACTCATCATTGAAGTAAAGCAGTATGCACATTAGTGTTTATGGTAAATGGAGTGAAATAGCCAAGTAATGGTTCATTGGAATGGCTGCAGAGGCTCCATTCAACCATTATTTTGTCGGGGGGGGGGGGGGAGGGCAGCAAACTCAGACAGGCCCAGCTGAACTATACCTCCCAACTGTCCAGATTTTCAAAGAATGAATAGATTTTTGCTTCTTATTTTTGGTTTGTTGTTCATAAAATTTGTAGTTTTAATTCCTAAATGATTTTCCAGAAGTCAGTAAATAATAAGTTTCAGACTTCATAACCTTCATAAAAATGCATGTTAAAGTAAGAGCCGTTCTATCAATTGTCTCAATTTATACAAGAGCAATTTTTAGTACTGTTTATATGTGTCCCCAATATATTTGGCCTTGTTCAGATTTACTGCATTAACAGGTTGAGAGGTACATGCAAATAAATTGCTTTATAGAATTAGGCATAGCCAACCTCTCAACTGTCCCCAATTTTTGGCTCAAAATGTTGCTCTTCCCCCTAATAATCCCTCCGCAAAATAGCAATTTTGGAAGAAAACATGGAGGGTTTACAATTAAGAAATAACTGTAATAATCAAAGTTATAGATTACTTGAAATGCATGTAGATTCTTTTATTTTGTCAGCTGCTCAAGGTAGCAGTACTAATATTAAAGTGTCCCTTCTTTGACAGGTAGCAGCTGTATTGTGTGTCTATTTTATATTTTTGCATCACATTTTTAGTCCATTTTTCATAAAATTGTGTTTTTTGGCAAATTAGTGACACATCACTAAAGACTGAAGTTAGAAAATGACAGACATTTGAGTTTCAGATTTTATACCCTTCAGAAAATTCATACTAATGCAAGACCTATTCTATTATCTTTCTAAGTTTATTAGAGCAATATTTAAAAATTGTCCTTATTGTTGTGCCTTTGTCCCACTTCTGTGTATGGCTTTGTCCAGATTTCTTGCTCTTGAGGTTGAGAGGTATGACAAATGTGTCAGGGCCATCACAGTCAGCCAGAGAGATTTCAAATTGTGACATGCTTGTTGCACCCCTCTCCCCCATGTAGTGACTCTGGATGTGTCCAAGCAAGGCAAGGAGTAGTTGTATCTACCTTGGATGGGGAGGACACACTGCATAAGTACTACAGTGGCTTTTCATCTGTCCTAGATTTTGCAGAATGGTCTGGTTTCTGAAATATTTTAGTACTGTTGATTTATGCTTATTACTCAGATTTATGCTTATTACTCAAAGTGCCTGTTGCTCTGTGTTTAAGTAGCAATGCTTTAATGACCATAAGGTAAGCTTGTCTGACATCGTAAGATGCAAGTAAGCTTTAATAAGCATACTGTTAAAGAATTGCCAACATTGAAAGCCTTTCTGTTGTTGCCATGCAGAGAATACTTGACTAGATAATGTATAAGCCTTGGGTATTAAAGGACAGGATTCCATTATTTTAAAAAGCTCATTACACTTGTTGGAGACTTCCAGTCATCTCTACAGACTTTAACCATAAACTAAACAGAATGCCAATCATGTGTGGTCCATAACCTGTACAGTAATCCTTTAAGCAATGTATCTTGAGCTTGTTTCTTGTTTGCTTTTCATTTTTTACTTTTATCATGTTTTCCCCATGAAACAAGTTGTCAGGCAGCAGGTCTTTTTTGGATAAGAAACATTTTTACAAGTGGGGGCATCACATAGATTTCTACTTTCAGCATGTTGCTTGGTACTTTAATAAAGCTGAATATATTATAATTAGAACTGCAGTGCAAGGAGAAGTGGTTTGAGTTGAGTGCTTCTGGTTTTTCTTATACTTGATTTTGACTGGCATTCTAGTAATCTATTTAAAAAGTAATTTATTTTTTCATGCCTCACAACCTTTTGTTTCCATCTAGATATCAAGTAAGCTGTCATGCAGCCAATGCATTGAAATATTTTTATTCTTCTACACTTATTTTTGTCTTGATTGGACTTTCATAATGATGGTTTGCCACCCAGGGCAGCGTATTTAATTAAAGTTAGTTTTTTGTGGTTTTGTGCATAGCTCCTCCCCTTTATGGTTGACCACACCCCTTCCCTTTGACCCCACCCATTCAGCGTCTCCTGCAGCCCCCCTGTGATTTGAAGTCACCAGCCGACACTGTCTCTACCCATCCTCTAACAGACTACACAACATGCCTTTACTTCCATAGAAAAATGGCACTCCACCCCAACAAAACCAAACTAATTTTGTTCACCTATAAGAAAAAAAAGCCCATAAACAAAGACCATTTCACTATACTCTCACAGAACAAAACAGCAATTGAAGTAGTATTCCACACTAAATTACTAGGGGTAATTATAGATGAACACCTAAAATCTGACTTAATATTTAGCACATCAAAAAAAAAAAAAAAAAGAGTCACCAAAAACCTGGCATTCTGCATAAGCAAAAACACTTTCTAAGCTCCTTCAGTATGCAGAAACACTTTCTAAGCTCCTTCAGTAAAACTTGCCATCATGTATCTATTACCTTCTCTAACTTATGGATCTCCATTACTCACTTATTTACTTTCTACCCTACAGTCAAAATTAGAAATTTGTTACAAGGTTGCTAGGTGTGCTTGACAAAGCTCGGAACATCCAAGTGAAAGCGCTTGTGGATACTCTTCTTGTTTTCGTTTGAAATAAAAGATTTATACACTTTTAAACAACTTTCGTTTGGTGTCTGGATTCCATGGCAGATATTTGCTTTGCTTGCTAGGTGTGCTGCCAATGCCTCATACTGCACCCACCACTGTAAAGCACTACAATGTCTTAATTGTTATCTTTCCTACATACAATTAACAATTGCTCACAAATTACTAAACAAAGCTTCTGAATGTCCTGCCCTCATTGCGCTTTTCAGTAACCACATACCCATAAGGTCCCTTGGATCAGAAAATCAACATCTTCTACAAGTATACAAACCCAACTTACCTGCAGGCAAACTTCTATACCCTTACTCGATAGTCAAAAAATGGAATTCCCTTCCCTTATCACTTAGATCCACCCAAACCTTGCATCCTTTAAACGTTCCTTACATACCTACTTCTCCTCCATATGGAGATACAACTGTGCCTTACGCTGACTCAAGTTCTGAACTTCTCCACTACCATTGCTCATCTCTCATTCTTACACTTTACATTGTGTCTCTTTTTCTATAGGTAACACTTGCTAATAACTTATTTTGCATTTTTTCTTTCACTCTATATTCTGTCTCTTTTCCATATGTAACATATGCCAATAATTTTTCCTGCATCATCCTACTACCTTAGAAAAAAACTTCTTCACTACTTCATTCTGTATTATCAGCTAGAAACAATTGTGCAAAGTAACATACTCCTTGTTGTGTTAATTGATAGACACCGACTATTTGCTTGTTATATTTATTTGTTGTCTGTGGTGCTTTCTTCCCGGACCTCTACTGAAAATGGGCACATAATGGCCCAGTGGACTATACGTGTACACAAATGTGACTGAATAAATTAATAAATAAATAAAATGAGGGTACATTACAGGACCAACAAAGATTGAGCCATAACTGCAGGATCTGTCATAGCTATACACTGATACATGTTGTTCCGTTTGACCAGCTTTGCTGAGAGTACAAAGGCACCCTTCATGAATGTGCCACTCTAGGGACTAATCTTATTTGGGCCAAACATAAAGGCACATATAGAGATGATGGAGAAGGAGGGTAGAAGCCTCACTGCTTGGGATCAGATTTCATCTCCTTCATTGAACATTTGATGCTTATTTTGTTGCTGCTAACACTTGAACCACATGTAGTGAGGACTCCTCTGCATTTCTGCAATCTGGAAGGAACCTTAATAATGGAGTCAATTTTCAAAGAGGTCATGTGTCCTATGGCAAGGGATTTCAGTAATCAGTAAGTGGAGGTCCACCAATGGGCATCCAACAACATCCCTGAAAAGCTACCCAACTGCTTCCTTCAGGAGGCAGTCAAGGATAATTTGTCCCTTCACCTGCTGGTATGGAAAGCAATGACAACAGATAGGTGAGTGAAGGTAATGTTATCCAAGGGCTGCAATGTACCCCTTTCCTCCCCGGTTTGTCCATCCTCTCCTTTTCTGGATGTCTCCTTCTGTTAAAGATGGCCCATACAAAGGTCCTAAGCCTTATAAAAAAAAGATCCATCCAACAAGTCCTAGCAAACAAGAGAGGATACAGATATTAATCCAAGTTCTTTTTTGTGCTAAAAAAGACAAATGACACAAGCCAGTTTTGGACTTAAATGGCCTAAATACATTAATCCTAAAGCAAACATTTGTGTTTTGGGGTTATTGGTATGCTGTCAGTGTCATTAGATGAGATTAATTAAGTAATAATAAGAATGCAGCTACTTATGTCCATAGGCCAATAATTTGATGGAGGATGAGGTAAAATAGTTTGTGTAATACAACACTATGTATTATCAAGAGAAATTGCATCCATCATAATTAAGAAGTGGAGGAGTTTGCACATGGATTCTGTAGGCAGGCAGAGGGATAGTTGGCACCCTAACTGCATCCAGACTGAGTCAGTAGGTTAGGATCTCAGGACTTCTTCTGTGTACTCATAAGAAGGCTGTGACTTCCTGGTGAATGCCAAAAACCCTTCCTCTGAATCCATGACCTTGATGGAAATTAACTTTGTTTTTGACTTCATTAAAGCAGGCTCCTGTTGTGTTTTTGGCTTTGTTACATACTGAAACCACATACAGCACATACAGCCTTCTCTTCATTGTAAACAAGAACTCTGTAGAGGGTGGAATGTTATGCCTTCAGCTTTCAGGGTTTTGCATTGCTTCTCCATATTTTCAAGGTGCTGTTCAACCTCCTTCCCAAAAAAAGTGGGGAATAGAAGAGAGTCCAGGAAGGTAGTGTTGGTGCCCCTGGTGAAATCAGTGTGTCTAAGTCACAAGTACAGGCATATTGTAATGCACATGCCACTGCATTATACATGATGCAAACAGTTTGCTCATGTTGGAAAAAGTTGAGGCCTGGGGCAGTGATCTTCCACAATAGCCCTTCCAACTACCACTCCAGTGTATGCATGCTGTTAGACCTAGATCTTGTAGAAATCCCAGGTTTGATTCCCACAGCCAACCAAACAGTGCTCTTAGGCTATGCATGAAAAGGGACTGTATGTCTAGTGGGCCTTCTTGGTTAACAAATAGAGTTACCTACCCCAGGAAAGCCTTGATAAATGACTGTACCGGTATCCTGGTACCAAATGTATTTTAAATGTTTTTTCATAAAGGATTCCTAAATGAATTTCAATTCCCCACCTATTTAGTTGAAGAAGTTGTGATGTATTCATCACAGGTCACCATCCTGTACCATTATACTGGTGCCAAATGCATTTTCAATAATACTAAATCATCTCTACAAGCTATAAATAAGCATCACAGAATGTTGTTTTAAAAAGCAGTCAATCATCATCATCTTCCTTCAGCTGTTCCTGTTAGGGGTCGCCACAGTGGATCATCTGTTTCCATTTCTTCCTGTCCTCTGCATCATGCTCTTTCACACCAACCGCCTTAATGTCCTCTCTCACCACATCCATAAACCTTATCTTAGGCCTTCCTCTTTTCCTGTTATCTGGTAGCTTCATCCTTAGCATCCTTTTCCCAATATACCCAGCATTCCTCCTCAGCACATGTCCAAACCAATGCAATCTCGCCTCTCTTGCTTTGTCTCCAAACTGTCCAACCTGAGCTGACCCTCTAATATACTGATTCTTAATCCTGTCCATCCTAGTCACACCCAGTGCAAATCTTAACATCTTTAACTCTGCCACGTCCAGCTCTGACTCCTGCCTTTTCGTCAATGCTGCCGTCTTCAACCCATATAACATAGCTGGTCTCACTACCCTCTTGTAGACCTTCCCTTTCACTCTTATTGGTACCCGTCTGTCACAAATCACTCCTGACACTCTTCTCCACCCATTCCACCCTGCCTGTACTCTCTTCTTCACCTCTCTTCCACACTCACCATTACTCTGAACTGTTGATCCCAAGTACTTAAACTCATCCACCTTTACCAACTCTACTCCCTGCATCCTCACCATTCCTCTACCCTCCCTCTCATTTACACACATATATTTTGTTTTAGCCCTGCTGACCTTCATTCCTCTCCTCTCTAAAGCATATCTCCACCTCTCCAGGGTCTCCTCAACCTGGTCCCTACTCTCACTACAAATCACAATGTCATATGCAAACATCATAGTCCACGGGGCCTCCTGTCTAATCTCATCCGTCAACCTGTCCATCACCACTGCAAATAAGAAAGGGCTCAGAGCTGATCCTTGATGTAATCCCACCTCCACCTTAAATGGATCTGTCACTCCCACCGCAGTCCTCATCAATGTCACACTACCCTTGTACATATCCTGTACCACTCTTACATACTTCTCTGCCATTCCCGACTTCCTCATACAATACCACAACTCTTCTCTAGGCACCCTGTCATATGCTTTCTCTAAGTCCACAAAGACACAATGCAACTCCTTCTGACCTTCTCTGTATTTCTCCAACAACACTCTCAGAGCAAATATTGCATCTGTAGTGCTCTTTCCTGGCATGAAACCATACTGCTGATCACTAATCATCACCTCCCTTCTTAACCTAGCTTCCACTACTCTTTCCCATAACTTCAAGCTGTGACTGATCAATTTTATCCCTCTGTAGTTACTGCATCTCTGCACATCACCCTTATTCTTAAAGATAGGTACCAAAACACATTTTCTCCACTCCTCAGGCATCCTCTGATTTTCCAAAATTTCATTAAACAATCTGGTTAAAAATTCCACTGCCATTTCTCCTAAGCACCTCCATGCTTCCACTGGTATGTCATCTAGGCCAACAGCCTTTCCATTCTTCATCCTCTTCATAGCTATCCTTACTTCCTCCTTGCTAATCTACTTCACTTCCTGATTCACTATACACACATTATCCAACCTTCTCTGTCTCTCTCATTCTCTTCATTCATCAGCCCTTCAAAGTACTCTTTCCATCTACTCAACACACTCTCCTCACTTATGAGTATGTTTCCCTCACTGTCCTTTATCACTATTACCTGCTGCACATCTTTCCCAGCTCTGTCCCTCTGTCTAGCCAATCGGTACAGGTCCTTTTCTCCCTCTTTAGTGTCCAATCTCTTATACAACTCTCTATATGCCTTATCCTTAGCCCTCGCCACCTCTCTCTTTGCCATGCGCCTCATCTCCTTATACTCATGTCCACTTTCTTCATCTGTTTGACAATCCCAATTCTTCTTCGCCAGCCTCTTCCTCTGTATACTCTCCTGTACTTCCTCATTCCACCACTATGTTTCCTTGTCCTCCTTCCTCTGTCCAGATGTCACACCAAGCACCTTCCTAGCAGTCTCCCTTACTAGCTCTGCTGTAGTTACCCAGCTATTCGGTAACTGTTCATTGCCTCCCAGTGCCTGTCTTAACTCTTCCCTGAACTCCACCTCACAATCACCCTTTTTTAACTTCCACCATTTAAAAAGCAGTCAATATTCCTACCATTTATTAACTTCATACAGTACCAGCACGTATAAGAGCAATTACATAATTTTTTTGCTTACTAACTACTGTATATTAGTCCATTGTCATAAGAGACTTAGTTTTTTTAATGTATTAGTGTTCTGGTTGTTGCTGTATTTGCGGGTTAGCTTGAATAGTACTCCTTACACGTGGTACTCACAGGAAGATAAATAATAGGAAATGTTTTTTCTCTAACATGTTTCCTCACTGCAATGTACTGTTTGATCTATCTACTTTATACCTATATTTATTGTGGGGGACTGCATAGAAGTGCATCTTCTAATGAATGACTGTATTGGTCAACTCATTCTAGCTACTTCTCTGACTTTTTTTATTTTCATTTGATTAGCCATTAGCTGATTGTGATGTAGCTCTCTTTATTGGCTCTGAAACTCGTGCTTCTTCAACAATTCTAATGTACTGTTATTCTGCCTTTTTTTACCCCTGTACCTACAAATTTTGCAGAAAATTGGCTTGGTTCTGAAAATGCCAAGTGCAACTGACCATCTGATGTTGTAAATCTTTATTCATTCATTACTGATAGGACTTTGGTTCTGTCCTTGGAACTGACACGGCCGTTTCCAAGCTCGCGCTAGCCAAAAACTCTCGGCTAAGACCTACCCACAATGCCTCTCTCATAGTTACTCAGGATCACATTTGCCATGTTCCTTGTCAGCTGCGCCTAGCCATCTCTCTCAAAGCTAAATGGAAAATTGTAATTTTTCATGTAGTTTCTTTTCAAACATTCTTGGTTTTGGTCAGTTTAGCCTTTTCTTACTATCGCCTAAAACCTACTTCTATTTCCTACTGTTTACCTTTGGTAATTAAATCTCTACTATCATTGGTACTGTCCTTCTCTCCTGCCTTTGATAGGCCTTCCTTTACCACTTGTGGTATTTTTAAATACCATCGTTGGTATTCTCTCTCTTTTCTTTCCTTCTTATTGTTGTTTCCTTTAGGATCCCCCTTTATTGCCTGTACTATATCAGACAAAGTTAAGTTGGGGTTTAAACAGTGTGACAAGTGTGGGTGTAAGATGCCCAACTCGGATGGCTACGCTTGATGCATTTCCTGTTTGTCTGCGTGGACCATATAAAAGCTGATTGTGATATCTGTGCTAGTTTTAGCAATTGCATGCTAGCAGAGTGTAAAAATAAGCTTATAGGTTCATAGGTTCATACTAGGCTATCTGCCCGAGGGCATTTACAAGCCTAGCCCATAGTTTTGTGGCTTACGCCACCCCTTTAGTATGGGAAACTATACCCATTATTTTGCTGTGCCTCTGTTGAGCAGTGACACTGAGGTAATCCCTGGGGTATATCTGTGATCTCCCATCCATTGGTCAAGATTTCTCTTGAACAAGGCCAGCGAGGTGCTCTGCCTCACATATACCGGGATTTTATTCCACAGCATAGGAGTCTTTGGGTGATGAATCTATCCCTCCAGCACGTCCTATTAATAGCCGTGTCGAGGTTTAAGTCTCCTGCCCTTGTGGCTCTGATGGATCTAGATTTTTTGAGGTGAAGCATATTCATCAAATCTGGGTTTGACATGGCCTTGTATGTTAGGCAAAGGTCACCTCTGAGCAAGCGGTGCGACTGAATAGAGCTGGAGTTCTTTCAGTCGGGCAGCATAGGACAGATGTTTGAGACCCTTTATCCTTTTGGTGAGGAACTTTTGTGGCCTCTCCAGCTGCTGCAAGTGTCGGGTCAGATACATTCGAATGGGGCATTGTACTCAATCATTGGTCTGATGAGTGATGAGTATAGGAGACTATGACCTCCCTTGATCTAGATGAGAATCCCTTCATGATAAGGTGGGCAATGTAGAAGGTCTTCCTAACTACTTTAGCTACATGGGTGTCGAATGACAGACTACTATCAACCTGGGTCCCCAGGTCCCTGATAACTTCTTCTGTACTCAGTGGATTGCCACCTATTTGGTAGCTAGGGGTAACCTTGTTTTTCCTGAAGGGTATGACTATGCATTTTTGGCATTTAACTTTAGGCCATGGCTCTGGCACCAGTTATCCGTTTCTGTGAGACCCTTCTGAAGGATATCTGTGTCAGATGTGTTTTCTACTATGGCGCCCAGTTTGCAGTCATCTGCAAACTTTGTCAGCCATAACCCTCCTGTGTTTGCTTGTACTTGGGAAAAGTAGATGCAAAACAAGAGTGGGCCCAGGACTGAGCCCTGTGGTACACCACTTGTGACAGGCTTTGAGTCTGACATGGCGCCAGCAACTCTGACCCTGTGGGTTCTGTCACTCAGCCAGTTTGCAACCCATCTTGTGATGTATGGGTTAACATTTAAGCTGATGAGTTTTTCAATGATACCCGAGTGGGGTATTGTATCAAAGGCCTTCGCCAGATCGAGGTAGGCTGTATGGACTGCCTTTCCCTCATCAATGGCTTTGGTGACTGTTTGAAAAGTCAACCAAGTTTAGAAGGCATGATCTGCCTTTGACAAAGCCAAACTGGGATGGATCCAAAGTCTGCAAATTCCCTATGTCTTTATTTATGAGGTCCATTATGATCCTCTCCATGGCTTTGCAGATAAGGCTTGTCAAGCTAATGGGCGGTAATTTCCAGGGTCGGTGGAGGCACCGCCTTTGTGAAGTGGGACCACAGTTGCAGTGCGCCACTCCTGGGTATGTATCCAGAGGTAAGACTATGATTAAACAGCTGTCCTAGCTGTGGGTTTAATTCCTCGTTGAGTTAAGTGGAGCACACAGCCGGGACACCATCAGGTCCCATGGATGCTGTGTTTTTGCTTTGGAGAGAGCAGTTCTCACTTGGGCGTTGGAGATGTTTGGGGGCTGCAATCGCTATAGATATCTCTCCTTTGGGGGGGGAGAAGTTTGCACTGAACCTGTCAGCCAGTATGTTGGCAATGTCTGTAGGATCAGTAATCTTCACATCATTTTGAACTAGTTCTGAGCATATCTGGGAGTTTCCTCCCAGGTTTCTAACATAGCTAAAGAAGGCCTTATGATTGTCTTTTGAGTCTTTAGCTATTTTTCTCTCAAAATTTGCTTTGGATGATTTTATGAGAGCTCTTAGTTTTTACTTATAGTGATCAAGGGTGTCTTACCTTTTAAGGATTTTGCTCTATCTTGTAGTAGCTTCCTCCTTTTGTTGTAGAGTTTGTTTATGGCTGGGGTCCACCAGAGTGGACTTGCCTTGGTACAAAGAGTCTTTGTTTTGCTTGGGATTGCCTTATCCATGCAGTCCTGCAGGTGCTGGTAGAAGGCATTTGTAAGTGATTCAGCGGCTTGAGTACTGTTTTCCGTCGGCTCGGGGCCTTAAAGGAGACCACACTAGTCTTTAGAAGTGTGAAGTCGGCTTTCGAAGTTCTTTACTGTGGTCTTTTTATTTCAGGTGGGGTGGGATGAGGACCTCCAGCGAGATTAGTTTGTGATCTGATCTCACCAGTGAGGTATACTTCCGGTGTTGAACATTGTGCTCCCATGTTCGTGATGATGAGATCAAGTATGTTTTCTCCTCTTGTGGGGATGGTGACTAGTTGTTCCATGGCATTTGAGTTTATGAATTCCAGGAACTTTTGGGCTAGGGTGTTTGGGCTTGAGTAGTGTTCCCAGTCTATATTAGGGTAATTGAAGTCACCTAGTATGATGGTGTTTGGTGATACATTTATCCCCTCTAGTGTTTTCAGGAAGGCCATGTGAGGTTCCTGAGTTTGTGAGGTGGCCTGTAACATGCTACAATTTGCAGAGCAGTCTTGCCTATGGTTAATTGCACCTGGATGGTCTCCGATGCATCGTGCGTTGCCACCAGTCTTGAGGTGTGGGTGTCTTTGATGAATATGGATACCCCCTCTCCTTTCTTGGTATTGTCCGGATTTTGGGTCCGGAACGCATGATAAGAGGTAAAACCTGATAGTGCTGGGGTGCTCTCAGGAGCCTTGAACCAGGTTTCTGTCACTGCACAGACATCGATGTTCTCCATACTGAGAAGGGCCTCGAGTGTGTGCATTTTGAGATTTAGACTTCTGGCATTGAGCAGTTATTTTAAAAGGTTTAATCAAAATGCCTTTTTTGAAGGCTCTATCTGGGTTGGAGGTCTCACCACCTCCAAAGACCAAAAAACAGAAGGAAAAATGGAGTCACTCAGTTCCTACATCTCCATGCTTCTCCGGCATCCTTGGAGCAGACCTCTTCATCACCAGGCCCTGTGTCTTCTCCCTTGGTGCCGTCTCTGATGTTGACTCCTATTTCAGTTCCAGCCTCGGCACCATCAGCTTTGGTGCCATCTTTGGTTCCGACACTGGCTTCCACAACTATACCTGCTTCATCACCATCACCAGCCATGGTGCTGATAGCTTCTCCAGCTCCACAGACTATGACCTCGGCTCCAAAAGTCGAATATCTCCTAGGAACCAGATACTCTCCAATGTACGGCCCTTTTTTGGGGCATCGGTTTAGCCCCTTTCTTGAAAGACCTGATTCTCCTTCAGCAGCCTCCTTTAGATCCACCAGGAGTCTTTCTGAATTAGATGTAGTGCTGGTTTTGGACCAGCTTCTGGCAGCTAGAGGATTGCCCACTCCATCTAGACCTTCCGTCCCCTTTGGCTCGGAATCCTTCACAGCATATTCTCCTGTTTTTTCTCCTCCGGCCTCTACCCAGGCCTTGGAGATCTTGGTACCGATGTCCACCCCTGTGCATACTGTCTCGGCTTCAACTGTGGATTTTTCCCTGTCAGCACCGACCACCCTTGCTGCATTGGTTCCATTGGAGCCGGTGAACTCTCGGAGCAGTGTTTGGACTGTCGGCACCTTGGTACCTAGTTCAGCGCTTATGTTTTTGCTGGCACCATCTATATCCAAAGCTCTGATGGCTTCCAGTCCTCTCAGAACTCCTCACCTGGAGGTGGGATCCTCAGGGCAGGGTGTGACCCCAGTTCCGAGGTTGTCCTTCTTGGTTCTGGGCTTCCATCCCTCCTCAGTTGGGCCTGCTTTCCAGGTGATGGAGAGGATTCTTGCCTCCACAGGCTCACAGTCAGCATCAATGACATCAGCACCAGAACCCCCCTCTAGCATGCAGCTGTCCCACCCCCCTACTTCAGGATCCCAGGCACGGGAGCCGCAAGACCTCCCTTTGAAGGGAGCCCTTTCTCTGGAGTCCTCCTCAAAAGTCTCCACTGGGGAGCCACCCTGGAAGAAAGAGGAAGCACCTTGATTCCCCTGAGGAATCTATCACTGAGGACACTGATTGTGATGAGGGAGAAGGGTCCCCACAGTCTCCCCCAGATGATGTCTCATTCGGAGACATTCTAGAAATCCTCAAGTAGAGGGGAGACTGGAAGTCCAATAACCCTTCTTCTGAGGAATTGGTGTTCTTGTAAGCCTTCTGTGCCTGGCCATCTACTTCCTGGGTGACCCCACCTGCAGATGAGCTTATTAAGCTGATCATGCAGCATGCCTGGAAGGCCCTGGACAATGTAGAACCTGTCCCCCGGAGGCCGGACAAAATTCTATCCACCCCTGAAGACCAGCCCCACTGGTCCAAGCAGTTGATAGTTGATTCCATGGTTGTGGTGGCAGTCACAAAGTGGGAACTGGCAGAAGATAGTTCCACTGTCCATCCTCCAAATAGGAAGTCTCGGGCCATGGACAGACTAGGGAAGCAGACCTATGCTTCAGCGACCTTTGCCATTCGGTCGCTGAACTATCTGGCACACTTCACCTATCTCCAAAGAGACCTAATCTCTGACATGTCTTCCTCTTTGGTGGGGGTACTGCCTGATGAGGTGCATGACACTGTTGCCTCACAGCTAGCTACCTTTGAATCTATCTCGAACTCCTCAATGCATTTGATATCTGACACCACCGTGGGGGCAGCTCGAGCTGCCGCATCAGGCATTGTCATGAGACGTAGTGCATCAATGCGCTTGTCAACGAATCTGCACTTTTTGGTCCCAAAGTATGAGACACACTAGCATGAAGTGAGAAGGACAGAAAGACCTTGTCTTCTGTGAGCATACATTTTTCCACCCCCCCCCCCAGAGGTCCTACTCCAGGAACCAGAAGGGAGGAAAAATGTGGTTCAGAAAATCCCAAATATCTTTTCGTGACACTCGTGGTGAGCAATCCCCTCAGGACAGAGGGGGTAACTCATCTGGAAGACATCCCTTTTGGGGTAGAGGGGGTCCACGTAACCAGGGTGCTAGAGATTCCTTCTCCGGCTGACCCTACAAGCGTTCTTGAGCAGCGACCCAATTGCTTTCCTCTGGAAGCATTCAGGGGTAATTTTTCTCTGCACATACCAGCCTGGCAACTTATTACTACCGATGTTTGGGTGCAGAGAATAAAATCCAGAGGCTACCAGATACCATTCACTTTAACTCACAGACTTGTAAAATGAATCCCCGATGTGCCACCCAATCAGAGGGAGGTAGCAGGCTTAGAAATAGAAAAGCTGCTTCCGGCTGGGAGCCAATCACTACCAATTCAGGGCCCTGCCATTCGGTCTCTCGACAGCCCCCTGAGTGTTCACCAAATGTATGGCAGTTGTAGTAGCTCATCTTCGACTACAAGGATTCCAGGTGTTTCTGTATCTAGACGATTGGCTCATTACCGCCCCGACCAGGAATCTTCTAACCCGCAGCCTCTCTTACACTCAAGGCCTCACTCTCAGCTTGGGGATTACAATCAACAAGGACAAATCTCAAATGTTCCCAACAAAAACACTGGAATTCATTGGAGCAGTCTTCAACACAACATCCTGTCAAGCTTCCCTCCCTCCTCACAGGCTTTTGAAAATAAGACACCAAGTCCAAGCCCTCCTTCCTCAGACTTATGTACCAGCACACCTTGTACTGCAACTCTTAGGCTCCACGGCGGCTGCCATTACTCTGATACCACTGGCAAGGTTGCACATGAGAGTACTACAGTGGCTTCTTTCTGCACAATGGTCGATCTTAACTCACCCACTCGACCACATGATACGTCTCACAAACCTTTGCAAGGAAGAAATGCTACGGTGGATGAAGTCACAATTGAATCTTTGGTGTCGACCATTCTGTACTCCCCAGCCCATGGCCACAGTGACCACAGATGTTTCCCTGTTAGGATGGGGTGGGGGGGCATTTCCAGGGAAAGACGGTCCAAGGCACCTGGTCCCCATGGAGGCCAATTTGCACATAAATGTCCCAGAACTGAGGGCAGTTCTCTTGACGTTGCAAGCGTTCCATGCATCCCTCCCTTCTGAGACCATTGCAGTTCAGTTAAACAACATGTCAGTCGTCTGGCATATCAACAAGCAAGTTGGAACCAGGTCTTACCCCCTGTGTCGGGAAGCCATGAGGATTTGGCACTGGGTGACAGCTTCCAACCGCTTTCTTATAGCAACGCACATTCTCAGGAGTTCCAACCTTATTGCAGACAATGTGAGCAGGAACATTCTGATGCCTCACTAGTGGTCCCTCAATCCGGTAATAGTGGATCGGATTTTCCGTCGCTGGGGCAAGCCTTGCTGCGATCTGTTTGCTTCCCCCTTAAACAACAAATACAGAAGCTACTTTGCCCTGATCCCCTCTCAGGGGGAGCCCTCAAGGGATGCTCTAATGCACGATTGGCCCCCAGGTCTACTCTATGCCTTTCCTCCATTCCCCTCATCCCAAAATTCCTCCAGAAAGCTCAGAGGTTGAGAAGCAAAGTGATCCTCATTGCCCCTTATTGGCCCCGTCAAGTCTGGTTCCCGTTCCTATGGCCTCATCTGATTCACAGCCCGTGGATCCTGGATCATTCCCAAGGTCTTCTTTCTCATCCTCATGGACTGATTCATCCCAATCTCCACAGTCTCAAGCTCACAGCTTGGTTCCTCCATTTCCAGTGATTCCCAGGCTGCCTGATATCTCCTCTCCTGTTCATGAAATTCTTCTGGCTTCACACAAACCTTCCACCAGGAAAGTTTATTCTAGTAAATGGACTAGGGTTCTCTATTTGGGCCAAAGATCAGAACTTAGATCCTTTCTCTATGTCTCTTCAAGAGATCCTACAATACCTGATGACTCTTCTACATGCAGGAGCCTCAGCATCGACAATCACTGTACATTTAGGAGCTATTGCAAATTTTCATAATGGATTTGATAATTCGGTGGTGGTGCTGCGGTAGCATTGTCGCCTCACAGTAAGACGCTGTCTGGTTAGATTCTCAGCTAGAGCATCTTCTGCATGGAAACATGCGTGAATGGGCATACCTTCATTGAAGGTTGTGTGTCAGAGCTGGCAACTCGGCACGTAAAAATCTACTGCCAATCATTAGCGGACCGTAGTTTCGCTGTGGCGACCCCTAACCGGGAAAAGCAGAAAGACACAACAACAACAATATTTGATAATTCTTCAGTTATGTCACACCACCTGTGCAAGACCTTTTTGAAAGGAGTATTACACATTAAACCTCCTGTCAAGCCCCCTATAGTACCCTGGGACTTGACTTTGGTACTTCAGTCTCTAACAGGCCCTCCTTTTGAGCCTTTTGATTCCTGTGATATAAAGTTTTTGTCATGGAAGACTACTTCTAGTAGCACTTACCTCAGCGAGAAGAGTATCTGAGCTGCAGGCCTTGAGCGTCAAGAGACCTTACTTGAATTTCCACAGGGATAGAGTGTCCCTTCATATTGACCCTTCTTTCTTGCCCAAGGTCATTTCTTATTTTCCATTAACCGGTCTATTGACCTGCTGGTTTTCTTCCCACAACATTCTAACAGGGGGGAGTACCTTTTGCACACTCTTGATGTGCACCAGCAGCTTCACTGTTATTTGGACAGGACTAAATCTTTCAGGAAAACAGATCAATTGTTTGTGGCCTTTGCAGGACCCAGATTGGGTAAACCTGTCTCCAAAGTGACTTTATCCTCCTGGCTTAAAAACATCATTACCTTTATCTACCATCAGAATAAGCTATCCTTACCTTCCAGAATAAAGGTTCATTCTACTAGATCGAGGGCTACTTCTGTAGCTTTTCATTCCAGAGCCTCTATGGATGATATCTGCACAGCAGCCACTTGGGCAAGACCTCATACCTTTATCACTGATTACAAATTGGATTTGGCCTCCAGGGGACCAGCATCTTTTGGTTTTATGGTGCTCAGGAATGTCCTTTCTTAGGGCCACCCAGAACTCAATTAGCTGGGGACTTGGTCCTATTAGTAAGGAATGAATAAAGATTTACAACATCAGATAAAGAAGTTATGCCTTACCATGACATTCTATCTGTGTTGTAGATCTTTATTCATTCATTACTTCCCACCCTCCTTCCCCCTGCCTGGACTTCTGGTGGACTTTAGGAACTCCTGGTTAGAGTATTTGCTCAGATGGAGCCTCCTACAGTTTTTATCTTACTATCTCTATTATATAGGGGCAGGCAAACTCAATCTGGAGTAACTATGAGAGGGGCATTATGGGTAGGTCTTAGCTGAGAGTTTTTGGCTGGTGCGAGCTTGGAAACGGCCGTGCCTGTTCCGAGGATGGAACTGAAGTCCTATCAGTTGTTGTTTGTCTTTCTGCTTTTTCCCGGTAAGTGGTCGCCACAGCGGAACCCCGGTCCTCTAATGATTGGCAGTAGATTTTTATGAAATGCCGAGGTGCCAGCTCGATGCCCAACCTTCAACGAAGACATGCCCATTTACACACGCATGTCTTCGAATGCTACCCAACCGCGGGGAGAACATGCAGACTCCACACAGGAGGCACTCCCAAGCCAAGTAAAGATCTACAACACAGATGGAACATTATGGTAAGACATAACTTCTTTTTTCTGTACCTTGATCTGTCATAACTAGCACTATAAGTGTAAATGTTAGTGCAAGTTCACCACAGACAACAGTGGTTGTGGCATTGCCTAACTGCATATTTTACTTTGAAACAGCCCACTCTGTTCTAACTTGTACTACTCACCTTACTTTAGCTAACTATAATGTCCCCATCCTTGTGTCTTTCCAGGTCTGTATCACATGAGCTACTAAGTTTTGCCTTGCACATAAGATGCAGTGCTTTCTTAATGGGATAATATATTTCTAAGGTTAACCTAGCACCTCATCACCTTTACAACAAACAACTCTTCAGTAAGACTGTGTAGGGTAATGTAGACCTGGTTATTTTTACTACACTAGATACCACATTTTTTTCTTTTTCATTTATAATTATTTATATATTATTTATAATTTATTAAAATAAATAAATGTAAAATAAATACATTTATCATTATATTACCGAGTTAGTTCTCTGTAAGAAAAGGAAAGATGAACCATTTTTGGCTGATAATATGTCAAATCTCAAAGTACATAACAATATATAACCCTTACAAGTCCCTCCCTCAACCTACAGTAAAGTAATTGGTTTTGGTGATAGCATTTTTGAATACTGGCCTATGTTTTTTCAAGTAATTAATAATACTTACATACCTAGCTTGCCATTACTTGTTGCCTACAGCACAATAATCAGGCTTCCATATCCTAGCACTCTGCTAAATTAAGAAACATTGCAGTAAAAGTATTGTGGCGCTAAGGTTTTGGTCTGCTTACATTAAATATGTAAATATAAACAGAGCTAGATCTACCTGCTACAGACAGAGACAGGGTAACAGATTGTTTCTGTAAATGGGTCCTCTCCTGTAAATGTGTCCTCTGATCCTCTCCTTACTCTGGCTTGCCCAGCTCCATTTACCCTCATTGCACTTGGACTCACTCTGTTCCTTTACACTTCCCCTAATTCCCACCTACCCTTCCTCCTCTACATTTATTTTACAACCAGCCCCTCCTCTTCCTGTTGTACTTAACCTATCACATACTTTTCATCTTACTTCCTTTTTTGCCAACTTTCTATCCTGTTCTACCTAACCTACCACAAAGTATTTACAGACAGAAAATGTTCCTCCTCTTCCTATACAACTCTACTCGAGCATTTTCAATTTTGCCTACATATCTCTCCCCCAAGCTGTATTATCACCTTCTACTCTACTTATCTACTGCCTCTATACATTACACTCTACTCCCTAGCTACTTTTTCACTACTCCCAACCATCCTCCTCTACTATACTTCTAGTTACCTATCCCATATTAATTACACTTTCTTCCATATTTCTCCCTCTATCACTACGCATAATCACTCAGGATTCTAATTCACTCTACCTCTATTCTAAGTTCCTCTTATATTATAATCAGTCTACTTTCCACCTCTGAAATACTTTTGCATCCACTAACCACTCCATGAAAATGTTTTTCATCTGCATCGTTACTACCACATTCTCTTATCTTACCTCACATGTTATCCCATAACTAGTCCAACCACAATCCTACCCACCAAAACCACTTATTCTTCACAAGACAATATGACATCATTTAACATGAAAATATCCCCAAGTCTTCTTAATATAAACTCCTACCGCTACATTAGACACAAAATACTTAGCGCTTCTCCCTATCTCTACAAGATAAAATACAGAATACCTACCTCCATCTGAAAATTATCTCAATTTCATAGTTAGTTAAAAAACATCATCATATGAAATGATGTACAGCCTAACCCTGAATCTGACCCCCATCCACTTTTCCATCCCCCTTCGCCTCTTCTGCCTCAACTTCCTTACCTTTGAAGCTTCTAAAACAATCTCCTTAACCATCCATAATATGCTTAATAAAGTAATTGAATTTCATGCTTGAATTAACCATTATTCTCCAGATATAATTGCTATTAGTGAAATCTGGTTCAAACCCCAAATAAAAAACTCATAAATGCTACCCCCAGCTACAGTATTATACACTTTGATAGAATACAAAAAAAAGGGCAAGAGTTGTGGCCGTTTTGTAACCCCCACTAAATTTTCATAATGCTGAACTCATATTCCCCTACAAAAGCTAAATAACTATAAGAATATGTGTCATTGTTCTATACATTCCACCTGCCAACAACATCCCCATTGTAGAAGACGTCACCTACTAGGCATCAAATAACTAACCCTATGAAGCCTGTGTACTTGATGATGCCAACATTGATTGTCAAAACATTATAACAGAATACTCCTCTGCTAATATAAACCTCTTTAACTTCACCCAACTTATATCTTTCCACACTCACCTTAATAAAGTAAGCAACTTTCTCTTGACTGGATCCTTTTGTCTCGCATCAAAATCTCCACTGCTCACCCGGCATTCTGCCACTCACTCAGTGATCACCACTCCACAATTGTCCTGAAATATCCAACCCACATTATCAAACAAATCTCTTATAAGAAATGTCATAACTTACCAGATTTAACCCTGACACATTTAATGACATCCTTCAGTCTCTCAACCAGGCGTCTCTCTCCATGCCTTAGTATCAGATGATGCTATCCATACTTTCAACACCCTACACCCTAAACAGCCTTGCTCCTGTAAAAAGGAAAAGAGTGAGATTAATACTTCACCATGGCAATCGCACACCACTAAAGTACCAATGCAACGAGATAAAGCACGGCAATAATGGAGTGCAGATCCCATGTCAGTCTACCATACTACAAACAACTTTGGCATAGCGCAAAAAATTATTACTGACAGAGATCAGTATTACTCAAACCGACAAAAAATTAACCCTAACAAATTCTGGATTACAGTTAACAACATCACACACATTGGAAGCTACTCAACCCCTAACACTTGCCCAGATAACTCTTCCATAGAAACTGCTACAAAATTCAACTCAACTTCCATTTTATCAAATTTATAGCACCTCTCACCAACAACTCACTCAAAACCCTCACTAGTCCCATGTATCCACTAAACTATCAAAACCCCTTATTCTTCCTAAAACCAGTCTATAGGTGTTTTATTCAACATATATTAAGCAAAATCAAGCCCTTCTCTTTATCTGCATATATGTTGCCATCATAATAATAAATTAAACTGGCTTCTCCAGCAGGTGCATACCTTGTCACAATTTTAATAAATAATTTCCTTCCAAGAATGCTGCGTTCCCCTTCTTTGGAAAAAATATTACATCATTCATCTACATAAAGGTGTTACTTCCACTGAAATAACTAATTGTTAATGCTATTGTTATCCTCTCCCCCCTCTGTAAAATTCTGGAAAGTTCATACACAAACAACTCCTGCATTATTTACTTCAGGAAAATCTACTTACAGCAATCCAGCATGGCTTTATGCCAGCCCATAGCAGTACAACTACCATGCTATCCTTCCTGGACACTGTTGTCAAGGCCAGAGATATCGATAAATTACTATCTTCTCTCTTCTTAGGTCTCTCTAAAGCCTTCAACTCAGTTTCATATTCCAAACTAAACTTAAAATGGCTTTCCTGGGTATGTCTAGCTCTACTTTTAGTTGGTTTTCCAGTTATCTATCTGACTGATATCAGTTAGTAAAATGTTTCTCTGCTCTATCTCCTTTCCTCCCTGTCAGTACTGATGTTCCGCAAGTCTCTATTTACATTTCAATAATTCTATTAATGACCTTCATACATCCCCCCCAAGCAGGCAATTTTGTACAACATGCAGACAATTCTGCAGTCATCTCTATCGCTGAATCTCTCTGAACTATTAACCACAACTCAAAATGCCTTTAAGTCCACTGAAAACTGGCTAACAGCCATCTCTTTCTTAACCCCCCCCCAAAAGCAAACTACTATCAGTTTTTCTGAAGATCACTTACATCCTCCAAAGTCAACTTCAAAATATCATTATTAAACCAAACTGATATTAATGTTGTTCCCCACACCAAATTACCAGGGGTTATAATAGATGACCAATTAAAATCTTACCTACATATTAAAATTTAAAAAACTCATCAAAAACGTGGGATGTTCTATAGATCAAAAAATTCCTTACCAACCCCTCCAGAGCTACTCTTGCCACTGCCTACTTTTTTCCTACCCTACTATATGCCTCTCCCATCCTCATCAACATAAATGCATCCACCATCTTACAACTTGAGCTATGCTATAACAAAGTAACAAGGTTTGCTACAACTCATTCCTATAAAAATCATCGCGGATCACTAACATCATTACATTGTCTTGAACTACCCTGACAGCTGCAATACCATCAAATTCTCCTGTCACACAGCATGATAAATAAACTCACTTCCTGCCTAGCTGTTATCTCTGTATTTACTCACTACCTTCCTAATTTCCCCTCTGCTCTGTTGATAAACAACATACAGTCTAAAAATCCAACAAATCTTTCAGTCAGTTCTTTATTCTAACTCTGGTTAAAGCTTGTAACCCAGTACCCATGGATATCAGACTACCACCCAGCAGTCATTTATTTAAGCAATCCTTGAACAAGTTTCTCTTCAGATCCTGGTTCTATGCCTGTAACACCCCAGGATAATCTCAACTTCCTGTCTTTTCCTCCTTTTCTCTTCTTCCCCTTCTCACATTTACTTTCCTGTTTTCACATTACATTTTAAGTTTTCCTGAGCTGCCTGGGTTTCCTTATCACACAACAGTCCTCCATTGCTGCTTTCTCTAATCCATAAGTTATAGCAGACTGCAGTGCATACATATAATCAAAGGGTAAAACTTTCTGCTTCAATTGTTATACATCTTACTTCTCAAAGGTGAACATAGTGATACATTTGTTACTTATAAATTGTCAAGATCCTTGTTTATATTGTGTTTTAATGTATTACTACTTTAGACTCCTCTTTTTTCTTTCCAAAACTGAAAATATGTGAAACATGTTTTGTTCTTGTCCAGAAGGTTTCATTCTATACTAAGCTGAATGGAACACAACTTTGATTACTGTTTCTTACATGTTAATTTAAAAGTTATTCTCTTGATTGTATTATATAATAATGTATTAAAAATAAACTTTTGTATTTGGAGCTTTTCTCCCCAGGCCTCTGCGGAAAATGATTCATTGTCAGTCAGACTTTCCCAACAAAGAAATGTCAAATAAACAAACAAATAAACAAATAAATAAAATGCATTGTTAGCATAATGCTTTTCAGTAGCTAAACTTCATTGAAAATATGGGTGCTGGGCAGAAATGCAAGACATGAAAACACGCTACATTACAATCATAAATTTTCTGTGTTTAAAAAGATCAAGATTATGGTAGTGCAGAATCTCAGAGTTAATATCTCTCTCTCTCTCTCTATATATATATATATATATATATATATATATATATACACACACATGTGTGTGTGTGTGTGTGTGTGTGTGTGTGTATGTAACAGGGTGTGGGGGTACAGCAGTAGGCAAAGCCTCCCTGAAAAAAACACTATAAAAGTTTGCAATTTTCATAGTGTTTGAAGTTCTGGTGAATGATCACAGTTTTGTGATTATACTTTTATAGTACTGATCATTACAGGATTACTTTTCTGTCATGGAACCCAAAGTACACCATATGCAGGGTACAGAAAAAGTGTGTCAGCAAGGACAAAGAAGCAGATGAGCTCACCAAAATTCATGTGGATACTTGATGGTGGCTGTGGTGTGGATGCTTTCCTGAGGGATATTGCAGAGATCATCATGTCTAGTTTGGGAAGGATGGGGTCTGTCTAGATAGATCATTCTCTGGGGTGTGTGAAGATATGTTTGGCCTCATTGAGGTCAGAGCCACTGCTCCTTGATTCTTCTGTGTAATTCTGTGGGCATGTTTGTAGATGTTCACTAGTGGGAAAACCACTCAAATGATTGTTGGGAAGACCTGAAGGCTTTGTGGAGCCTATGGAAAAGGGAAAGAATAGGATTAGTTGTCTAACCAACATGCTGCTTCATTAGTTTGGGATCATCCTTGGAGATGCCAAGGAATTTGCTTCTCCTCCTCATCCAAGTCCTCAACTGATGATTCTTCAGGAGAGCCTAGCTGTTTTGCCTTATTAAGAGCTTTGTAGATTTTCTTAAGAGGGACAACTTATCAAAAGTCTTGTAAAATGTGACATAGCTTCAAACGACAAAAAATAACCGCATACAAGATCAAGCTACCAAACATTAGTGGGTACAAGTAACACAAAAGCAGGAAATAGACATTTAAAAAATGGTGTATAATTGGTGGGAATAACAATATCTTATCATAATGGCTACATTAAACATATTATTTTGGAATGTAAGTGGCCTGACAGGTATAGACAAAAATGAAAGAATACTGAATTATATTTAGAAATGCAAAATGCAAATAATAATACTACAGGAGACACACTCTTGGAAAGAAATAAGCATGTACATTTGATAAAGAAAGGTTTTCAGGAGGGATATTCAGCAGAATATCAGGGACAAAGAAAAAGGGGAGTACTTATACTAATTGCTAGAGGAGCTCCAATAGTGATAGAAGAAGAAAAAAGTAATGTTAGATTTGTGGTAGTAAAGGGCTACTGGCAAGGGAGAAGGATTACACTAGTATTTATTTATATTCCACCTAAAACTGCTATTACTGATCTTAAGAAAAGTTGGGGGGAATAATCAGTTTTCAGCAGACCATATTACTTATAGGTAGACCTGGAACTTAATTTGCAACAGTGAGGATGTATCTGGGGCACCTAGTGGGGAAAATATAACAAAAGAAGGTAGATTTCTGAAGAAATGTCTGAAAATATTTGATATGGAAAATTTGAATTCAGTAGTAGGAACTTGGAGAATTTACATATTATTCCCAAAGGTACAATAAGTGGGCTAGACTACACAGAAATTATATTTTGCAGGAACATGTGCATTTAATGGAAAGCTTAGACACACATCCAATAACTATTTCAGATCATGCACCAATAATAACGAAGATAAAAATGCAAGGTAATGAAATATAAATGCGACACTAGTGCTTTCCCACCTTCCTGTTAAAAAGAGATGAATTTAAGGAATGAGTAGTGGAAATTATTTGAGAGTTATTAGGGAAGATAGAAATTTCTTCAGATGTTACTGCTGTTGAGAAGGATAAAATTAAACTGGAGTTTAAAAATAGGGTAGAAATAAAATAAAAAGAGATATGGTTAAGAAGTAACAAGAATTATTTAGAGGGACTGACAAGGGTAAAAGTATTGCAGAATAAGGGGGATTTCACAGAAGAAGAAAAGCATAATGCAGAGTGCCAAGAGAACATAAGGGAATATCTGTGTAATATGTATGACCTTAGAAAGGTTACTGTTAAGCAACTGTTTTTTGATGATAACTCCACAGCACAAAATATTTTAGCACAACAACTTGGGGAACAGAAAGTAGAAAGGGTTGTTGCTAAACTTAGGGAGTCTATAGCAAGAAAAAATAACAAGAGATCCTGTAGAGGAATTAGAAATATTTCAGAAATTTTATGAAAATTTCTGTAAAGTGGGGGAAATTGGAAATCAAGAAGAAGCACAAATGAAACATTTTTTTGAAGATTTAATTATGCCAAGGTTAAAGGTAAGTGAGGCTCAACAATTAACAGTTAAGATAGGAGGAGATGAGACAAAAAATGTGATGTATAATCAATCTGCAGGAAAGTCCCCAGGAATAGATGGCATTCCTGTGGAAGTTTGGAAGCTAGGAGGGAAGAGATCTGGAAGGTTTTGTTCAACAGTATTTTAAAACAATTGGAAATACCAACATACTGGAAGAAAGCTGTGGTGGCTGTGATACCTAAAGATGGTAAAGAGTCATCGATCCAGCTTCATATAGGCTCATTTTAATTTTAAATCATGATTATAAAGTGTTTATGTCTATAATAGCTAAAAGAATGACAAAGGTGTTGCCAAAATTGAAAGATATGGATTAACATGGTTTTGTGAAGGGGAGGCAAACATTTGACAACATTAATAGAATGATGGTGATCCAGAGGGAGGTAGAATATAAGAAAATAATGCAGTGGGTGTTGATACAGGGAAAGCATTTAACAGAGTAAGCTGGAATTTTATGAATAGGGCAATGGAAGCATTTGCATTCCCTGATACAATAATAATGTTAAGTAGAAGAATGTATGAGGGATCTGAGGTAGAAATTTAAGTAGGAGTGTTCCTGTCTGATAAGTTTTGTCTGAACAGGGGGACCAGGCAAGGGTGACCTCATTCCCCTTTGTTATTTGCATTATATTTCAAGCCATTTTCAAAGAAAATAAGGGACTCAGAAATTGAAGGATAAAATTGGTAAGATAAATCAAGAAAAGTTGGCTTTATTTGCAGACATCATTTTGTACCTGACATAACCAGAAAAGGACATCTCAATGTTGTGGAACATTCTGAGAAAATTTTAAGCCTTTTCATGATATGCAATTAATCAAGACAGAACAAAGGCTATACCTGTAAACTATATACCCACACATGAATTGGTTCAGCAATACCCATATTTATAGGGACATGATAAATAAAGTATTTAGCGGTATGGGATGAAAAGGATTCTGTTATGGCAGCTAAGGATATGCAGGAAAGAGACTAAACAAAAGATAATACAAAAACTGAGAAACTGGATGCTCTTATGGATATGGATGGCAAGATACGAGTAGTGAAAATGTTTTTAGTCCCTTTAGTTTTATATACAGGTCAGGCATATTTTTATCAATGAGAGGAGATGTTGTGGATAGTAATTAATAAAGAGCAAAAGGATTTTATCTGGGAGAGGAAGAGGGCAAAGGTCAGGTGAGATATGTTGATCCTTCCAATAGGACAAGGTGGTTTAGGATTACCTGATTTGAAGGAATATTTTACAGCTACACAGTTAAGTCTTATATACATAACACAAGCAGAAAGCTATAATTCAGAGTGGAAAAAGATGATGAAGCAGGGGGAAATTCAAGCATTATATAGAACATGGGATTTTGGATGAAGATCCTTACGGAGAAAAACAACAACCATACAGAATATTTTATTTATAAAGTAGCAGAAAGTATTCTAATAACTAAGCTAATATGAGAATGGAGAAAGAAGATTCTACTGATAGGGATGACTGCATTAGGAGTACAGAGAATATGCAAGAGGGGGTGTGGAATTTACTGGAGAAAACTGGCAAAGGAACCAAGGTACTGGGAGCAAATAACTACAGAGAGAAAAGTAATAGGATGGGAAGAAGCCAAGAAAACATTTGGATTGCAGGATAGAGAATGCATTCCATATCAGGGATTGATATTGGAGTACAGGCAAAATGAAGGGATAGGAGAATGCTAAGTAAAGGACTTGCTCTGGTAGAGTTTTTAGCTGAATTTAGAACAGAAGCTGCTGTTAAAAAAGATAATTAATAGGGTATATAAAATATTTCACAATAACTATAAGAATCAGTCAGAGGAGGTTAGAAAAGATTGGGAAGAGAGAGCAGATAAGCAATTCACAAGGGAACAATGGGAGGAGACATGTCTGGCTCCCAAATATGCAGAAAAAGTCTAGAAGATTCAGGACTTTTGCTTGGAAGTGTTTGGATAGGTATTTTTATACCCCAAGCAGTCTCCAAAGAATTCTTTCTCAGGTAAATGGCAAATGCTGGAAGTGTGATGGGGAAGAAAGAGGTAACTGGGAACATATGTTTTGGGAGTGTAATGAGCTGGCAGACTTTAAAAATTCCCAGCAAAGTATGCTGTCAAAAATATTGGGTGAGCAAATAGGTGTAACTAAGGAAATGATTTTTTGAGCTCTGATGCAGCATCTGAATTGCCTAGACATAGTAAGGCCTTGTTCAGTTTAATTCTGGTGGCTGCCAAAATGCAATTACTACAAAATAAACATCAAAATCTAAACCAACTATGTTTGAAGTAAAGAATATTGTACAAGAGTTAAAATGACTGGAAGTGGGATCTTTAGAAAATGGTATGAGCAAATTATGCAGAAACAATAGAAACTGTGGGAACAATATATGCAGAATAATGTTTTGGACAAGGAATGAGGTTTAAAGGAAGGCAAGAATTGATCAAACTATGTAATGTTGGATTGATGGTAATTGTATAAATGTGAACATGGTAACATGCTTTTTTCTTTTGTATAAATGTATGTTTGCTTGTGTCTTAAGTGTTAATTCAGTAAAGATGTTAAACAATAGGAGGGACTTATCTTAGAAAGGTCCTTTTGCAAGTATCTGATTTGTTACATACCCCTGTTTACAGTTCAGACTCTCAGAAGGCACGTTAATGCAGCTGTGACTCGGAAGTACTGATTTAAAAGTGTGGTTCTGTTGGTGGAGTTTACTGACAAAAGTCCCTGCCTCTTTTCTCTGTAACTGTATTTACTATCTGTGTATGACAAAGGACTTGAAAACAGCTGATCTGTCCTTAAAAAGCAATCAAACCCATTTATTTCAAAGTGTTAGTACACATACAATCCTGTGCATTAGAAAAGGTCACGATCCATAAGCAAGAATGCAATAAACAGTCTGTCACTGCGGAGAAAGCCATCACTCCCCGAGCAAGCAGTGAGCCAATATTCACTGCTCCTAACAGGCACCTTCGCTTTTGCTGACTACTGTCCCCGAAAACCTCAGTGTGCATTTCCTGAGTCAATTTCCCATAGCTAACAGAGTAATGAAGAAAGGATGTGGACCACTGCGGAGTTGCGGAAGAAATGAGCCGCATCAACCAAAAGTACAAACTTACAACATTTCTGCTCTGCCTGCCTCATTCCCACTGTGACAAACTGCTGACAACATCTTTACAGACCACTTTTTAGGTTAGGCAACGTGTTTCTGCCGAAAATAGACAAATGATCGCACTTTATAAATCTGGTTGCGATAATATGTAAGTACCCAATAAACAGTTGAAGAACTTAATTTAGAGAGGGAAGAAGCCAAGAGAAAATTGGAATAAGTTGAATCCCCCCATAGAACAAAGTGGTTTACAATTACTTTATTTGAATGGATTCTTTAGAGCTGTACAGTTAAGACTTATATACCTGTCACATCCAGAAGATTATAAATCAAGTTAAAAGTGATGATGATAAAATGGGGGGGGGTTGACTTCAAGAAATAAGGAGAGTGTAGGATTTTGGATGCAGATCCTTAAGGTTAATGACAGCAACCATACAGAATGGTATATTCATAAAGTAGCAAAAAGTAGTTTAAGAACTAAATCAACATGGGAATGGAGAAAGGAGATTTTTCTAATAGGGATAACTGCAAGTAATGTAGAGCTGGATCCAGCAGTAGGTGATGTAGCCAGTAGCCTAAGCTCCACAGGATTGGAGGGCCTCCTGCTGGTTGGGAGGGGGCCTGCTGGCCGGGGTGCTGCCACAACATTTATTTTTTAATTAAAAAAAAAAAAAGACATTTCTTTTTTAAGGGCATTTGTTCTCATTTAAGAACACCCTCTGCATGTCCCTGCATGCACTGACGCACACACCTGCTATTGCTTCTTCTTTTCAACGTCCCCGCGTGGAATTTAAATGTGTGGACATGTATGCCTGCTTCACTCCCTCAATGAATTAGATGAGTGATGGATGTAAGGTGTGTGTGTGTGTGTGTGTGTGTGTGTGTGTGTGTGTGTGTGTGTGTGTGTGTGTGTGTGTGAGTGCGTGTCTGTGTGTGTGTGTGTGTATATGTGTGTGTGTGTGTGTGCGCGCATGTTTGTGTGTGTGTGTGTCTCTGTATGTGTATTATGTGTATACCTGCTTTGCTCCCCTGTGGAATTAGATGCACGATTGATAGAAGGTTAGGTTGTGTGTGTGTGTGTGTGTGTGTGTGTGTGTGTGTGTGTGTGTGTGTGTGTGTGTGTGTGTATGTGTGTGAGTGTGAGTGTGTGCGCGGCAGTGCATGTGTGAGTGCATGTGTCTGTGTGTGCTCGCATGTGTGTGCATGTGTGTGCGTGCCTTCATGTGTGTGCGCGTGCCTTTATGTGTGTGTGCATGCCTGCATCTGTGTGTGCGTGCCTTCATGTGTGTGCGCATGTCTGTGTGTGTGTGTGTGTGTGTGCGCATGCCTGCGTGTGTGTGTGTGTGTGTGTGTGTGTGTGTGTGTGTGTGTGTGTGTGTGTGTGTGTGTGTTTGTTTGTGTGTGTGTGCGTGAAGCTTTCAAATGACCATTATAGCACAGTACTACTTTATTTAGAACAGCAGGAAACCGGGACTTGCAATATTAGGGACAATATAAGTATAAATGTGTGTTTGTGAGAAAAAGTAGAGACATACCTCTTAACTGTCCAGATTTTTGCCTGTTCTTCATATCTGTATAGACCACCAAAGTCAAGTGTAGATGACCTGGAGGAATTTGTACATTTCTTGCATGAAACACAGGAGGGAAGAATAATATTAGCTGGGGACTTAAATTTACCAGAAACAGATTGGAATAATATTGATTATACAACATTAGTAAGGAAATTATTCACAGCGTATATTCAGAAACAACAATTGCTTCAGGTTGTAAAAAAAAACCTACCAGGGAATGGAACATACTAGACATTGTTTGTGTTCCCAAAGAAATTACTGTAACTTCATGTCAAGTTTTACCACCATTAATGTGCAGTGATCATGGGGTTATAAAGGTTAATTTGTTGCTAGATAATTCTGTCAAACTGAAATCTAAGCCAATGCACAGAAGGTTAATTACAGAGTATATGGAAACAAAACAGTCACTATGTAAAACTAATTGGAGTGAGGTGTTCAGTGGAAAAACTGCAGATGGAATGTGGAAAGTTTTGAAAGAAAAATTGTTTGAGTAAAAAAATAATAAAAAATGTTTAACATTAGGATCTAGGCATACAACATCAGGTAGGTATATTTCCATAAGAACAAGATACCTGATTAAGGTGAGAGACAAAAAAATATAAGAAATGGAAGAGAGGTCGAACTGCAACTTTGAAAACTGAAATAAACAAGCTGGACAAACAAACAGATTAAGCATAGTGTGAGACAAGATCAAGAAAAATTTGAAGAAAATTTATATAAAGATATTGAATGTAATAGGAAACCTTGTTATAGATACACAAGACGTGGAAGGAGTAAAGACACACAAATTGATAAACAGTGTGCAGATTCTAAAATGTATTCTCAGACACAACGGATTATAGATATATTTACAAAATCTTATGCAAAACAGTTTGGCTCTACAAAAGGAATGGTAAGTTGTCGTAGTGACATCCAGGTAACCTCAGATACTAGAATCAAATTAGATTATATTGAAAAAGAACTGCTCAAACTAGATCCAAACAAAGCACAGGGAGGAGATGGAATTAGTAAAAATGACCTGAGAACATTTCAGCAAGAACTTACAGTATACATCTATTATTCACTAGGTCATATAAATATGGGGAGATTCCTCGAGATTGGAGACATGCACTTATTAAACCTGTCAACCGCTGTGGTATAGCGGTAGTATTGTTACCTCACAGCAAGAGGTTCTCCTGTTCGATTCTCAGCTGGAGTGCCTTCTGTGTGGAGTCTGCATGTCCTCCCTGCGGTTGAGTGGCCTCTGAAAGATATGTGTGAATGGGCGTGCCTTCACTGAAGGCTTGACATCGGGCTGGCAACTTGGTACCATAAAAAAATCGACTGCCAATCATTACTGGACCGGAGTTCCGCTGTGGTGACTCCTAACCGGGAAAAGCCGAAAAGACAAACTTTAAGGGAAAGGGAGTAGGACAAACCCAGAGTCATATAGACTCTTAAGTCTATTTTCATGCTTTGGAAAAATAATGGAGAAGATAATATTGGATAAGTTACTGTCAGAAATTGATAGGTTGGGACTTGAAACCATATATCAGCATGCATATGTTGAAAACAGATCTATTACCACCTGTAGTACAATGTTCTATAACAATATACTAACAGCTATCAATGAAAAATTGTGCTGTGATGTAATTTATATAGATTTTAACTTTAACATTTGACAGGGTCATACACATAACACTGATCAAAAAATTAGTACAACTAGGTATTGATGTACTCTTCATAAGATGGATAGCTGCATGGCTTACAAATAGGGTATGGCAAGTATCATACAGCAACTGGACAGGTGAAATCCTTGGTTACAGTTAGGGTGTCCCACAGGGCTCTGTCCTAGGGCCTTACTTGTTTAGATTGTATCTTTCAGACCTAACTTTTTCATCTGGGGAGTTCTACTGTCTATATGCAGACAACCAGAAATTGGGTAAACTGATTACATGTGTTACAGATAAGGCATGTCTGCAAAATAACTTGAATAAATTGGCCATTTGGCCACAGGAAAATAATATGCTGATAAATACATAAAAAAACTAAACATATGAGATTTGGTAGGTATAAACTGAAAGGTGAATATTTAATACAGCACACAGTGATTGAAACTGTAGACTCATTTAAGGACATGGGTGTATGGATAGATTCAGCTATGAGTTTTTCTAATCATATCAACCAATTGGTTAATGATATTTATAGAACTATAAGTTGTATAAAAAGATTTATAAAGTCTAGGAAATCAAAAATAATGAAGTCATTGTTTGTTAGTTATATTAGACCCAAACTTGAGTATGGAATAACAATATGGAAACTGTATAAGAAAACAAGCATGAGTAAACTGTAAATAGTACAACGGAAATATATTAAGGGTATCCATGGATGTGAAAATTTTAAGTTATTACGAATGACTAAAATATCTGAACTTATACAGTGTCTCTACAGATATCTAAGAGGAGATCTTACTCAGGTACATAGGGCATTAAGAGACAACTACCTCTGGGAATGTTTGGGGTTATCAAAAAGTACTAGAGAATCATCAGACAACCTATGTAGAATATTCTATAGGAATGAGAAGTGCACTAATTGGTTCTCTGACAGAGTAGCTGATGCATGGAACAGACTACCAAGTTACATTAAAGCAAGTACTAGTTTAGATATTTTTAAGAACAGCCTGGATACTTATTATGGGAACATGTGTTTTGGTATATTGGCAAGCTAGAAGTGCATTAATGCCCGTGCTTGAAATATTTGTATGTATGTATGTATATCTTTTTTTTTCTTTTGCAAATCAGTGAGAACAGAATTCATTACATAATGACAGCCATTTCCTTTTCAGACCTCATATCCTTCAGAAAATGCATGGTAACACAAAACCTTTTATTCTAGCAACTTTATAAGTTTATAAGAGCAATATTTAAAGTTTGCTTCTCTTTTGGGGCCATTTCCCCCATTATTTTTGTCGTTCAACAGATTTCTTGTGCTAAGAGGTTGAGAGTACGGGTGGCGATGCAGCTCAGGAGGTGATTTAGGTGACGAGGCAAAATAAAACCCATTCAGACAAAATCCAGGTCCCTTAGGCCATTTCATGTGGGGAATGCTTACAACTGTCACTCTTGATCATGATCAGAACTAAAACACTGATTATAGACCTTTGCACACTGTTATTTTAACAGTGTATATGAAAACAGAACTATGTATTATGTATGTGTATGTACTGGTAAAAAGACCCACAATAGAATCTGCAACTGCAGAGAGGACCCATAGACTTAAGCGCACTTTATTTTCCAAATTACTTGTACTCCTTAATAACATGTACATGTGTGTAGATTTACAAGTATGTTTATGATCCTGAAGTCCGTAAGGCAAGCACCAAAAGGAAACTAAAATGTTAGTGAACTTTTTAACAACAGCAGAGGTGAATAACTGCTAGGGAATAAAATATCCTCTGAAACAGTCATCCAACTATTATTTACAGATATTTGACAAGTGCATAATGTTTAAAAAATTATGTGAAAGGAACTTAGAATTCTTAAAATAAAAAAATGGCATGTTGACTGCATGGGCTTTCACTAGTCTGTTTGACTTGCTCCAGCATCCCTAAGACATGTCATATGTAAACTGGTGTTCCATAAAATTGAAATGTTAATGAAGACTGTGTCTGTTTGTATAAATAAAATGCCCTAGTTAGGGATGGCACATTAGTTAATTTGCTCAGGCTCAAACCCTCTACCTTGGTTACAAGAGACAAGAGCTTGAGTTTTTTACACCACCAGACTACAAAAAGTACATTTTCAAGGAATTGTAACCTTCAGTGCATTTTCAAGGACTATAAACCTGTTATAGGTTTGCCATCCATTCCCTACTGTAATATCACCAGCTTACCATTTTTTTAATGTAACCTAGGCAATTTATTTTTCAAGGATAGCAGATACTGAATTTGTAAAGTTCTTTGCTAGCAGCAAGTTTTTCATTTCTTATAGATCTCTTTAATGGGAAATTTATTCAGATGACTTTTACTTCTGCAGGGATTGTGCATATTCACTGATATTTAGTGGCCCTTTATGACTGAAGCATTCTGAAATGGGCAGTTTTGTCATTATTGGTTCATACATTTTGTTTCATTGCTTAATGGAAAAATGTTCAAATCTACAAATTTAAAACACATATTAACAAATGGTACTGTATTATACAAGGAATATAATTTAATACAATCAGGAAGGTGAATCAAAGAACACATGCATATATGCATGGTCCTAAAAATGTGTGTAAGGGACATATGGTTTGAAAATAGCCCAAAAGTAAACTTTATCCACCACTGGCCTGATGGATTTTCCTTGAATGTGGATTTCAATGCCGTTTAAATGAATGTGAGTTTCAGTGGCAGATAAGTTTATTGTTAATTCAGTGTGGTATTTTCAGTAGTTTACTGTTAATGCTAAGTCTGTTTTCATTGTGAGACTGTATTGTTTTGTTTAGCAAATATCTATCAGTGTTTGTGTTATAAAATTTGAAATAAAAGTTTTAAATGAAATCTAAATATTTGTAATCATTGTAGAAGTAAAGAATAAATTAGTATGTGCATTGATAGGTTTGAACAGGGTTTATTGTAACTGAGGATAAATAGCTAAGTAATGGGACACTAGAATGGCTGCTGGGAGGGGGCTTCTGTGTATGTAGGGGGGGCCCTGACCCATTACCCTGCCTAGGGCCCCATTTAACAATGTTCCAGCTCTGAAGTAAGGGTATAGAAAATAAGCAAGAAGGGACTGTAATCTATTGGAAAGATTAGCAAAGAAAACAAGATATTGCTAGCAAATAACTAGAGAGAAAGGTAATCAAGTGGGATGAGGTCAAGCAGAAGGTTGAACCACAGGTTAGAGACTTCCTTCTCTACCAGGCATTGATAGCAAACTATTGGCAAAGCAAAAAGAGTAGGAAGGTTCTAAGTAAAAGCAAGCTCTGGTAGAGTTTTTATTTATGTATAGAACAAAAGCAGATGTTAGAGAAGGGGTCTATATAATGTTGTTGAATAGTCTATTCAGCGAATGACTATTCATCGAACCCAATTAAGCAAAAAATCATTTTAACGAATGATCATTTCAGTGCATTTTTTGCAGGGAAATAAACTAGTGGGCCAGCTACCAACCATAACAAACACCCCCCAATGTGGGGGCTGTGCCACCCCACACCCCCCTAACTAAATATACCAACTCAAAGATTGCACTACAGTGGGGAAAGGGGCAAATTCCCAATGATGGCCAACTACTTCCTTTCATTGCAAAAAAATTTGCTGAAATGATCAACTATTCGACAAACTGGTATAGACCCTAAAAAAGGGCTAATTATTAAAGCATGTAAAATATTGCATTGTAACTATAACAATCTCAGAGCAAGTTAGAAAAGATTGTGAAGAGAGAATGGAAAGGCATTTTATAAAGGAACAATGTGAGTACTCTCAAGGAGGCTCTCAAGCATGCAACAAAGCCCAAAAGATTGAGGATTTTTGCTTGGAAGTGTTTGTATATGTATTTTTATACCCCAAGCAGAGTTCAGAGAGTTTTCCTTGCGTAGATTGCAAATGCTGTAGGTGTGATGGGAAAGAGAAATGTAACCATTTAATAAATATGAACCATTTTATGTGGTTCATATTTAGCCTTAGCTAAAGTTTGTGATTTTGTAACAAATGTTGTTAAATGAGAGAGGGGGACCATGGACTTTACACCTTGAAAAGTATGAATTACACTGGCAGCTAAGGCTAAATGTGAGTGGCCGACCAAGCATAAACAAACAAGCATTCAATAAGTTGCTTGTTGAAACTAAAAGCACTGGAGAGATAATCATTACAGATTTCTTGTAAAATAAAATTGTTTTAAATAATTTTGGCATATAAAATGGTTGGATTATTTAATTACATTCTATTTTAATGCAGTGTACCATTATTTTTGAACAATGTATCCTTGCTTTAAATTTACTGAAGTATGATGGGAGCTTGGTGGTCATTTGTTTTGTTTGTAACTTACTTGTAATTGATTGGTTTACAAATACTAGGTGAGTTACAGTTTTTATCTGAAGAAATTTTTATGTAAGAACAAAAGCGCTTATCTGTTCAGTGTTTGGAATAACAGAAGTTGAATAAGAGCTTCGCTTTGAGTTTATGGCCATTAACACTTTTTCTGGTATTGGTTTTCAGATGTTGTTTCTTTTGTTTACTGTGTTTTAGCAGTTTCCCAACACAATAGCAAGATAGCATTCTTAATGTTATCAAAAGCATTCTGTACATCCATTGACAAAGTTATCCTTTCTGTCTTTGGAAAACACTCATCACAATTCTCTTATTCTCTGGTTTCTCTTATCTTTTGACCTATGGAAAGCTGCAGCCATCTTTCCCAATGTAATTATATAATTGTAATCACTACATTGCAATCTACATCCACCAGTACCTGGTGTCTTCGGTGTGACAAGTCTACCTTATCACATTTTTCCCTATAAACCAGCTTGCTCACACCTTCATATAATGAAGCATGTTGTACACAGTCAGAATACAGATGTTCACCAAGCTTTACTGAAAACATCCATCTGCCACCTTTCTGATTTTTATAAAATCCATAACCCAATCTGACTCTTCCTGGTTTACTGTTTGTAGACATATTTTCAGTACCCTCATTTCATTTTTTGTGTTCCATTCTGTCATAGTGGGAGTCATCTCCATGCCCCACATCCTTCCTCCGGTCAGTGCTACATTGTTGAAAAGGCCAGCAAGGAGCTTAAGGGCATCTGGGTGGAGGGGGGGGGGGTCACATTATTCATCATCAATACAGGGATATTTTTTATGCTCTACCCAAGATCCCCCTCCCTTGGTGAATAGTGGGAGCATCTGTAGGTGGAAGTGCAGTAGAGGGTTGTTGCACTATTTTGCTCTGCCTCCAAAGTAGTTCAGCCATATCCATCCACCCACCCACTATCAGGATTACACCTCCCAATGCATGATGTACCCAGTCTCCACCAGGGATCAATGTAAGACACACATGACCACCCATCCTCCTTCTAGGATGGTAATGCCCATCCCTCCCTCCCTGGCACTCTGTGAGTCATCCAAGCTGACAAATTGATCCCTAGGCACTTGGGAAGTAGTCATAGCTTTATCCCTCTCTGCTACTGGAGTGGCCAGTACATCCATTTCTGCTGCCTGATATGTTTTCCTGCTGTCAGTGTGATTTTCCCTCTGGGTGAGATCATCAAGCTTGTCACAAAAATGTTCATTTACTAGTTACAGCAAATTCTGTTTTAGAACTAAATTTTACTTTGTACAATGCTTTTTCCATGAAGCAGCAGCATTTTCTCCTGATTTATAGGAAAGGAGAAGCATTCCCTTATCTGTCGTTCACAAAACTTCAGTATGCTGTGAATGCTCATCATCACCCTCTTCAATCAAACCCAGATATTCAGCCATTTTACTAATATACTGGATTGGTTGGGCAGCCTTAAATCCCCCTCATCTATTTTGGCTGCTCTCCTTAAGGCTGGAAAACACACACACACACACACACACACACACACACACACACACACACACACACATATATATATATATATGAAATTAGGCATACCTATGAACTTACATAACATTTCTCAGTACTTTGATCTCTGTAACATTCCATGTACACAGTTATTACTTCAGCTACAACCCTCCACCTCACCCATGAAACATCATCGCGGTAGAATTGACCTATAAACCTTGATCATTATCTCGCACACCACTTAATAAGAAAATCATTAAGTGTCCTGAATGTTCCTCCTATTTTCTATCTCAGACACCTCAAACTATAAAGCTCTGTGGTCTGAAAATATATCAGTAGCAGACCTTCTGGCCAACTCCGATGTAAAGGTCACTAGTGTTGTATGTGCATTCCTTTAAACTAGCTGAGTGCTTACTGTTTCATTATATCTTTTGCAGTGTTACACCTTCCATAGTCCTGTTTTTGTTTGTCAGATACATCACAGTTAAAATCACCACATCACATCCTACAGTCATAAGAATGGCCAAAGTTTTGATGCAACTTCTGACACTGAACAAAATTAATAAAAATATGCATAGTTATAACATGTATCCTACTAGTTCCTCTCCTTAGGTCCATCATCAGTATCCTCTGAAGCATCACTAGTATCTCTTAAATTTCCATGCGACTTGTTGTCCCATGTATTAAGGTTAAGACCCCTAAAAATAGTTCAGAACCCAAAGACCATGCACATGCCCTCTCACAAACTAATTCAGGAAAAGCAATCATTAATAAAATACTGAATAGGTGCTATGCAGATTGTAACCTCTTAAGCTATTTCAAAGCACTCCGTTTGCAAACCAAACAGTGAGTGCTAGTTGAATTACCATGGATGCAAATTAACTCAATGCTTGTAGAAGTTTGTTGCATGACTTCTGTAATTTTTTTTGTTCCCTGTCAAATAGCCTGTGTCTCCACTTGCCTTATCTTCTTGATTAATTACCATTCCAAAATCAGTGGTGCCCCCTTCATATGGAAGAACAGAAAATACTCTGTGTAAGTGCAACAGGAGACTCAATATGACTTTCATAGGAGACCCAATATGTCTTTCATACTATTTAGTCTCATTATAACAACCTTGGAATAAGAATCTCCCCAAGGTATCTATTTTCTTGTCTAAATTATCAAATCATGTTTATATTCCAGCATTGCAAAGCCTGAACTATAATATCCTGCATGGGAATAGCAGGATTAGATTACCAGTCTGGCCAGAAACACCCCATTTTGTTTGTGTTTAACACATCTGGGCGTGTGTGTGTGTGTGTGTGTGTGTGTGTGTGTGTGTGTGTGTGTGTGTGTGTGTGTGTGTGTGTGTGTGTGTGTGTGTGTGTGTATTTCAAAATATTTGCCTGTTTCTCACAAATTTATTATATTTTTTAGGGGGGGGCTATTGAGAGAAATAGGGGGCTGGGTATAAATGTGACTCTTTTTTTGACCACAATGTCTCTGTGGTGATTAGAAAATCCTTCTACCTTATGCAGCTTATCCTTCATGGTATCTCATCAAGGTCTGAAGAAGATAAAATCCCACTTTACTTATTCCTCATTGGGATCATCATTAAATAAAATGCACCCTTCAGCATATACCTCACTAAGCACCCAACCCAGCTTAGGAAACCTCAGTAATTGCTCACCAAAAAGATCTCAGGTCTCAGTAAATATAGCTAGTTTGATAAACCAGTGTCATGCATACTCCTTAGGGGAGGTCTCTGCTTAGTCTTCCATGCTATGAATGAACCAACACTCTTTTCATCTATATAGAACCAGTGTTAATATCCATTTGCACTTATGTTACATATTACAAAATTTTTTGTTTTATTGAAAGCCCTCAAACACAAAGATAAACACACTTCCAATGCATCCCTAAAATCTATTAACTTAATATTAACACACAAAACTATGTACATTTTCAAATACTGAAGTTTCACCCTCTTAATACGAACAATTGTCCCAAAGTGACATCTACATTCACAAACTTGGTTTAACCTATAAGGAAGGTTATGCACTCTAAATTGCATGGTGCAGCCTGTGCTTCTACTAAGTGCTATCTGGTTTTGTCTTATATTTATTGCTCTCCCAGACTGGGAAAATACTTGAATGCTTTCAGAAAATATCTCATAGCCACTGAAAGACAGAAGTATTCTGTTTGTATTGCTCTTTATCAGATTGTCTCCAATGGGATGTTAGAACCAGATACAGAGTTGCTTCTACAAGCATTCATTTATTTGCTAGAGGAAACATTTATTATATTCATTGTTCTGTTTTATTTATTTGTTTCTTGTAAAACTTTTAGATCAAGCCAAGGGCCTAATTCAGTCATTCCCCTATGCAAGAATGAGAAAAAGCACCTCAATTTTTATTGTATCATGCACTTTTGCCCAGACTTTTTCATTTTTTACATTGTGGTGCCTACATTTCTTAAAACTGAACAAGTAGAAAGAGAGAAGAAGGAAAAAAAAGCATGGGCACCTGTTTACTTTAGTATCCCCATTACACTTAAAAATAACCGAGAAAAGTTTACTTTATAGCATGCAGATTATATCATGCATTATAAAAATACTTTTGTTAAGTACAAAATTTTGTTTTACTTACAGTTAATGCTCTCCCTCTTCTTCCCCTTTCCTAAGTGTTCTTCCAAACATTAATAACATGAAGTAGGTCATACACTTTAGAGTGCCCTATAAGTTTACCAAAGTCAAAAAGTCAAATATTTCCATGTTTTCTTGTTCTGTCATGTTTCACAAATATAATTAATACTTTGCAATCCCACATTTATTTGTCAATGTCTGAGTTGCTGGTTTTATTCCTGTTTATCTCCATCTTCCAAATTTAGTCGTTGCTTAATTTCCAACATACTCTTGGTCTTTCTAGTCAACTATTGTCCTTTTTTCTGTCTCTCAAGTATTTTCTATTGAAACATTCAAAAAGGTTTCACTGGCACAGTCTCCCTGTGATCTTTAGTACCACAAGAACAAGAAGCATTCTCCCCTTCTGTTTGATAGCTCACATTTTGTTGGACAAACTTTTGTATTTCCTCCTTAGAGTGCTCTGCATCAAAAGTGATTGTGTCCCTCTGGGAAAAAATATTCTGAAGATAGCTGAGTACATCAGTTTGAATCTTATGCCTGCTTCTCGACATTCCCTCATTAGTGGAATAAATTTACTCCTCTTCTGTCTGGTGGACAATGAGTAGTCATTCTCTCCCACTTTTAGTACATTGTCTTTCTGTCACAGTTCTATCAGAATCAACTCCTTCTGCTAGTAGGATTGCACTTTACTATTAAAGGTCTAGGTTGCTTTCTTGTGGCCAGGTTTGGAGCATAGACACAATGTGCCCTTTCAGTTGACAACTCCTGCTGTGGAATACCAGTCTAGTTGCTTATTTGTGCTTTCATAAAATGAATGCAGTCTGTTCCTTACAGCTTCTCTGGTGCAGCAGAAAATCTCAGGTTTTCCCTTTGTGTGTTCTGTCCTCTAATTCTATTATTTTTTGAAATGTCTCTTCTTGAGCAGCCTCATATTCAGCCCTTTCTTCATTTTAACTCTGATTTTTGTAGCTTTATTACCTCTTCTGAATATCTGTTTAAAGCTTCTTCTATTTTCCAACCTTTTATTTGACTTGATATAATCCATCAGTGTTTTGTTTATTTTAATTAGCTCTGATTACATTTGACTTATTTTTTCTTCTAGGTTACTGAAAATCATGTCTTGACCAAAGCTGGAACTTCCACTGCTTTTTGTTGAACAGCTGCAGAATTCTTTCCAGTCAGTGTTTTTTCCTTAACTTTTATGAATGATTTTCATTCAGGTTCTCTGAATTTCTTTTTTGCTGTAATCCAGGAAGTGCACTTACTACCTAGTTTTTGACATTTAACCCAAAATACAAGTTTACTGGCTCTGTCTTCTGAGTTTCTGTTTTCACACTTGGAGAGCTGAAGCTCAGTGTGCAGCCATCTTGGAAGGCCAACTTTTAACATATTGTTATGAGTAAAACCAAGAACCAAAGACAGCAAACTTGAAAAAACACTACTGTAACCAAAACCAACCAAAACAGATGCTACTCCAAGTAATACTAAAAGCCGATGTTAAGTTGTCAATCTCGCCTTCATTCTTGCTGGATGGGTTCGGAGCCGACTCGGCACTTGCTAAGCTCGAGAGCTTATTTTTACCAGCTCGAGGCAACCCTATATCCCATGATGCAAGGCGGAGATTACTCAGATCTTGTTTGCCGCTTCGCTAACGAGGTGCCTTTTTACCAGCTCTAGGTAAGTGACTTTAATAGATTTCTCTACCCCCTGTTATAACTTCTTTTTTCACTAAATTTTTAATTTATAGTTAGTATCGAGTCACCTTAGCCCTATTCCCGTCAGTGTTCCCTCCTTAAGTGAGTTGTTCCTATACCCTTGTAGGCCCTAGGCCTTCCCCTCCCTAAATTTCCTGTCAGGATTTTTTGTGTGAGTGAGTGTGTGTTTGTTACATTAATTTAATTTAAATTAATTTAATTTTGGACTGAGTGTTTGTGTGTCGGTGCTTGTTAAGTGTTTTCATCGACACAGTAACATGTCGAAGGACACTAAGGTCTCAGGTTTCAAGAAGTGTAATTCGTACTGTCAGAAGATGTCTCTGACAGACGGTCACACTTCTTGTATTTATTGCCTGGGACCTTCTCACCTGCAGGACTCTTGTGCTATCTGTCATGCCTTCAGCCCAAGAGTCCTGCAGGAGAGGAAAAATAAGCTCATTTTAAGGGGCTTATTGAAACCCGAGAGCTCCCCGACTAAGTCGGCGCCGGGGAAGCCCTCGAAACTTGCCAAGCCTTTGGCTCAGGCTTCCAAGCCGTCGGCTGCAGGTATATCTCCATCTGGGTCGAGATCGGCTCTGGCCGGAGCCGATCCTTCTGTACCAGGATCAGTATCGGCTCCACTCGGCGCCAATACTATTCAGTCCACACATTCAGAGTCGGCTCCAGCTGGAGCCGACGTCTCTTCGGCTCCGATGGCTCCATTGATCTCAAAAAAGAGGTCTCGATCCCCTTCAGTGGAATCAATCCATTCGGCTCCGAGATCACCCTTGCTCTCGGAGCGGAGCCATCGGAGCCGATCTTCTTGATCTTCTCGGTCATCCAGGCTATCGGATCATGACCTCGAGAGAGTGGTGAGTAGACTTTTAAAGTCTCAGGCATTGGCACAAATTCTCCATAGCCCATCTCAACAGACGGTAGCTATATCACACCCACTCAAAATTCCTCCTTCGACTCTCTTACAGAGCTCGGAGCCGGAGCTCCTCGGAACCGGTACCGTTGTGACCTCGGAGCCGATACAACCCCTTTCGGCTCCGATGTCCTCGGCTCTGATTTCCTCCTTGAGACCTTCATTGGAGGGATCCAGGCATCTGCTCTCTCTCGTCGGCTCCGAGGCGAGTGGCATCGGACCCTTGTCCGACCCGTTCTCCCTCTCGGAGCTTGGCGTTGGTGAGCTCGGCCCGACATCAGCCACGGAGCGTACCCTGGCAGTGAGGCCTGGGGTTCCTAGCTCTTCGGAGCGGGAGCCTTCTGGTCTCTCTGATGGGGGAGGCTTCAAGGTGATGAGGAGTGTACTAGCCCTGGGCTTAGTCAACGGACAGTTCCATCAGCTCCTCCCACTACAGTGCCTGCGGACGTCTCTTCTCACTCTCTTGCTCCGGACCCAGAGATCCAACGCCTCAGGTTTCCCCATTGGGAATATCTTCCTCTTCCGAGGCTTCTCCTGATCTGTCAGGAGAACCCCTAAGAGGACATGTAAGAGGAAACATGTAGACTCCCTGAGTCTACCACATCAGATACTGACTTGGATGAGTCGGAGGGGTCCCCAAGGTCCTCCTCTGAGGATGTCTCATTTTCAGACATCCTTGAAATCCTTAAACAGAGGGGGAACTGGCCCTCCCTTAATCCCTCCGAGGACGAGTCAGTATACCTAGAGGCGTTCGGATCTCGACCCTCCACCTCCTGGGTGTCTCCGCCTTTCGACCCTCTCATGGAAGTAGTGGCTTGGAAGGCGTGGATGGCTCCGGATTCGGTGGAACCTATCCCTAGGAGACCTTCGAAATTTATTACAGCTCCTCAGGATAGGCAGTTCTTAACAAAAGGTGTCCCAGTTGATGCCATGGTGGTGGCTGCTGCCACCAAGAAGGAATTAGCTGATCCTTCAGTACCTGTTCATCCTCCTAATAAGGATTCTAGGACTATGGACAGGTACGGTAAGCGGATTTTTTCTTCAGCGACTTTTGCAATGAGATCGCTGAACTATTTATGCCACTTCACCCGCCTCCAAAGAGATGTTCTTAAGGAGTTGGGGGAAGTTTTACAGGATCCGTCAGCTGCTGGGTCTCAGGACAAGATTACCTCACAGCTGGGAATCCTTAACTCTATTGCCAACTCCTCCATGCGGCTCATCTCTTATGCAGCCGATGGAGCGAGTAGATCCGCAGGCACAGGAGTGGCTTTAAGGCGTCAGTCCTGGATGCGGCTTTGTAATTTTGCAGACCCCTTCAAGGCGTCTTTCACAAACTCCCCTTTTGATGGCTCGACATTGTTCGGTCCTCAAGTGAAAGACACTTTGACTAGATGCGAACAAGATGGCAAGACTCTTTCTGCCGTAGGAGTCCGTTTCTCCGCCCCTTCTAGACCTTACCCCAAAGGACAGAAGGGAGGGAAAATGTGGTTCCAAATCTCAAGGAGTCACGCCTGGCGATGAAGTCAGTTTACCCCCAGAGGCAGAGGGGTAATAACAACGCCGTCCTAGAGGCAGAGGGGTCCGCAGAATCAGGGTAGCAGAGAGCCTCTTTCTGACAAACCCTTTCAGCATCCCTGAGATGTTGCCCGATTGTCCGCCGGAGGCAGTCGGGGGAAGATTAACGCTGTACCCAATAGCCTGGCTTTCCCTTTCTCAAGACAAATGGGTACAGTCAATTATATCCGAGGGTTACAAGATCCCTTTATTCAAACCCCAATTCAACAAAGGGAACCCTTCCAGGCGTTCCACCGGTCTAAGGGAACTAGCAGTACTAGAAATATCAAAACTGCTAGTAAAAGAGCCATCCAGCCAGTCCCGCAGACCAATTAGGATCGAATTTACTCAAGGTTCTTTTTAGTTCCAAAAAAGACAGGGGACTGGAGGCCAATATTAGATCTGAGCAAACTCAACAAGTTTGTAAAGAAATCAAAATTCCGGATGGTCACGCTACAGTCCATTCTACCCTTTCTGGGCAAGGACAATTGGATGTGCTCTATAGATCTTCAGGATGCGTACTATCACATAAAAATTCACAGGCGCTCCAGAAGATTTCTCCGCTTTCGGCTGGGGACCAGTCACTTCCAATTCAGGGCCCTGCCCTTTGGACTCACTACAGCCCCCAGAGTGTTTACCAAATGCATGGCAGTGGTTACGGCTCATCTGAGACGTCAAGGATTCCAGGTGTTTCCATATCTAGACGACTGGCTCCTCACTGCCACCACCAGGCATCAGCTTCTCCAAGCCAGAAATCACACCATTCACACCTGCAGAGGGTTAGAATTTCTATAAACGTAGAAAAATCTGTCTTGTCGCCTTGTCAATATATTACCTTTATAGGCGCAAATTTGGACACCGTGCAGCTTTCGGCAAGGTTGACAGACCAGAGGATCCTGGACATTCAAAAACACGTCCAAGTGATCCTATTCAGCAAAAAAATTCAGGCCAGGTTTGACTGAAAAGTGCTGGGTCTTATGGCGGCCGCCATAACACTTCTTCCTCTAGCCCGCTTTTACATGCGGCTACTTCAATGGATGTTATTCACTCAATGGTCCTTTCAACAACTTCCCATGCGTCACCGGATCATAGTAACCCCAATTTGCAAGAAACATCTGACTTGGTGGATATCGTCCCCTCAGATCCATCAAGGCAGACCGTTTGTTCCTCTTGCCCCAGTTGCCACGGTTACATCGGACGCCTCCTGATCGGGTGGGGGCATTATCAGGGCAGAATGGTCCATGGCACTTGGCAACCTTACGAGTACCATCTGCACATAAATGTTCTGGAGATGAGAGCAGTGCTTTTAACGTTGCAAACCCTCAACGACTCTCTTCCTCAGGGAACAATTGCAGTTCAAACGGACAATATGTCAGTAGTATGGTACATAAACAAACAGGGCGGAACCAAGTCCTATCCACTATGTCGAGAGGCTCTCAGACTTTGGCAATGGGCGATCTCCTCTCATCGGTTTCTGATAGCAACGCACATCCCCGGGAAATCCAACATCATAGCGGACAGATTGAGCAGAGCTATCCTCATGCCTCACGAGTGGTCTCTCAAACAGTCAGTGACGGAAGAGATTTTTCAGAACTGGGGAATTCCTTGCTGCGACCTTTTTGCTACACCCCAAAACAGCAAATGCCCAGACTTCTTCTCTCTTCCCCTCCCAGGCCATCCCCAGAGACGCTCTAACCCAAGATTGGCCCCGGGACTTCTTTATGCTTTTCCTCCTTTCCGCTGATACCTCAGCTAATTCAGAAAGCAACCGCCTTGAGAGCCAAATTGATTCTCATTGCCCCTTATTGGCCTCGACAGATATGGTTTCCGTTCCTACATCGTTACCTATTGGTACAGCCATGGCATCTGGACCTGGTTCCAGATCTTCTGACCCACCAGTTGGGTCACCTGCACCAATCCATACCCTCTCTCAACCTCACTGCTTGGTTGCTCCACTTCCATCCTTAGCCAGGCTCCCTATGATTTCTAATCCCGTACGGGATATCATAGTAGCTTCCCTAAAATCTTCCACCAGAAAGATCTACACTAGTAAATGGCGACGTTTCTCTTTCTGGGCAAAAGCTAGGAACATAGATCCCTATACTGCTCCAATTCAGTCGATATTGGACTTCCTAGCTGGCATTTTTCATTCAGGATCTTCTTCTTCCACAGTGAAAGTTCAACTGGCAGCTATTTCAAATTTTCACATAGGTTTTTTGGACCACAATATCATGTCACATAAACTTTGCAAGGCATTCCTTCGAGGTATCTTTTTATTGAAACCTCCAATCAGAGACCCCCCACCACAGTGGGATCTAAATTTAGTTTTAACATCTTTGATTCTTCCCCCGTTCGAACCTGCAGCTGCCTGTTCCTTGAAATTGCTTTCTTGGAAGACACTGTTTCTAGTTGCCATTACATCTGCCCGAAGAGTATCTGAGCTTCATGCTCTCTGTGTTCGTCCTCCCTATCTGATTTTTCACAAAGATAGGCTATCCCTAAGAACTAATCTGTCTTTCTTACCGAAAGTGGCATCTCAGACTAACCTAAACCAGTCCATTGATCTTCCAGTATTTTTCCCGAATTATTCTGATAGAGCTGAACAAAAGCTACATTATCTCGATGTTCACCGCCAGCTGAGATATTATCTGGATAAGACAAAAATTTCTAGAAAGTCTGATCAACTTTTTCTATCCTATGCAGAGAACAGGAAAGGCCTTCCAGTTTCTAAGGTTACTTTATCTAGGTGGCTGTCTTCATTGATCACTTACATTTATCAGCTCAGGGGCAAAGAATTGGTTTCTATCTCAAAAGCCCATTCTACCAGAGCTCTAGCTACATCTACAGCTTTTCAAGCTAGACTTCCAATAGACGCTATTTGTGCAGCAGCCACATGGGCCTCTCCTCATACCTTTGTCTCACATTACAAACTAGATTTGGTCTCCAGAGACAGAGCAAATTTTGGTTCCACCGTTCTCAAGAGTCTGTTCCAATGAGCCGCCCAGGAAAGAGGTGCTAGGGACGCGGTCCCATCCAGCAAGAATGAAGGCGATATTGACAACTTAACATTTAGAAGTTATGTACCTACCATAACGTTCCATGTTAGTTGTCTTCTCTCGCCTTCTTTCTTGCGTCCCTCCCTCCTTCCCCCTAGCCTGGTCAGACCGAAGATTATTAATCCTCTATTAAGAGGTTTTTACCCTTCCATCTACTTGACTCCAAGTTTGCATGTTAGGTAGATATTTTCTACAGTTTTATGATGTCATTTAGTTTTTATTTCTTCCTCCTATGTTGGAAGGAAATTCTGCTATTTCTTTAGCTACCAAACGAGATCTGAGTAATCTCCACCTTGCATCATGGGATATAGGGTTGCCTCGAGCTGGTAAAAATAAGCTCTCGAGCTTAGCAAGTGCCGAGTCGGAGCCGAGGATCGGCTCTGAACCCATCCAGCAAGAAAGAAGGTGAGAGAAGACAACTAACATGGAACGTTATGGTAGGTACATAACTTCTAATTTTAATAAATGCACAAAATTAAAAATACAAACAGTTAAGTACAGACTTCATCAGAATCAAATGGCACAGTCTCCCTGTGATCTTTAGTACCACAAGAACAAGAAGCATTCTCCCCTTCTGTTTGATAGCTCACATTTTGTTGGACAAACGTTTGTATTTCCTCCTTAGAGTGCTCTGCATCAAAAGTGATTGTGTCCCTCTGGGAAAAAATATTCTGAAGATAGCTGAGTACATCAGTTTGAATGTTATGCCTGCTTCTCGACATTCCCTCATTAGTGGAATAAATGTACTCCTCTTCTGTCTGGTGGACAATGAGTAGTCATTCTCTCCCACTTTTAGTACGTTGTCTTTCTGTCACAGTTCTATCAGAATTAACTCCTTCTGCTAGTAGGATTGCACTTTACTATTAAAGGTCTAGGTTGCTTTCTTGTGGCCAGGTTTGGAGCATAGACACAATGTGCCCTTTCAGTTGACAACTCCTGCTGTGGAATACCAGTCTAGTTGCTTATTTGTGCTTTCATAAAATGAATGCAGTCTGTTCCTTACAGCTTCTCTGGTGCAGCAGAAAATCTCAGGTTTTCCCTTTGTGTGTTCTGTCCTCTAATTCTATTATTTTTTGAAATGTCTCTTCTTGAGCAGCCTCATATTCAGCCCTTTCTTCATTTTAACTCTGATTTTTGCAGCTTTATTACCTCTTCTGAATATCTGTTTAAAGCTTCTTCCATTTTCCAACCTTTTATTTGACTTGATATAATCCATCAGTGTTTTGTTTATTTTAATTAGCTCTGATTACATTTGACTTATTTTTTCTTCTAGGTTACTGAAAATCATGTCTTGACCAAAGCTGGAACTTCCACTGCTTTTTGTTGAACAGCTGCAGAATTCTTTCCAGTCAGTGTTTTTTCCTTAACTTTTATGAATGATTTTCATTCAGGTTCTCTGAATTTCATTTTTGCTGTAATCCAGGAAGTGCACTTACTACCTAGTTTTTGACATTTAACCCAAAATACAAGTTTACTGGCTGTCTTCTGAGTTTCTGTTTTCACACTTGGAGAGCTGAAGCTCAGTGTGCAGCCATCTTGGAAGGCCAACTTTTAACATATTGTTATGAGTAAAACCAAGAACCAAAGACAGCAAACTTGAAAAAACACTACTGTAACCAAAACCAACCAAAACAGATGCTACTCCAAGTAATACTAAAAGCCGTTTTAATAAATGCACAAAACTAAAAATACAAACAGTTAAGTACAGACTTCATCAGAATCAAAAAAAAAACAATTTTCAACATACAATTTAAATCCCTTCCATTAAAATCACATGACTGAACACATCCAATAGGCAGGAAGACAATTAATATCCTCATAAAAGAAATAAAGTAAACAATGTCTTGCAAGTCCATTTAAAATACATACTGTTATGAGTCTTGAAAGTGATGTCATTGATCATTCAACTCTAGAATGAGCAAACATTTTCAACTGTAGCAACTATACTTCAAAGGAGCATATGATCATGCCTAGATGGTAATTTATTATTTACTCCATGGTAAAGTAAATGTACCACATTCATTCTGGTGATCAGGAAAGAGTCTTCGCATCACTGCATGTTGCTTCGCTTACAAGTCATGTTTATGTCTGTAATTTGACTTTACATTTTTTCACACAGTTTGTCATGAAGACCATAGCACAGTGCCCAGGATTCTGCTGTTACTTAGTCAGACTGAGGCTGCTATCAGAAAAAGGTATCTCCACAGTAATGTCACAAATCTTATGTTTCCTTAAGAGTTGACCAAAATACTGCTGCTTACAATTTGAAGAGATAATACTACAGATTCAAATAAGCTATCCAACTTCATTCTTATATAACAGTCTTCTTCAAACATCCTGCAGATTTTAATGGTGCCAATATCTCCTCATGACTCGAAAGTAGATTGCCCTGCAGTAACAGATTAGGGCTTTTATTAAAATATTTCTTCAAATATAGTATGACACAGTTATCAATTTTATTTGAATACTTTTAGTTAACAAAACATATTTGATTTCTTCTTGACATCCCTTTTAATCATATTTCTTTATATCTTTTCATATTATCTTGAAATCAGTCACATTCCTTTTTTTCCAGCTTTTTATTCTACATCCATACTCCATATATTTCAGTCCATATTCTCTGTGTATTATAATGCCTTCTCACTGTCCTTCCTCAGTTCACTACATGCGCCATAATGACTATGAGTAATTATATAGTCAAAGTTCTTTCTTAAGCCATTCATTTCCAGCTTTTCTTGAAACTTACTACACATACTTTTTCTGTTGCCATAATATTGGAATTATCTGGTATCCTGGTAAAATCCCTCATCATTATAATACAGCACCTTGAGTCTCATATGAAAATAGGTCACAGAGGTACTGGAAATTATATCACAGTCATCGAGAAAGGGTATTTGCTAGGAACATGTCAAACTAAAAAAACAACTCAATGGATGAATGTACCAAAAGAAACCTAAAGTAAGATAAATATGCAGTGCTTGAGAGTTTAGTGTGTGATGCATAAAATGTCTTGTACTGCAGGATTAGGGACTCTGTTTCACAATAAAAGGCAAACTAAGTTCCCTAATACTACAGCACAAAGTATTTCATGAATCACATACACCCAGTCATCACATATACCTTTTATCTGTATTTTTTCTGTTTTAGTTATGCCAGAGTTTTCCATTGACCTCAAAGGACTGTGTTTATAGGTAAACTTCTACAGAAGAGGATATTAAGGTTGCTTAAGTTTAGATGAATGGAGTGTCTCATGAGTGGCTTTAAACTCTAGTTATGAGGTGTAGTTTAATCTTTTTGTAATAAAAGCTTGTTTATATGATGTGTTTTTGATATTTAGTGTGAATTTATGTTGGGATTTGTTAGTATTATAGTTATGTTTCATTTTTAATTTAACAAAAAGAAAACAAAAAACATAGTTGTACTTACTGAATTCTAATAAATGTGATCATTTTTGTCTGTAGCATCAGACCTTATGGCCAGGGTGTTAAAAATTAGTTTGAACCTTTGCTATTGCACTCTTAGCATTACAATTGAAGTCAACATATAATAAAATCAAACAGACCAACAAAATTACAAAAAAAATTACATCAAGCAAAATTAAAGCTTAACTGTGAGCTCAAATTAATTAAAAATGGCTCTTAAGCCAGGTTGGTTGATAGCAGAACAGGGTAGTCAACTACTAAACCATGGGACTAGTGGACCTTTGGGTATGAACCAATCAGGAGGTTATGGGAGTAAGCCAATGGGAGAGCAGCTGTTTCAAAGTACTCTTCCAGTAGAAATCAGTAGTAGACACCACCACTGGATGCAGGCTAGAGGTAAAGGTAGTCAGTCAGAAAACTAGCAAGACACACACACACACACACACACACATATATAATATATATATAAATATATATATATATATATATATATATATATATATATACACATCCTTTTTGTCAATACATGGTGTTTAGGCCTCACCCTCTATGCAGTAACAGAAATGTTGTCTTGTCTGGTGAATACAGGTATATACACAGTATGTCAAAGAACCTTCCAATCACATATGGGAGGATAACAAGGAGGGATATATAGTGTGCTGCTTGTCCAAATCAATGTGAATGGGGAAATGGCATTAAAAGTTATATATAATGGGAAAATATACAAATCTTCTCAACCAATTAATTCTATAAATAAACTGGAGACCATTACAACTTCTCCCTTCTTAGATGTGACTACATCGTCATCATCAACACCCTTTTTCTTCCAATATTCTACATGGGGGTTGGGATGTTGTGTCAGCTGTCACTGTCTTTTTTGATTCAGTGCAACTCTTCTACTCTTTGTCAGTCATGCCTGCCTACCGAAATCTATTACTGTCAAAAATACCCCACAACAGGATAACAGCAGAACTTATTAATATTATTATTAATAGAGACAAAGCACTGGTAATGAAATTTACCAAAACTAATTTTTACAAAGATCAATACAGACACCTTTGAAATAAGTATAAATCTAACATTAAGAAATGTAAAAATGTTTATTTTAAAAGGACTAATCATTCAGACATCTCTCCAAAGGGTGTCTGTGATGCAGTAGACAAAATATTGATACTCAGTACTAAGGTCACCCTTACACCAGTGACAATAGAACTGCAGAATTACCGAGAAGTTACTTTGAAACTGCTGTGCCTATCACTTCAACCAACCTTCAGTCAACAGCCCAACCCCCAACATCACTTCCACCTAAAGGAGGACAGGCTATTTACAGAAAGAAAAGTACTTAATAAAGCAAAGCAACACAACAAGGACAAGAGGTTGAAAAAAATAATTTCCAGAAGATATTCACTTCCCTTCATTGATCTATCCTAGCTGCTCCCTCTGCCTTTGCTGTGTGTCTCACCCTTACAAAAGTAAGTGACATGGAAGGTAATGTTAAACCTCTTAGGAAATAGAGCCATCCAGCAGTTACATCCCAATCAGAAAGGCTTGGGATAGCTGTTCTAGAATCTACCTTTTGGTCTCTGCAGCATGTTTACTAAGTGTATGTCTGTAGTAGCATCTCACCAGATAATTCTGGGAGCTTACTTAGATGTCTGACTCCTTAATGCTCTCTCCAGCAAAGATCTGGTACATTGCAGAGAGTTATTGCTTGGGTTGTTGTGATTCAAACTCAGAGACTCCTTTTTATTGGCTATAACCTAGATATAATTCTTTATTAATCTCTATTGCACTAGGACTGATTTATTTCCCAACAGAATGCAGTAGTCGTAATTCATTTATCTCAGTTTTTGTCTGAGGACCTTTTTTTCTGAAAATATTAGGACATGTGTCTGTAGCAGTTGTCATGGCATCTCATGCTATATTACACCTGAGTGTTCTGTAATGGACTGCTTGTGACCACTTGTCTTCTAAGATCAAAATATCCAAAGCATGCAAATTCCATCTTTAGTGGTGACTAGACATCACCCATTTGGCAGCAAGGGAATCTCATCAACTTTAGATTTCTGAGACAATTGATGATCACAGTTGCACCTTCTCTGGGTGACAACACTTTAAAGGGTAGAAAGTTCAGGGTGCCTAGTCATCTCAGGAGTTACATCTTCACAAAAACATGTTGGTGGAGGAAAATTCTTATTCTGTTTCCCTTTTAGAACTCAATTTTTCAAGAGGACATAGTGATTCATTCTTATAACATTACAGTTGTCCGGTACATCAGCAAAAAGCAGGACCCATCCTTATCTGCTCTGTCAGGAAACCATGATGCTTTGGCACTGTGCCATCAGGTGGTGCCACTTTCTGAATTACAATTATTTTCCCCTGCTTCCAACTTCCCAATGGCTCAAGCCAGTGATGATCTCATTTGCAAATAGCCTGCTGGCTTCTGTCAAATTTTTTTCCCCATTTCCTGTTATGATGAGGTTTATTCAGAAAGCTAGACTCCCCAAGACATAAGTCATATTCATATCACCTTTCTGGGCTCACAAGATATGGTTCCATCTACTCCAGCCTTATTTACAGTGGAAGCTTATGCACCTGCAGCTGTTTAAAAGCACTGGTATGTCACTCTTCAGACAAATCCCACCCAGGCCTGCACTCCCTAAAACTGAAGCACGAGCAAGTAGTCTAGAATGTGGCAGTTGTTTGCAGTTGCGCAGTGGTGTATTAGGCCATAGCCTGAGATAAAATTTAAAGAGATACAAGCCTTTGCTATATGATAATGTATATTGGGGCAGTGCATAATGCTGAAGGGGTTCAGATTTTTCAAGTACCCCAAACTGCATTACAGCTAATGATAACATTTACAAAGAACTGAAGGAGTTTTTCAGCAATATTGACTTACACATTATGAAAATATAAATGACATATAATGAATTTTTAATTACAGGTGTTAATGAAAAGATCAAAATCTTAACGATAAGATAAGGAAATCATATGTTTTCACCTCATTGGCCAATGATTATGAGTTGGGCTAAATTATTTACAGTATATTGTATCAGTGTGTATTTTATTGATTCATTTAGGTCAGCTGATTCTGTTGCGTGTTGAATAATTTGTTATAATGTTTGTTTTTTCTATGTTTTTTTCCATATTGGTGTGCTTATTTCTGCTGTAAATATTTTTCCTGTCTCTTCTCTCTCCTTGTCCAGCAGCCATGAATTGTCTTCTGTTCTCCACTGAGGGAAGGCTGGCACCAATCACTAGTTCTCTCCCTCCTTGTAGGAGATAAAGGAATGTTGTGATTAGGATTCTTATCCTCCACGATCTTGACAAATCCCTGTTTTGCACATATCATGGCTATGGATTATTAGATGGACAAATGTAGGACACTAATACATCATCCTTCCCTGCAAATGAATGAAGCTGGAGTAATGCTCATTGCTTTAAGTGGCTTTACCCTTGACAACTTACGGTTAGTATCTGACTTTTGGCATATATTCTTTGAAATGTAGGCTTGTCAGAACTTGTCTTTGACATTTGATAAAAAAACTTGTATAACTATCACGTTTACATGAAAGTTGTAACAAAGGAAGAGATTGAAATGCAAGAACAGGCTGGGTCATTACAGATCCATACAGGTAAGGTACCCTGTTAGGAAGTTGTTGTATATCCTATGCTGTACTTTTCATGTCACTCTTATACTAAATCTGATGCTATGTAATCAAATTTACAGCTTTCAAAACTGAAGATGTACTGTCTGAAATATACGTAGACTTCAGTGTCTAACTCATCAAGGAATTGAGTATATTTACTTCTGTTTTGGGTTTCATTTAGTACTAGTCCAAATAAATGCATATTTTTAAAAAGACAACTCTGTAATCTTTGTGCTGTATTTTGCATATATAAGGAGTATTATTATTTTGGCAAATACCATATACAACTATGTCATTGTATTGGTAACTTTTATATATTAATAGTTTACACCACAGCTAGGAATGGTATAACTGCTGCTAGAAATTTAACTGCCATTTGTCTTTTTCAAATTAGTTTAATATCATTGCATCTGCCTCTGTCAAGGTTTCATCTTCCAAGCAATAGCAAAACAAAATTTAAAATGAAACTAAATGACATTTTCATAAAATATGCAGGCTGGCAACACAGTGTGCACACATAGGAAGTGAAGTGGAACAAATTCTGAAGGGTTATGGCTGACTAAGTTTGCAGATGATTGCAAGCTGGGGGTTATCACTGACTTCCCTGCAGGGCCCTGAATTTTGTCTGTGACTTGAACAGAGCATGCTGGAGAGACAACTATGTGTCCCAGTGACTGCCCCTGCTATGGAGCAGGCTTCCTATCCATGTGAAGCTCAGTTTGTCTATTACCCAGTTTAAGCACAACCTAGACCAATGGTTGGGGCAATTTACACCGGGCTTGGCACCCATGTCCTTATGGACAGAGGCAGTTTATAAATGCCTGGCTGTCAATGTCCTGTTTGAATACAGGACATCATTATTATTTTGGGAAAACTTGGCTAGGCTTAGAAAGGCCTCCCCCTGGGTCATTATCCTAGTAACAGTCTATGTATGTATGAATTTTTGAAATGTGTCCTTTCATTAAATATTTATTGCTCTGAGAAAGGAAGTTTTGCTTTAATGTTAAAAAGAAAGTTCTAATTGCCTCTAATGTATTTAAGCCATAAGTACACAAGTACTATACACTGTTATGTGAAGTAACAAAGTAGTTAGGGGTAAAGGGACTTATGCCATGATGTCAGCTGATGTGAATGTTACTAGGAAATGCAGAAGGGGAAGGCAAAAAGATGAATGGCATGATGAGGTACATAGTTAAAGGCATAATCAGAGAAGAAGGGAGAGAGTTGCATCAAAATAACAGGAACAAAATGACTGATCCAAACGGCCATAGATGGCTATCAGCTTTTATATTTCTGAAGTTCTGTGTTTGTCAAGATCATTTTACCTAACCATGGTATAGTCTAACCTTAAACAATAACAATAATAATAATAATAATAAAACACAATAAGTATGCCTAAAAAAGTTCATAATATATTTTTCAAAATGAGCATTGCATCTAAAAGTCGTACCCTAAATTACAAAAGCTAATGAAATAAACTACATGTAAAACTGCAGGTAGAACATGTCCCTGTGACCAGTGCAGGAAAGGAGCCAGACTAAAGCATCGTGAATATTCTGTCCTAAAATCTCTTTCATTTTCAGGATGGCTTGCATGAGTGACAGTGTGACTGGCATCTAACAAGAACATAGACCAGTCAGACATGACTGAAGTACATTAAATCCTGATAAAACCAGGAGTGTGCCAGTTTGCCACAGATCTGTTATTCACAGTTACAAACTGCAGGTCTGGAATCCCCCCCAGAACAGTTTTACTTTTCTGTTTGCTTAATTCTAGCTGTCATCAAAATGATCACAGTGTTTCCCACAATTGTATAAGAGTTACGTGTTTACACAGCTCCCTTTCTTTCTATCTTTGTCACAAAGGAATCTCTGTGACTTTAGGTTATATGTCTCACAGGGTTTCTCTTATGATGTGTTCATTCTCTATGTGGGTGTGTGAGAAACGAGAGACATTACAGATCATTTCCATAGCAATAGACATTTGTGTTGTAAGCACTAAGTTATCACCTCTGGAAAATGCACACTAAGAACACTACATTGGATTATAATCCAGTTAATATTTTGTTAGCCTCTGATACATTTCTTTTAATACTGCTAGTAGTATTAATTTTGCTGCATGTAAACCACTTACTGATTTATCTCCAGTGCTGATAATATGTCAGGTTTGCGCTGGTATGCAATTTTCATTTTACATTTTAAACTTAAATATAATCACAAGTGCTCATGCCCTTATTAAAGCATAATAACAACAGAATTGCATTACAAATGAATTATTCTTTGTAGTACTGGTGCACATTTGCATAGGAAGAAATGCATTAAGAAATCATTTTAACTGAAAATGGTGGTGGGCCATAGGAGTAGGTTATCATGATGAGTGATGCATTTTGAAATCTTGGGCTTAAAGCTGGCATAGGACTGTCATCTATTAAAAAGTAGCCAGGCAGAAGTCTGGACTTTGGCACACAAATTTATTCAGGAAACATCTGGCCTGCCTGAATGAGCCAAGATTTTTTACCTAATCACAAAATATACATTTCTTTTTATCTTGCCTAACAATGGTTGTAAAAATAAAGAAAAGCTTTTACCTCATACACAAGGGTATGTTAGTTTGTAAAATGCATAAAGTCATAAAGTGGTGAACACTAAAAATAAGCTACAGCTCTGTTAGTAGGTCGCTAGAACATTATAAGATTACCGTAGAAAATGCAGTAGACACCTATGTTTCTTTTTTGAATAATCACAGCATTGCTAGGTTTTACTACACCACTTCTTTAAACATAAGGATGTAAACATCATTTAAGCATCACCACGGGTACATGACATTTGTAGTATATAATTCCAAGATTACAGATTTATAATCATGTGCTTTTAATGTAAGGCCATACTGCTTCATTGCTACTGGCAGCACGCTGATTCTACAGGGCATTCAGAGAAGCTAGCCCATATTTATCATGTTTTGAGTAATTACAGCTACAGTCTGATTTATTCACAGAGGATATACTGCTCATGGTTTCACGGTTAATGTTTATTTTAACAGGCCATTAGAACATCAACATGTGGATTAAAACAACAGAAATACAAGCCAAATCAGTATTGTTTTATCATATCCTTACCTCTCTGTATACATTTTATGTTTGCGGTTATGGGCCATGATTTTGTAGCAGGCAGTGTAAGATAAATTAAAGGTCATGTACAAAGGAAAATGTTATCATGTCAAATTGTCCCATTGGTGCTGCCATAACAGGATTGTTGATACACAGGTAGAAGTGAAAGAAGCTGCCAACAAATCTATAGTAGATAAAAAGTTATTATTTTCCAGAACTGTTCAAGTGCCTGATACAAGGTCAAGGTTACAGTTATTTTTATTTCTGAAAGTATCATTTGGCATTATGCCATTACTGATGTTTAACATGCAAAAAAGCTCAACAAATGGACACTTGGACAATACGCCAATATAGTCGTAATTATTAATTATTAGTGCTGCCTGGGAGCCTGATCTTTGACCTTGTGTTTTACTTTCGACATATGATTGCTTCTGCAGCCCCTTGACTACAACCGTGACCAAATCCAAAATTAAAATAAAAATAAAAACAGTGACATACCCATTTCCTCTTTTAATACTAAATGTACTTTGTTAGTGGAAACTGGTACATTCATGACAAAACTCTTACAAGATTTAACAGTATTTATTAGACTACTGCTACAATATATCATAGAAAGCAAGACATGGAAGCTTCCCCTCCCCCAGTTCTGAGTAGGCCTCACTAATTAATGCCCATTACATCTGCACACCTAGAAGGATGAGACCGTTAGATGTTCTTCGTGTTTCACTGTTTCAGTCATCACATTTGGGTTATCCTGCCAGGGGTAGCCCTCAGTTGGCCCAAATACCAGAGGCTTAGTATTTCTGCGTTGGTTGCTGTCACTCCATGACTGACATCAGGTCGTCAGTGGTATAAAATCAGGCAGCCAACGCCATTACATCAGTCTTTATTGCCGAGGAGCCAGAAGCAGAAGCAGTTCACATGAGTGCCGGTCGACCGCTACCTAAGTTTTCTTTTCCAAATTGAAGTTGAGGTCTTCTAAAGCTAAGTACCCCATTGGGGATCCTTTTTTCATGCTCTAACCAATGTCAGAAAAAGTTAACAATTGTCTCACCTGTGGAAAACAAATACCCCACCGAGACTTTCATTTTTACTGCCTCACCTGTCTAGGCTCAGTCCACGACGTCCCTCGCTGTCGCTTTTGTGCTTTGTTCAACGCCAGAACTATATGTCATCCGGCCCTTATTCTAGCTAGATATTTTCACTCTCAGCCCTCAAATTCTGATATGGCTTTGGTAAGCCATCTGACTACCGATCTTCCAAAAAAATGTAAGGATAAAGACATGGACAGACCGCACAGGTTCAAAACTGCTGATGACACGTCCGCTAAGCTAGTCGTCAGTTCTCCGGTCCTCAGTGAGGCACTTTCACAGCCCCTAATGCCCGCTTCTGTGGATTCACAGGCTGCTACCAAGACCCTTTCAGAGTCCAGTATGCTGCGAGACTCTTCTTTGACTAAGTATCCTGCGGATGTTTCTACTTTGGATGGGTCTGGTGCCGCTGAGCAGGCATCGACTTCTGAGGAAGTACTTTGCACTACAGATACTTGACACAGACCAACTACTTCTTTCACATCTTCAGTTCTTTCTAAAACTACCAAGTTTCTAAGGCCCAGGGTGCAAACTACGCCCAAATAAACGATGACCCAAGCTCAGGCACCTGCTTCCTTGCCTCAATCTCAAATGCTTATAATGGTGGAAGACATTATTATACTTATTAGGGGAAGCCAGGCTACCCCTTCCAAAAGAAAAAGAGACTTGTCCCCAGTAGTTTTATCTGAACAGGAGTCCAATGACTCTGATGTGTCTGAATATGAAGACATGCAACCCCTTTCTGCTTATGAGGATTCTGATGCAGAGGAGTCCATTCCTTCTGCCTCTCCACCTGAGGATTTTTCATTTGGGGAAACCCTTCATACTTTAAGGGAGCATTTCCAATGGGAATGTCAAGACTATCCTCAGTCAAAAAAAGAGACTCAGGGAATTCTTAGATTTACCACAGCACAGACCTTTGGCCATTCCTCCTGTCCTGGATGTTGTGGATGATGTTTTTATGGAATCCAGTTTGATTCCTGACACCCTTCCTCCTGCTCCCAGGAAACCTGACAGGTACTACAGAGTCCCTGACTCTCACAAATTCCTTTTCAAAAATCCTACTGCTGACCCAGCGGTCATCTCTCAAGGACCTAAAGGAATTAAAGCAACCTCAGCTAAGAATCCCACCCCCTCAGACAGGGATTCCCGAGCTTTAGACAGATGGGGTAAAAAGGTAGACACTTCTGCTACTCTTGCTATTAGAGCATTAAATTGCCAGTTCCACATGCTGAAATAGCAGCAGCATACTATGGAACTCCTCAAACAAAAAATATCTTCCTTTCCTGCTTGTGAAGAAAATAAAGAATTACAAGAGCTAATGCATTCTGCAAGTCAAGTTACTAAGCACACCTTGCATGTGGCTTTAACACCCTAGAAGCATCTTGCAGGGCAGCAGTCACTGGTTCTGTCCTTAGAAGGCATGCTTGGCTTAAGGAACAGACTTTGCCAGATCATGTCAAATCCAAACTATTGGACGCACCATTGAACAAAGACAATTTGTTTGGCACCAAGGCAGAAGAGGTCTTAAAAAAGATGGAAGAAAAAGCTAAATCTATGCAGACAGTTAAAGACTTCTTACAGGTCCAGTATCCGAGGTTCAGTAGGCATTGCCCCTCCAAGCACTGATCTTTTTCTGCCCCCTCCAGACCAGCTCAGCCCAGACCCAAGGGAAGCAGACCCCCCTCCCAGACAGCAGCCCCAGGGAATGCAGAGATCTAAGCAGTGGAGTTCCTCCTCTTCAAAAACAGGGAGTGCAAAGCCACCCCCTTATGGTAAGAACTCACAATGACTTTACACCTCCACCCCTTACCTCTGCCCACCTGTTTGTGCCCCTAGGAGAAAAACTCTCCTTCCATGCAAGCAACTGGGCTTCTATTACCAATGACCAATGCGTCCTCAATATAGTGTTCCAGGGATACAAATTTTATTCCCACACTCTGCCAACCCCAAAAGGGTTCCCAAATCTTCTTCCAAACCAGTGGGCAGAGGCAAAAAAGCAAGTCCTTTCCCTGCTCTCCATGAGGGCAATACAGCATGTTCCTGCAGAACAGATAGGCTAAGGTTTCTATTCCAGACTCTTCCTGGTACCCAGAAAAGAGGGCACCTGGTGCCCAATCCTCAATATATCCATTCTGAACACCTTTCTGGTGATACCAAAATTCAAAATGCTCACCCTCCAGCAGCTTCTTCCTATGCTTTCCAAGGATGCTTGGTTAGCCACCCTAGACCTAAAAGAGGCCTACCTACACATCCCAATCAGAGAATCATGCAGGAAATACCTATGTTTCAGGGCAGGATATATGCACTTTCAGTTCTCTGCACTTCCCTTTGGCTTATCCACTGCTCCCAGAGTTTTTACAAAATGTCTGGCTCCAGCCATTGCTTTTTGCAGACAAAGAAATATTCAAATTTACCTCTACTTAGGCAATTGCCTGATTCAGGCAGACAGTCAGAAAAAGCTGTTATAGCACCTGACCTTTGTAAAGGACCTACTGACCTCCCTGGGATATACTATCAACGAAAAGAAATCAAAACTAGTCCTCACACAAAAAATTGTATTCCTGGGAATAAGCATGGACACAGCATCCCAAATGGCATTCCTTAGTCCAGAAAATCAAGCCTACCTGACAGGCTACTTCTCTCAACTAGCCACCAGAACCCAGTTGTCCACAAAGAAAATCCTGCAAGCTCTTGGGTTCATGGCCTCCTGTATTCTACTCATTCCATATGCCAGACTGCATAAGAGGAAACTACAATGGTGCCTAAAAAGCCTTTGGTGTCAACACTCTCAAGACCTGGAAACTATCATACCAATGATAGCTTGTCTAAGGAAAGATTTTATTTGGTGGGCAGCAGCATGCAACCACAACAAGGGACTTCCCTTCTCACAACCCCATGCCACCCAGACCCTCACCACAGATGCATCAGACTATGCCTGGGGTGCACACCTGGACGGCAGGTGCATTCAGGGCCATTGTAGCCCAAATCAAATACATCTGCACATCAACCAAAAAGAGACACTAGTGGTTCAGCATGCCCTGACAGCTTTCAGACCCCGACTCACCCTGCGGCCTCTACTAATCAAAACAGACAACACCACAGTGATGTGGTACATCAACAAGCAGGGAGGGACTCACTCTTATCCTCTCTACAGGCTCGCCATGATCCATTGGCACATGGCCTCAGCCATGCAACTACACCTGCCCTAGCACAATTCCTGCCAGGCTTCCTAAACTCACTGGCAGACAACTTGAGCAGAAACATGCTAGTCCCACACGAGTGGCAGCTAGACCACATAACCTTCACCCTTGTAACCCAGAAATGGGGCACCCTGAAGGTGGACCTCTTTGCTTCCCACTCCCATCAGCTCAGTAAATTCTGCACCAGGGAACCTCACAGCAAGGCCTGGAAAGTGGATGCGCTATCCTTCCAGTGGGTAAACCTCTCGGTCTATGCATTTCCCCCTCTACCACTCATTACAAGGGTACTGCTCAAAATAAGGGAGGAAAAACCGAGGGCAATCCTGATTGCCCCAGACTGGCCATGTCAGCACTGGTCACCCCTGCCACCATGGCACCTACCTCAGATACCAACACTCCTGACCCAGAAGAATGGAGAATTCATGCATCCCCAATTGCAGACCCCCAACCTGGCAGCCTGGCTTATTCCCTGACCTCTCCTCAAGCTGCCAGCCTAAGCAACCAATTCCTAGATGTTATATGTGAGGCCAGATGCCCCAGCACTAGAAAATCCTATGCTGACAAGTGGAAAATGTTTTGCACCTGAATCCAGGCTAAGGGAGCTGGAATGGCACAGCCCTCCCTACCTCTCATCCTGGATTACCTAGCAGACCTACTACACAGGGGTATATCCTTATCTTCTATTAAAATTCATGCCTCTGCCATCTCTGCTCATTACAGCACAAAGCCACCTCTCTTCTCACATCCTGTTATCCAACAGTTCCTAAGAGGGTCTAACAATGTAAGGCCACCAAGAAGATCTCCTACCTCAGCTTGGGATATTAACTGTGTTGCAAAAGCTCACCCTACCCCCTTTGAACCTGCAGCTTCAGCAGAGTTAAAATTCCTCTCGTGGAAGACAGCCTTGCTTCTGGCCATCACTTCAGCTAGAAGAGTATCAGAGCTACAAGCACTCATGGCTGTAGAACCCTTCATCATTTTCCATGCTGACAGGGTCTCCCTCAGGACTAACCCATCCTTCATGCCTAAAGTGGTGTCCAGTGTGGCTTTCAAGTTTCAATCAATCCATTAATTTGCCCACCTTTGTCCCTAACCCACAAAACAAGGGGGAAATGATTCTGCACTCTCTAGATGTGCACAGACAGCTCAGATTCTATCTGGGTAGGACTAAATGTTTTAGGAAAACTGATCAATTGCAAGTCAGCTTCGCAGGCAGGGGCAGAGGGCAAGGCCATATCCAAGCAAACAATCTCCAAATGGATAGCACACTGCATCCATTTGTGCTACAAACAGCATGGGAAACCGCCCCAAAGGGGGTCAGGATGCATTCCACCAGGGCAACCTCCACCTCTGCAGCTTTTCTCAGAGGGGTCCCTACCAGGGACATCCTGGAGGCTGCAACATAGACATCTGTTCATACCTTCACCAAGCATTACCACTTGCCTATCTTCTCCAAATTCATGGCAGGCTTTGCCACCGCAGTCTTGCAGGGCATCCTAGCCAGCCCCCAGTCTTCTTGACTGTCTCCTCCCTTTTCTTCAGCTTTGGGAATCAACCCAAATGTGATGACAGCAACAGTGAAACATGAAAAACATAGTACAGTTGTGTACATTTGCCATAAATGTAGATGTTCGAGTGTATCCACTGTTGCAGTCCTGTCCCCCCCTCCCCCCCAACCCCCTGGTCTCACTCTCTCTCTCTCTCTCTCTCTCTCTCTTCCTCTCTCCTTACAGGAACTTTTTGGTATTTACTTTCTACTGGTGGTGTTCTTCCACCATAGCATAGCTCCCTATTTGGGGGCTCCTGACAGGGGAAGAAAAACTGATGTAATGGCTTTGGCTGTCTGATTTTGTACCACTGATGACCTGATGTCAGTTATGGAGTGACAGCAACCAATGCAGAAATACTAAGCCTCTGGTATTCGGGCTGACTGAGGGCTACCCCTGGCAGGATAACCCAAATACCCAAATGTGATGACTGCAACAGTGAATACACTCGAACATATACATTTATGGTAAGTGTACACAACTGTACTTTCTAGTGCTGCATTTTTAATGTCCTGTTTTTCACATAAAATCATTATTTTTTGTGAAAATAGGAGTAGAACAACCACTAGTTAGCAGTGAAGTTCTCTAAGATGGCAGAATGGAATGCAGATGTTGCGTTTCATTTCTTCAGTTTCCACATGATCTTTAATGCGAATTGATCATGAGCAGAAGACATAAGCTAAGCTGATACTATGTTAAACAGATATATGTGAGATAAGTGACAAGAAATAAGACTTTCCTAGCATGACTTTTAGCTAACAGCTTCCCCCTGCATTTACTGCAACAGTCTAACATACTTTCTGCAGATTTCAAGTTGCTTAAAAAATATCCCACAAAAACTGTTTTAAATTCTTAGATTTGAAAATAAAAAATAAATCCACTTTAACCAGCAAGACTTACACTGCAGTCACAGGGGCCACTCTGCAATAATGCCTTCCCTGACTGTCAGGGACCCTTCCCCTTCCGATAATGCACTACAAATGCATGTTGCTCTGAGCTTCTTTGCTGTGATTCACATTTGGTTAGAAGGCAATGGCTTCTGCAATTATTGCTGATTTTTCTATGAAAACAGCAAGTGTATGTGAATATAAACATTTTCTGCTTATTCTGTTCTCTTGTCCTTGTAATCTTTGTCACAAATTTCTTCTGTATTGACAAATATTTGTGACAAAACCTTTTTTCTTCTTCTGATAGATTTTGAGCCTATGTTGTTTACTCATGATGTCTCAGACAACTTTCTGATAGTGTGACTATGGTAGGGTCATTTTGGCTGCTGATGGGGTACATTCAGTGCCTTAGTATTTGTTTGAGTGACATAATTTGTTTAAACCTGAGTTTGTCAAGATTTTAACTTGGTTGCTCTTAGAAAGTGAAATGAAAAATTAAAGATCCATTTACCGAAATAGTCTGTCTGGCAAACAAAAGTCAGGGGAATCTTCTAGTTCTTCTTCTAAAAAATGTATCCCAGTAACTACTAAGGCACCAGTACAGGGACTCTCTTTTTTCTTACTTAAATAATTAATGCCTCTAATCTACTTCTGTTCAGGTTTCTCCATCTTTTTCCTTCCGTACAGCCAGATTTATCCATTCTCAATATTAAAGTGAATGAAATAGTAAATGATGATGATTCTGTTAAAATGCCCACTGTTGCTATAAAGGACACTACAGCTTCTGAGGTTCCCATTGGCCAATCTCAGTCACCAGATTTGATGCCAGTTATGCTAAGCGTTGCCACTCCTCGTTTCCATTGCTATGGGTTATATTAACTTGGCAGTGGCCTTGCTTAGGGCTTAGAACAGATGTTGGTGAGCTGCTTTCCCCATCTTTCAGTATCAGGGTCCTTTAGTATGTTTTTCATTGATGCTGGCATCTCTGGTGCCACTCACACCACTGACAATTGGCTCCAGTTCTTTAGACCTACATCAGTTATAAGACTGTGGATGCTTTAACCCAGATATTGGTTCAGGTGCTAACTCAGCTACCAGCAACACAGTATCCAGTCCCGATGCTTCAAGTGCCTGTTATGTCAAAGACCCCCATTCTGCCAGCATTGGAGCTTTCACTGCTGACCCAACCTTTTCTAGACATGACTTAGTAACTAGCAATGAGAGGATAACAAACTGAAATGAATACCATAAAAATGGTGCAAGCCAGATATGGTAACATGGACTAGTGCAGTTTCAGAAACAATACATGCAGCATAACATGAGATAAAACTGAGCAGAACAGCATAAAATATTACAAGCAAGGCATGCTAGCCTTACTCAGAACAGTGTCAGAAATGACACATAGGTTCATAGGTAAGTACTAAGCTTGCTGCCCTTGCCAGCCATTTTAAGCATAGACAACTTCCTTTATAAAGGCGAGGTAAACACCTTAACCATTATGCTAACCCATAACCCATACAACAAGAAAACACAAGGTAAAGAACTTCAAACAAGTTGCAATTTATAAAATAATACTTAGTTTAATTTAAGTTATAGGTAAAATTAACTTATTGCTTAATGATATAATTTTGATATTTGAAACTAATAAGGCAAGAGACCCTAAGCAGCATGGTATTATATCAGGGAGATTGTGCTGGATGAGTTTAAAAGCATTATTATGCAACCCTTTGGCTTTCTGCTAAATGCTTAATATTTCATCTGTTGTGAAGAAAGGAGCAATGCTGCAGATTTCATGGACTTAACCCATCATCTACATCAAATCTAATGGAAGGTTTTATCTGTGTAACCCAGATAGCAAACCAGAAAGAGGCTGCAGATGTGGCTTAGTTAGAATTCAGTAGGTATTGGATAGCCAAAATGATAATAGATTAATTAGACAGCCTTGGAATGAGTTGTAACATTATAGCCAATGTTGTAAATTATGAGGCTGTTTTTTTCAGTGTTTATATGTAACATATTAGCATGTCAGGAAAGAAGAAATATATACTCTTTTTGATGGCACAAAGCTTTACAACATTATTGATGAATAGGAAAGCATAGAAAAGATGGAAAGGAATGCGACAAAATTGGTGAAATTGTCTAAAGTAAGGCTACTTACATTCACTGCAAAATAATACAACTCACAGAAAGAGCATGCAGGTGGAGGGAAAGCTAAGGCAGAAACAGAACTAGAAAATGACCCGTGGAACACATGTCAGATGATCTAACGGGGAGCAAGCAGAATGAGAAGGTGGCAAAGAAGGCAGGGGGACAACTAACATGGACAGGTGGAGGCATCACATGGAGAAAAAAGGACATTATTATCCCTTCATACACACCTGGTAAGAATGAGTTTGCAGTACTGTATACAGTTCTGAAGGCTTTTTTTTCCTGAGACATAGAAGTGAGCCAGTACAGAGAGGGATAACAAAATGCTGGATAGCTTTTATCAGAAGCCATATGAAGAAGTACATATTTTATATTTTGTATGTACTGTCTTGTGGAAAAGAGAAACATTTAAAGGCAAATATATATAAAAAAAATAAAAAAATCATATTTTTATTTTTTATCTAGTACTAATTTCTTTCATATAAATTGTTTTGTTCTAAATAGCTTTATAGGGCTGCCTTACTGATAGGATTGTGATTTTCAGCTGCTTTTTTCTCTTCCTACAATGCAATATATTTCTGCACTATAAAACATGTGGTCTATATGTATTTAATTATCTAAAACTTTTGTTGTAAATGCTTCTATATTCTTACACTTTAACCGACTGTTAATTCCTGAATCTAAAAACAAGCTTCCTGTATTCTGTACTTGAAACAAAATGAAATGGAATTCAAACAATTAGCTGTTAATCAACTTAGCAACATATACAGAATTGCAAGATCTCACAGTATTAAAAATAGAAATAATATTTAAAAAATGGTGGTTGAAATGCCTTCCTTTTTAGTACATTTTTTAAGTGAAACCCTTTTATTCATACTAGGAAAACAATACAACTATAAAATGTTTGTCACTTACATTCACTACAACCCAAAAATTAATCCAAATGTCCATCTTGAGTACTTCATAACATCCAACACCATAAATCTAAAACCTCTTAAACCTGCATATACTAGGGAGCGCTTAAAAAGAGCTGTGTTGTGCTTTATTTTTGAACATGTACATGATCATAAATTCTTCTTTTCACCTTTCTATTTGTCTTTCCCACATCAACGGTTCTGTGGGTATTGCACAGAAATACCTATATGCAATAGTTTTGCAATATAAAAAGTGTTACTGTTCACATACAATGATTATAAATTTTTTTTAGAAATTTTCCAAAAGCTGATGCAGAAAGTAATTGAAGCAATAGCTATAGTTACGTCATAAATACCTGTCAAACATAAACAAGTCTCTGTCTGAGAAAATCTGCTTCTTAAACATCACTTTCTTTTCTAAAATACTTAAAGGAGAACTGGACCCACAGACTCAAAAAACATGTTTATTTCATCATGATTTTGTGTTTCCTACATTTTAACACCACTCTGGGGCTATTTACAGGTTTTTAAATATTTTTATACATAATTTCTGTGTCTGACCACATGGAGTCTGGCATCTTGAAGTAATTCTGATTGTTTAGTCTGCCTATAGGTATCCCAAAATGCAGTGCTTGTCTGTAAAAAGTTACATCATGCAGGCCTCTTTCTTCCTAAAGCTCCTGTCACTGCATTGATTTTACATGCATACACTGCTTTCTTTCAGCCAATTAGTTTTAAGTAACATTTCGTGCCATTCAATGGCTACTTAAAACACAAGCAGTGCAACTGCCACAGAACAGACTTTCAAAGTGCTTTTTACTGCTGCTTCTTTTTAGAATGGCTAAACTGCATTTTTTGTGAAACCTAAATTGTACTACTTTGACTCATATCCCATCCCCCTTCACACCTAACTTCCCTAGCTGTCAAAGTGCTAAGGGTAATTTGAGGTGTTACCTGCTGTGATTGGCAGCTCACAGCAGAAGACTTGACTCCTGTACTATTTCCTTGTTCTAGCCTTTACTTTCTGTATGGATAGGGGAAGGACAGGGAGCTGTGACATCACAACATGGATGGGTTTTTAGGACAGTCATGGTGATGTCAGTTTGGGTAGGTAACTGGCCAGAAAACTACCTGTATTCATTGGTGTTGATGATATTAATGAACTGGAGACTGCAACAAGCTTTACCAGGGTGGGACAAACTTTTTTTGAAAGTGAAACCACCGCAGTACAGTAAGGTACTGTTCTAGTGGGAGAAACAGTCGGTTTAAAATATTTTAAATGCTGTATTGTTGTTTATTCATAGCAGGGACAATAAATAGGGAGAAAAAGGACAGAGAAGTTGAGCATTTAATAACAGAATCCCATTGTTGTCCTTTAATGTATTTATTGCCTTCTTGTATACAAAACCTAGTTCATGCTTATTTTCTTACGTTCCTGATTTCCAGGGAAAATCTACCAATTATTTCTAATAATTTTATTAATAACTTCCACATCTCTAGAAAGTACTTTACAAAATGGAGTTTTAAAAATGTTGCTCCGTAATATGTTGTCAGTAGTATTCCTTCCTTTCAAAATATATGGCATGCATTTTACATCCTTCTCATTTTTAACTATATTTGTGATGCAATTCACTTCTGTTTCACTATAACCCTTAACTCAACACTTTCACTTTGATTCATTAATTAAAATATCATTAAACATAAAACCAAAAGGGTAATATTAAATGAATGTGTAATGCATCTATAAAAGTAACAGGCAGAACATAAATGGTAAATTTAGGGTCAGGAACTGAGAGCATGAGTCACACAATGCCCATAAAATACTGAATGCAGGAATGAAGAATGGTAAGATGAAATGGAGCTAAATATGTTAAGCATTATAATTTAATGAAAGTACACATGAACCAAACTGATATGGTCGGAACTGAAATAATAGCAGTAGTGACAAGAGTGAAACTTAAGGCTGACCTGGAAATAGGGGCTGCCTTTTCTGGGAAAGGACATGAGGACTCAGTCTAACACATAGCAGTATATGAATTCAACGTGTTGTTAAAGACACACACATTTTATATATATATAAAACACAAGATAATTGTAACTGGAACAACAAAGATGCCTGCATCCCATGAATCTTCTTCTTCTTTCGGCTTTTCCCAGTTAGGGGTCGTCACAGCGGATCACCTGTCCACTCATGATTGGCAGTGGAGTTTTACGGTGTTGAGTTGCCAGCCCAGTGCCCAACCTTCCACTGAAGGCACATACATGCACACATTCACACCTAGGGCCAATTTGGAGTGTCCAATCCACCTAAAGCATGCCTTTGGGATGTGGGAGGAAACCGGAGCACCTGGAGGAAACCCACATGACCACAGGAAGGACATGCAAACTCTGCACAGAAGGCACCCCAGCCAATGATCAAACCAGAGAACCTCTTGCTGTGAGGCGACAATGCTAACCACTGCACCACCGTGGCCACCCGTGCCTGCATCCCATGAATAATGATGCATAATTTATTACATACGTGACACAGAGTATACAACACTGTACAGCAGAAAGAGAGAGTAAATGGACTTAATCCTTACTGATACAGCAGTAAGAGGAAGTAAATGGTAGATAAAACAATAATAAACCCTCTCTGGGTCAATGTGAATTCTTGGAGAATGCGTTCATTACCAGGCCACTTCATAGATCACATTTAAATGAAGAAGCATTTCTATGAGTGGACTGTATGGATCAAAACAAAACATATTTCACATTATCAGACTCTACGTCGTAACCCACTAGAAAAACTGTAAACAGTGTTGTGAAGTGTTGGTAAAGTATGGTAATCCCTAATGTACTCTCATTGCCTTATTTAATTTGTAGTAAATATAAGCTCATAAAGCCTTAGAAAAGAGTGAATTGCAAGTAGTCCATCTCTTCTGAGATTTTGGAAATCTTGGAGGTGTTATGTAGAAGTGGTGGAGGGGTGAAGTTTCCCACACTGAGGATTTAGGGGGCTTACTGGATCGCAAAAGTATCTGACTGTTGGTTCATTTAGCTAGCTGTTCTTCAGCAGAGTACAGATTCACTGTGTGACAGCTTCCTTTAAGGGTAGCTTTGACTGACTATGGTCATGTGTCATCAAGGTATGCTCTGGTACAGTTTTTTGTAAATTCATGTAGTCACATCACTTTCTGAAGGCTAAAACATAATTACAAATCATATAAAGCTAAACATAGTGACTGAGGAAATGCGAAAATATAAAAAAGAAAATCTAGAGATTTCTGAAAGTTATAAAAAAGAAATATGGACATGGGAAAGAAAGAGAGATCTGATATGATGCAATAAAGCCAAATTAATCAATACAAAAAAAAAAAAAAGCCCCAAAGGTATTCAAAGACAAATACAGGCAAACGCATCCAGATATTGGAAAATTTCACAATACAAAAATAACATCACAAAGAGGGAACACAGAACAGAAGATTAGTAAAGTAGAAGTTAAAAAATAGAAGCTGAAGTTATGGAATACCTGCAAAGTGAAGGATTTAGTGTAGAAAGACTAACACAGGTTATATCACAGCATGATAGAACAAAGAGTCCCTCAAGTAAGAGCAACAGGAGGAGCAAGAGACATCTGAAGAAGAGAAAGGCATGTGAAAGAGAAAGAGATGTAATACTGTGCAACATTTATGCAAAGGAGAAAGCAAAACTAACCAATAAAAAGAGCAGCACCAAATATATTTTAAGAGAAATACAGGCAAAGGCATCCAGATATGGAAAAGTTTACAATACAAAATATAAGAAAATAAAGAGGAGAAGCAGAAAAGAGGATTAATAATTTAAAGAAATAGAAGCTGAGGTTATAGATTACCTGCAAAGTGAAGGATTTAGTGTAGAAAATCTAACTCTGGTAACATCACAGCAGGAAAGAGCAATGAATCCACAAATTAAGGAGAAGCCAGTGGAGTGGGAAACATCTGCTCAGTTGCTATATGAAGATACTTTGGAGCTTTCCATAGGAAACCAGTACAACAATTCAGTTAAAGATGCACAGCAAGGGAAGGAACAGGAAACTCTGGTAATGCTGACACAGTCAATGTTATGGAGTGACAGGCCAGTGAGTTCCCATATGAAGGAGCAACAGATGGCACAGGATGAAATCTGAAGAGAATTTGGCACAAGAACATGCTCTGGAGCTTTCTGTAGAATGCCCACAGGAAATGGAGAACAAAGAATGAACCCTCAGTTTAGAAGAAAATTATCTAAGAGGAGAATTGTTTGATTTAATAGAGATGGACAGTCATATTAAGATCAATGAAAGAAAAAGACTACAGAAAGTTAATAAAATCCCAAAAGTTAAAAGATTGATAAAACAAATGAACACTGTAATTAGGACTGTTCATAGAAATTTGTGAGCTAGAACAGAAGTAAATAGGATATATTACTTGCAACTAAATTAATAACAGATGAAGTCTTACCACAAAAACACAGGACAGTAAAACACAGGACAGTAAGGGAAAGGAAGGAAAGAAATAAAATGCCATCAAGGGAGTATCTAATAAAGAAAACTATAAAACAATTAAGACAAGGTGTCACTGTTAGAAGAATATAGAAGAGGGAACAGATCAACAAAAATACTCAGAAAGATAGATGTGATAAAAGCAATGCGCAATATTAAAATAAATCAGGCTGTATTGTGCACTATCATAAATAACAAACTAAAAGTACCAGCACAAGCAAAAACACTTAGAAGACATGTAGATCAATATAAAGAAAAGCACAAAATAAGCAATTTATTGATGACCCAAAAAGCTTCTTATAAAACTGGGAAACAAGGCCAAAGGAATTGAAACACCTCCAAAAAAAAGGAAGAAATGGATACATTTTTGGAGAAATATCTATGAAGATCCTGTGGAAAATAACAAAGAGGCTGAATGGATAAAAGAAGTAAAAGAAAGAATAAGAAGTTCAAATGTACAGAATATGAAATGAGATGAAGTAACAGCTCAGCCAGAGTGATTGAAACAAAGTTAAGAAAAGCTCCTAATTGGAAAACTCCAGGCCCAGATGTAGTTCCTAACTTATCCTTATATGAAGATTTAGCCATGAGTAAGAACTATTTATATGCACACCCCAGACAGTCAACAACCTAGTTAACAACAGGAAAAACAATACTCCTAATAAAGAGGGAACCTGCAGGCTATCCTAAAAACTATAGACCAGTAACTTGCCTTCTGATGACGTATAAACTATACACTGGAATTGATGCCAACAAGAGTTTATAGTCATTTAGAATAAAACTCAATCATGGCAATAGAACAAAAGGGTAACAAAATAAAGTCATATAAAACAAAGGATCATTTGTTGTTAAAGTCATAATGGAGAACTGTAAAAAAGAGAAGAATCTAAGTATGGCATGGATAGACTACAAAAAAAGCATTTGTCAGTCTCCCGCATTCATGGATAAAAGAGTGCTTAAAATGTATAAGATACACCCTACACTGATAAATTACATTACAGCAACTATGAAACAATGGCAAACCACTTTGCAGTTAAGCCATGATAAAGCAAAATTGATTACTTGTATAGATCTGCATCATAGGACTGCATACATATCTAATAACCTCACAAGACCTTAATGTGGAGAAAGTTTTAAAACATGAAGAGAATAAGTCTAAGATGACTTCCCTGCTTAGTTTATCAGAAGCATATTAGTGTTAAGTGGGAATGGAAATCAAACCAGAAGTAGATAAAAATCAAGCAGCAACTGAATGTGTCGAAAAACAAAACAAAGAATATAAGGTGAAGGATCAGATGAGAAGACAAGAAAGCTGAAAATGCATAAATATAATTGCAAGTACAGAAAACTCTTGGAACAACCTCATGTTGATCAGGCTCAAACACAGGAATGGTTAAGGAGAGGTGAATTTAAACCAAAAGATGAAAGGTTATATTGGTGGCCCAGGATAGTGGAGTATATACACATTGGTTTACAAAGTCCATTGAACATGTGGGAGAAACTGAAAAAATTTAGTTTTTTTAAAGCAAATTTTTAAACAGTCACACATCTTGTTGCTGATTGTGATATACTAATGGCAGAAGGACTGTATACTGAATGGCATAATAATGTGGCAAGACTCTACACATTTCCATTTTTTAAAACAGGACATTTTTTCCATGTAGGTGTTTATCCAAAAAAAAAAATTTTTGAATTGACCTTGACCTTCCTATTTCTATAGGTGATTTGTGAAAAAAATATGTCCAATAGTAAGCTACAACTATCTATAGGAGGGCTGGCAACTAACCAAACTAGTTGCATTGGAGATCGTGCAAACATTATAATACAGAAGCAGCTGAAAACACTGGAAACATGAGACATAAAGCATTATAGAAAATGATGAAGTTTATATCACATGGGATCACCCATTACCAACAGTTCAAAAAATAGATCAGAGAAAACCAGATATAGTAGTCCATGAAAAAAAGAAGTAGCATTGATCATTGAAATTGCTACACCTAGTAACCACAGTGTCTTTCATACAGAGAGAGACAAGGTCATAAAATACCAGGATTTGCAAGAAAGAAATGAGGGCAATGTGGAAGAAGGATACCCAGACAGTACCAATAGTAGTAGGAGCAATGGGTCTTATAAAAAAGAATTTACAATTGTACTTAGAAATGTTACCAATACATGGAACCCTTATGAACTGCAGAAGGACTCATTACTGTGTGCATTGTGGATGCTGCTAAGAGCAATTCTGGCTAACATCAAAGATTGAAACGATACTAATTTCATGAACTTTAATCATATTTTGAGTTAGGAACGGGGTCTATTCCCATCGTTGTATTAGAAACCCAAAAGATTTGGAGAAATTAAAAAAAGAAGCAGTTTCTAAAAGCAGAATTCTGAAAGGTACAAAACACAGAAACAGAACATTCTGAAATAATATATACAATAAAAACACAAAATATGAAATTAGCAGGCACATTAAACATACACGAACATCATTTTGCACCTTACTATGTGTAGAGCTCACCACATTTCTAGGTAAGTATATCTTCTAACTCTGAAGTCACACAGCTTTGGGAAAAAAATAAGTTCTTTCAACACAAAACTATTATTTGTTGTCAGTTTGACTGTGTATATTTTTTATCTTGTTCAGTATTATGTGTTTCTCTTATTTAAAATTTCATTTTCTAAATGGGAATCAAGTAGATAAGAAGCTGTCACATTTACTGGTGCACACTCAACATGCTTTATTAAGACAAAGGAACATCGAAAGACATGAAGGAAAAACAGAACTACAACCAGATGTTAGACTGAATTTCTGGGAATCCATTAATATCTACAGAAGAAAATGAACAGAAAAAATGTAACATGCTATGGTGTTCTCTGACTGAAATACCAGTAAATGAGCTACAATTCTAATGGCAACCAAGTAGAAATATAAATTAGGAGATGTACGTATGTGTAAATTAGATGTACATATGTGTGGAGATGTGTTCAGATTCACAGAAGAGTTCTTAATAGGAGTGGGTGTCATGGGTGCTGAAACCATACAGCCAGGGGGAGCAGGAGCCCCCACCCACTTTTATAGCTGCAAGACCTATCAGGAAAAATTAATGAAGTGGAGTTTTCTCTCTAACATGGATTCATGCAGGGAAGTTAAACTAACTAAACTAGCTGTTCTTGTTCTCTTATTGCTCTGTGTTACAGGAGTTATGCTGCCGCTGTTCCATTGGTGCTGCCAGTCATGCCGGTAAGGAAAGTTTTGTTCTTTTATTTGCAGGAGTGCTGCATGTGTGTGCGCGTGTGTGTGTGTGTGTGTGTGTGTGTGTGTGTGTGTGTGTGTGTGTGTGTGTGTGTGTGTGTGTGTGTGTGTGTGTGTGTAAAATGCCCCAGTTAGGTATACCTGGTGGTTAGTGTTACTCAGGCTCAAACAAGAGCCTAAATTCTTTACCCATACTACCACTTGTGATTCAGGGAGTTGAGTCCATAGCTCTCAACTGTCCAGATTTTCACAGAATATTTGGCTCATGCTTTTGGTCTGTTCCTCTTAAAATTTGAGTTTTTCTGTCAAATAAGTGAGAACTGAATTAACTAAATAATGATAGCTCTTTAAGTTTCAGTCTTCCTATCTTTCAGGAAACACATGATAACACAAAACACTTTAACAACTTTTTAAGATTATACAAGCAATATTTAAAATGTGTCCCTGGTTTTAGACCTTTGCCCCTCCAAATAAATTATGGCTTTTTCAGATTTCTTGTGCTGCAAAGTTGAGAGATTTAGTTGATCGTCAAGTGGATTTTACAAGGAACTGAGAGCTTCAGGGGAAGAGAAGTTTAATGCTACTTATGCTAAGTTGTTTGCACTGTTAGTAGCACAACAGGTAGTATACTGGCTTTTGATGCAGAAGACTGTGGGTACGACTCCCACAGTATGCAAATGGATCTCTGATACTGTACTGTGTTGTACTTTAATGGGAGTGGATGCTGCAGTCCTATGAATGTCCTCTTTTGGAGGAGTTACTTAGTAACTATGAACCCATTATCAGATTGCCATCCATTCCCCATTGCAAAATTACTAGCTTATCACTTTTTTAATGTAGCATAGGCAATTTATTCCTCAAGGGCACCAGGCACTTTATTTGTAGATGAAACAATGAAATATAAAGTTGTTTGCTAGCAACAACCTCTTAATTAGTTACAGAACCCTTTAATGTGGAATTATTTAGATGACTTACTTCTGCAGAGATTTTGCATATTTATTGATATTGGTGGATTGTAATGACAGACGTTTGAGTGGCCTTTTATGGTTGAAATTTTCTGAAATGAGTAGTTTTGCCATTATTGGTTTGTGCATTTTGTTTCATTGTTCACTAGAAGATTGTTCCATACTACAAATTTAAAACATATTCTAACAAGTGGTGCTGTATTATACAAGGAATATAATTTAATACAATCAGGTTAATACAATCAGGAAGGTGAATCAAAGAATGAGTATATGTATGCTTGCTCACAGGATGCAGGAGATCAAAACAGGGCAAGAGACCATTCACCAAGGGTGTCCCCCAGGGTTTGTTGCTGAGAGTTTTTCTGTTTGGCATATACATCTCAGAACTAAAAGGAAATACCAAAGTGCTTTGGCTGACTAAGTCTGAGATGACTGCAAGCTAGGAACATTTATTGAATCTCCAAATAACTTAACCATCATGCAGGAAGGTTTGTCCCAAACAATAACTGGTGCCAGAATCATGAATTGAAACTAAACTCCAAGAAATACATTATCATATCCTTTGGGAAGTCATTTACTCCAGGGAACTGTTAAACTGACAATGCCCCCTGATAACTGGCCCAGTTGTTTGGCATTTGTGAACTTGTGTGTACAGTGACCTAACTTTTGAGCAACATGTGCCCGGAGTCATAAGAAAGTCTTACTATATTGCACAGCTTATAAAAAAATTCATTGTGACTAGATATGGAGAGATGTTATTGTTCCCCTTTACAAAGCCCTCTTTAGGTCATTCATTTTGTATAATGCCCACTTTGGCATGCATCTGTCCAGACCCATGCAACAACTGGAATACCCACAGAGATACCTTACTAAAAGGATACACGTCCTAAACAGTAGGTCTTGCATGGACCACCTCAAAGATTTATCACTATACTCAAGATCCTACAGAGTGCTTAGAGGTGACATATCTGGCATACAAGGCATCCTCTGACCTAATACAGATGGACCTACTGAACATCAGCAAGTCAAATGGAATCAGAAATACTCAGTCAATGTATCTAAATGAATGTTGTGGAGAGATGGAGATATACCCAGAACAGACTATCCATTCAAGTAAAACAAAGCTCATCCCTGTCCATATTCAAATGTAACTTGGATCTAAGGATAAGTAATAGAAAATGTACTCCAGGATTACCCTTCATGCCACTAATGGATAGGGGCAGTTTGTAAATGCTGCATCCCTTACATGAGTCCCCTCAAATTATCTACAGTGTGATCACATTTATTCTCACTAGGGCTAATATACAATTATCGGGTCTATATCACTTTGACGAAATGGCAGAAGTTCGAACACCATATGTTCGAACTTCTAACCTCGAAGTGCAAAATCATCGAAGGCTTAGAACAGTGATTTTTTTTCCCAGGGAAACAAATCACTGTTCCAAGAAACACACACACAACACAAGCACACCAAAAAAACAGCAATCCACACACATACACTTAAAATCATACATCCAACCCTACACTAAATTGTACATACACTACTATCTATCCACTTACCTTAGCCCTAAGGCCCATCACTATCTCACACTCACCTGACCCGCGCCCTAACCCTAACTCACCTATCCTGCCCTAAACTTAAAGTCTGTCACTATTGCACACCACCTTACCCACGCATTAACCTAACTCACCTAACCCTCACCCTAACCCTAACATCCGCACAATCGCACACTTACCTGAACCCAACCCATAACTTTCCACCACAGTGCTGAAAATAGCAAAGCCACAGAAACAGCCCACTGAATTCTTTCCCTGGGAAAGAATTCAGTGTTCTGTGGCTTCGCGATAATCAGTTTTCGAACTTCACAGTTCGAACATATGGTGTTCGAACTGCTGAAGTTTCGACGAACTGATAGGAACCCCAATTATCAGCCATAGGATAGGTAAGAGCATCAGGAAATGTTAATTTAAGCACCAAAATGGAAATTGGCTAAGCTTGAAATGCCCTCCAAGTGAACCTATGTTGTGGTAGTAAATTGTTTTAAAAAATTGCTCTTTTTAGATCAGTAAATGCCCCTGTCATCCTCTGCTCCCCCCCCCCGCCAATCTTCAACTGCTTCTGGGCACCTATGCTGGGTATACATCAGTGTTCAGCTCTGAGCCCAATGCTTTTCATGCTGGTTATGGATTACATTAGCAAACAGCTCAGAGGGAAAAGATCAACAAAGCTGCTTTATGCAGACCATACCTCTTGACTGCTTAGATTTTTGCCTCATATTTTTGGTCTGTTCCTCATAAAATTTGTGTTTTTTTGGCATATCAGTGGGAATTGAAGTCACTTAATAATGACATACATTTGAGTTTCAGACTTTATATCATTCAGACAATGCATGCTAATACAAATCATGTTATTCTAGCAACTTTCTAAGTTTATAAGAGCAATATTTAAAATCTGTCCCTGTTTTTGGGCATTTGCCTCTTCATTATTTTAGGCTTTGTCCAGATTTCTTGCACTAGTAGGTTGAGAGGTATGATGCAAACAATATGGTATTACAAGCAGACTCTGAACAATATCTTCATCAAAGGATAGGAGAATGGAATCCAAACCTGAGGGCACATGGGATCAAATTGAGTACAAATAAAACAGTTGTCATGTCAACCAATGAGGGCAATCAGAAGAAGCTGAAACTTGAGACAGATGGGAAAACAGCAGAACAGCTTAACAGCAGTATTTGGGAGAGGTGGTTGAGGAGAATAGAAGTCGGAATTTGGAAGTAAAATCTAGACTTAGAGGTGCTGCAGCCATCTGGCATAGTGTCAGGGGCAGTGTGTGACAGAAGAATGCCAAAGAGGATGCAAAATAAGTTGTAAAAAATAGTGCACAAGAGCTCCTTCATGACATAGAAACATGGGCAAGAAAGCAGAGCATCTGAGGAAGCTAAAGGTGATGGAGATGAAGTGCCTGATATGGGTGGTAGGATGCACAGTGTGGGACAAAAGAAGAAATGAATATATCAGAGCAGAAAACAAGGTAGCCTCAATTGCAGAGAAGGTCAAAGAGAACAGATTATGGTGATTCAGAAATATCGCTAGGAAAGCAAATCATGATCTGGTGAAAATAATTTAGGAGAGAGAGAAAGAGGTAAGAGGAAATAAGGGTGTCCAGCCAAAACGTGAATGAGTTACATGAGAGCTGAGGAGGAACAGCTGATCTGTGATATATAGCAATAAGTAGCCTGTTTTTATTTTTTGCTTATTTGTAGTAATTATTGCTTATTTTAGATATTTGATTATTATTATTTTAGATATTTATAGCAATTTCTTTTTGTATACTGCATACTTGTACTGTATTTCATAGCTATTGGCTCACTTCTGATAAACATTTCTGTAGTGTTTTCTGCCTAAAGTAGTTTAGGTTTCTGCCTAAAATAGTGTAGGTAGCAGCTGTAATATTCTCCATATTCCTGATTGTGTTGTGGGCTTAGTTGTTTGTTAGAGGCTGTTTTCTGAGCTCATTGTCCAGGTCATCTTAGTTAGCAAAGACCATCCCCCACTTCAGTGAGAGTTTAGTGTTTATGCTCATTGTCTAGTTGGGTTGCCAGGGCTATGGCTTGTTGAAAGCACCTCACTGATCTTTTGAGCTTTTTTTTTTTAAGTTGTTTCAGGTTTCAACTTTCTGTTAAGAAGTTAACTTGAGTGTTTCAGCCATTACACACAGAGCTATCTGAGGAGGAGCAGCTGATCTGTGATATATAGCAATAAGTAGCCTGTTTTTTTTTTTTTTTTTTTTTTGCTTATTTGTAGTAGTTATTGCTTATTTTAGATATTTATAGCAATTTTATTGCATAATGCATACTTGTACTGTATTTCATAGCTATTGGCTCACTTGTGATAAACATTTCTGTAGTGTTTTCTCTCACTCACTCTCCCTATTGGCATCTTGTCTTTATACCTGCTGGCCTTGCAGTTGCCCACCTCTACTCTAAATTTGATCTTGGACACTCCTCCCAGTCTATTGTCATTAGCTCATTCTACCTAATACAGAGAGAACATCTGAGAAGGCCAACCCACTTGGTTTCTTTCCTTCTGTTCCTCCTTTCTCTCTTTCTTAAAAAAAAAGAAAAAAATTGTCTGAATATCCTTGTATTCTGACTGTGCTTCTCAGACATTTCAGAAATATAGAGTATATTTTAGTGCATTTATTAAAACTGTATTTGCCTTAATATTACTACAACTGAAGTGCTCTAGGTTGCACTGCATCTGAATTGTTTTAGTTAGTATACTAGTATACTATTTAGTTAGTTTAGCTGCTTTTCTGTATGTATAGACTTTTATGTATATGTAGACTAGCTACTTATTCTACTGTATTACTGCCTCTTAAATCGTTTTTCAGTTGTGCACTTGCCTTGCTCTATTTAAAAAGTTTTAAATTGCAAATTTTGTAGAGTTTTAATTGTATTTACTGTTTAGGACTACACACTCAAGCGTATTAGCCTTTTCTGTGTTTATTTAGTGTATTATTGCATTGTTTAGCCTGTTTTAACCAAAAAAAAGAAACTATCTTGTTTGCTCATTTCCTGTCTTTCCTAGCTAGTATAGTCCAGATCCCAGGCTTTGCTTGTCTCAGGACTTTATTTTCTGTGTTCAGAGCTATCCAGACCTTGCTGTGGTAGAGGGAAGTCCTACTGCTTACCCATGGGAGTGGTGAGCATTGTACTGCCTATCTAACACTAGAGGAGTGGTTTCCAGCTCTGAAATTATAATTTTAGCCATTTTGGTCTGATTTCTATCCCTTTCAACTTTCTGGTTTACAAACGCACATGTTTGCGCATTTTTCACATCGTGCAGCACCGATGGGCTATGGTTCAACTATTCCAGGTGCCAGAAAGTCTGCTCTTCAAATTCTCCCTTAGAAGTAGCTGGTTTCTCAGTAGTAGCACTAAAATCTGAACCCCTATGACTAGCACTTGCTCTAGAACCTGCTGGAAAGCACTAGGAAGCCTTAAACTGATACAAGCACTCAATTCTCCTTGCTAATAAGGAGAAATTAATCGTAGGCACTAAGCAGTCTATAATTGCAAAGTACCTTGCAAAGGTAAGGGAAAACAGCTCTTGTACTTTACAAAAAAGCACCTAAACAGGCATGTCCATGGATCAGCTTCTTGTGATTTCTCCTGTCCACCTGGTGAATCTGGGCATACTGGGGCAATGCAGCAACTGCCTCATGTACACAGACAACCCTCTTCTACCACCCATCACTACAACCTGTGAGAGATGCACTTACGTAGCCAAACTGGAAGCAAAGCTCTCTCTAGCCAAGATTGTGTTAGACAGTCAAGAGGAGAAGGTTAACACCTGCACCACACATCAAGCAACACATAGCCCTTCAAAACCCACACCATCAACACCCACACATAGCAACACTAAACCCAAATATGCAGAGGTCCTTAACATTAACCTGCCCAAGCAACAAGGACCTCCAAAACTGAAATGCAAACAAACACCAGGCACAAACAAAGTGACACATAGCTCACAACACCAGTGTGCCACCCAACAAAAGCCCCTAAGGCAAGACAACGTACCCAACACTTTAGTCATAGGTGACTCTATAGTCAGGCACACTGATGTCCCACTCACCAGGCTGAACAAGGAGAAAAGTTACAGTCAGCTGCCTGTCAGGTGCCAGGATCCACCACATAATGCATTCCCTTAAGTCACTCCACAACAAGTACAAATACGACTCTGTCACTGTCCATGTTGGAGTGAATGACGTGAGATGTACCTCCCTGGACTACATGAAAAGAGACATGGAAGAGCTCTCAGATCATGTGGCCCAGGCAGGTATGACCCTAGCCCTGAGTAGCATCCTGCCTTCACCCAGAATGATACCACAGTATAAGGACAAAATGACTGACTTCAACAATTGGCTAAGCTTCTGGTGTCATTCAAAGGGGATCCAGTATCTGTCTGCCTGTGATGACATGATCGACAAACCATGATTTTTTGCCAGAGATGGTCTGCACCTGTCACCCCTGGGATTCAGGTTACTGGCTAAAGCTCTCACCACCCCTGTAGTGCCTTTTTTAGGCAAGGTTCAAAGGACAAAACCACCACCGTAACAGATACAAGCATGCAAAATCTGAAGGCAATGCTTCTCAATGCTAGAAGTCTAAACCTCAAAATGCACTCTCTTGAGGAAGTACTAAAAATGGAGAACATCAGTATCTGTGCAGTAACTGAGACATGGTTTAAGGCACCAGAGAGCACCCCTGCAATACCAGGCTACAACTCTTACCACACTTTACGGCCACCAAACCAAGACCAAAACACTAACGATGGAGGAGTGTCCATATTCACCAAGGATATTCACACCTCCAGGCTAGTTGCCCAACACAATGCATCTGAAATTCTCCAGGTGCAACTAACACTAGGTAAGACTGCAATCCAAATTGTAGCTTGCTACAGATCCCCCACCATGCCCTAAGATTCTCACTACACCTTTCTAAACATACTGGAAAATATTAAGATACAATCAAACACCCTAATACTGGGTGATTTTAACTACCCTGCCATTAACTGGGAAAACTACTCGGGTACCAACACCTTTTCCCAGTGGTCCTTGGAATTCATAAATTCCAACGCCCTGGATCAACTAATCCATTGTCCCACCAGGGGCTCTAATATCCTAAACTTGGTTATTACCAACATGGGAGATGGATGCTCCACACCAGTGGTCACCCCCTCATTGGTCAGGTCTGACAATAAGCAAATCACCCTTGACATCCACATACCATCCCCACCCCCCAGTAAGGAAACCTCTGTAAAAAGCTTCTCCAAAGCCAACTTCATGCTGCTCAAGTCAGAAATGACAAACTTCATGACACCCCATGCAGATGGGAGCTGAAAGTTCGACTGCTGAATCCTACACTAAGGCACTGTACGAGCACATCCACTCGTGCATGAATCATGCCATCCCTAATTGGACCAAGACGCTCTCCTCCAAAAAAAGGAAGCCAATTTGGTAGTCCCCTGCCATAAACAAACTATACAACTGAAAAAATAAACTGTTGCAGAAAAGAAGAAAATCCCAGGATGCAAAAAACTCCCTTACCAGCCTCAGTAAGAAGCTGAGATTCCCTCATAAAATCCTCCAAAGCTAGTTACAAAAATAAAATTGCCAAATATTCCAAAGACAACCACAAGGCATTCTATAGTTATGTCAAGAATCTAAATGGCAATGCTCAGATATGCTCTGAACTACAACAGAATGGCATTAAATATACTGATCCCAAGGATATTGCCAATATACTGGCAGATCGATTTAGTGCCAACTTCAACCCCCCACCCCCTAAAGGGCCCATCTCAATACCAAATGATTGCCAAATTCTGGTAATCACGGCCATACAGGTAGAAACCTCACTCTCCAAAGCTCAGAATACAGCATCCATGGGACCAGATGACATCCTGGGCTGTGTACTACATGAACTACAAAATGAACTGGCACCTCACCTAAGTGTCATGTTTAATCATATCCTCACCTCAGACTTCATGCCCACTGAGTGGCGCACAGCTACAGTTATCCCACTCCAGAACTGGGGATCCACCTTAGCTCCCGGGAACTACCGTCCCATCAGTCTGATGAGCCTGATCTGCAAGGGCATGGAACGCATTATCATGGAGCTTAAAAACAAAGACATTGGCAACCTTCAAACACTGGACTCCACCCACTTTGGGTTCGTGAAGGGCCAATCTTGTCTCCTGAACCTGATTGACTTCTTTGAATCAGCCTCCAGAGCTGTGGACGAAGGTAAGGTAGTCCACACAGCCTAGCTGGACCTCACCAAGGCCTTTGACACCATCCCCCACTCTGGAATCATAGATAAACTTACTAAGCTGGGCATAAATCCCTACATCACTCAATGGGTTGCCAACTGTCTTACTGGCAGAACCCAGACTGTAAAAGTAGCCATCTCCAAATCCAGCTCCGGACAAGTGACAAGTGGAGTACCTCAGTGTTTAGTCCTGGGACCGCTCTTGTTTGGCATCTACTTCTCTGAAGTACAGGCCAACACTAAGGGACTCTGGCTAACAAAGTTTGCAGATGACTGCAAACTGGGAGCCATTATTGAATCCCCAAATGATGTGGATATTCTACAAAAGGGCCGTACAGAAACAGATGCCTGGTGCCAGAGCCATGGACTCAATGCCAAGAAATGTACAGTTATCCTCTTTGGGAAAAATACATGTACCCATGAATTACCACATAGGTGGCAGTACAATAAACATCGAAAATGTGATGAGAGACTTAGGGACACAGGTGGACAGTGGTCTCACCTTCAATAACCACATCGCCACAACAGTCAAGAAATCCTTCTCTGTGGCACACCTCATCACCAAGGGCTTTTCATCCAGAAAAAAGGAGGTCATTGTCCCACTGTACTCATCCCTCATTAGACCCATTATAGAGTACAATGCCCCATTTGGTATGTACCTCACAAGACATCTGAAACAGCTGGAAAGGCCACAGAAATACCTCACTAAAAGAATCACAGGCCTAAAGCAGATGCCCTATACTGACTGTCTAAAAAAACTCCAGCTATACTCTGTGGCATATTGTCTACTCAGGGGCAATCTCTGCTTAAGATACAAGGCCATGTCAAACCCTGAGCCATTGGATATGCTCCACTTAAAGAAATCCCAATCCCTCAGAGCCACAAGCTCCAGGGATCTAAACCGTGTCATCACAATGAACAAAATATGCTGGAGGGATAGGTTCCTGACCCAGAGACTCCCCATACTCTGGAATAGACTGCCCACACATGTCAAGCAGAGCACCTCCTTGGCCCTCTTCAAAAGTAACCTTGATGATTGGATGGGAGATAGGAAATTCACCCCAGGGATCACATCAGTTGCCCTACTAGACAGCGGTCCAGGGAAGTAAATATTCTGGGAAGTAATATCCAGGGAATTGTTATGACTAGGCTTGTATAAGCCCTAGGGCCGATAGCCTAGTACCAACCTATGAAAGATGACCTGTGGCAATCAGGCATGAATGCTGAAGGAGTTTAGGAGAGAGGCACTTAATCAAATGAGGTGGTAATGTTTAACACAACACCCTGATTCCATGTAGAAAAAGGGGATTGGCAATGAATGGTGAATTAAAAAATACTCTTATTTTACAACTAAAAGTGTTTTGGTGTCATCTGCCAAAATAGAAAACATCCTTGACCAGGGGAATCAGTGTTTTAAAAATTCCTGTGGGACAGACATATGGTATGCACAAATTCAAACAGAATATATATTTTAAAAAGTTTACAACTAAAGCACATAAAGAATTGTCCCATTATAACAGACTGATTTTGGAGTAGAATTTGCACCTGCTATTGCCTGTAAATAATAAGCAAGGCAATCTAAGAAGCTCCTAATAAATGTTGCTGTCGATGTTATCCTAGGGACAGGAGCAAGGACAATTTGCATATAGATAATCTATGGTAAGTCCTAAACAATTTAAAAAAATGTGTTTTTAGAGGCAACAGAGAATAGTGTGAATGCTTCATAGAAGAAACAGCATATTGAGTGAATGTGAGTAATTGACCTGGACTATGCAAACCATAAGACAAAACAGAGGCTGTGGTACAGGTGTACAGGCCTCAATTCTGTTGCATTAAAGTCATATCTAGGGCATGTAAAGTGCTAGCATAGGTTTCTGTGGAATCTCTGCACAGTGCACAACTCAGAAACATTGCTTTATATACAAAATAAATTAGATATATTAAAACAGAATCAAGAGAGAGATTTAGATAAAAATGAAAAAAGAAGGAAATAAATGCACTAAATAATAAGTATCTAGAGATATTAAATCATAAAACTATGATCGCTTTGGAAAAATTTAAATGTATACAATTTTCCACTAATCCACAATAGTGCTCAAAATAGAAATAAAACTTCACCCTCATGGAAATACACATTTATCTCCCCCATCCTGAAATCCAATAAAGATCCCATTCATTGCTCTTCTTATAGGCCAATTTCTTTGTTAAATGTTGACTATAAAATGTTTATGTCAATATATGCCAATAGGCTTAAAATCTTTTTACCATCACTAGTAGAAGATGATCAAACTGGTTTCATTATAAATAGAAATTCTTATGATAATATCAAAAGAACCTTATCTTTAATAGAATCAGTCAAACCTTTAAATAAAAACCTAACATTAATTAGTCTAGATATAAACTGTGCATTTGATTAGGTTAATTGGGATTACTTATGTATTTTATTACAAAGTTTAAATTTTTCAAATAATTTTATTAATTTAATAACCCAATTATATAAAGATTGCCAAGCATATATTAAAATAGGAACAAATATTTCTCAAATTATTCCCATCATTAAGGGTACCAAACAAGGTTGTCCATTATCTCCCTTATTATTTATATTAATTATGGAGCCCTGGGCCAACTTGATAAGAAATAATGTGGCAATTGAAAGATACAAGATAACCTCAAATGAATCCTCCAAAATACAAATGTTTGCTGATGATGTTCACAGAAAAAGAGGTTGGCAAAGAAGAAGTGGGATTGTCAGAGAAATGAAGAAAGTAGACAGGAGTATAAGGAGATGAGGTGCATAGCAAAGAGAGAGGTGGCAAAGGCTAAGGATAAGGCATATGAAGAGTTGTATGAAAGGTTGGACATTAAAGAGGGAGAAAAGGACCTGTACCGATTAGCTAGACAGAGGGACTGAGCTAGGAAAGATGTGCAGCAGTTAAAGGTGATAAAGGATAATGAGGGAAACATACTCACAAGCAAGGAGAGTGTGTTGAGGAGATGGAAAGAGTACTTTGAGGGGTTGATGAATGAAGAGAATGAGAGGGAGAGATGGTTGGATAATGTGGGGATAGCGAATCATGAAATGCAATGGATTAGCAAGGAGGCAGTAAGGATAGCTATGAAGAGGATGAAGAATAGAAAGGCTGTTGGTCCAGATGACGTACCTGTGGAAGAATGGAGGTTTTTAGGTGAAATGGCCATGGAGTTTTTAACCAGATTGTTTAATGAAATCTTGGAAAGTGAGAGGATGCCTGAGGAATGGAGAAAAAGTGTTTTGGTACCGATGTTTAAGAATAAGGGTGATGCGCAGAGCTGTAGTAACTACAGAGGGATTAAACTGATCAGTCACAGCATGAAGTTATGGGAAAGAGTAGTGGAAGCTAGGTTAAGAAGGGATGTGATGATTAGTGATCAGCAGTATGGTTTCATGCCAGGAAAGAGCACTACAGATGCGATATATGCTCTGAGAGTGTTGATGGAGAAGTACAGAGAAGGTCAGAAGGAGTTGCATTGTGTTTTTGTAGACTTAGAGAAAGCATATGACAGGGTGCCTAGAGAGGAGTTGTGGTACTGTATGAGGAAGTCGGGAGTGTCAGAGAAGTATGTAAGAGTGGTACAGGATATGTACGGGGTAGTGTAACAGCAGTGAGATCTGCGGTGGGAGTGATGGATGCATTTAAGGTGGTGGTGGGGTTACATCAAGGATCAGCTCTGAGCCCTTTCTTATTTACAATGGTGATGGACAGGTTGACAGACGAGATCAGACAGGAGTCCCCGTGGACTATGATGTTTGCAGATGACATTGTGATCTGTAGTGAGAGTAGGGAACAGGTGGAGGAGACCCTGGAGAGATGGAAATATGCTCTAGAGAGAAGAGGAATGAAGGTCAGCAGGACTAAGAGAGAATATGTGTGTGTGAATGAGAGTGAGGATAGAGGAATTATGAGGATGCAAGAAGTAGAGGTTGCGAAGGTGGATGAGTTTAAATACTTGGGATCAATAGTTCAGAGTAACGGTGAGTGTGGAAGAGAGTACAGGCAGGATGGAGTAGGTGGAGAAGAGTGTCAGGAGTGATTTGTGACAGACGTGTACCAGTAAGAGTGAAAGGGAAGGTCTACAAGAGGGTAGTGATACCAGCTACGTTATATGGGTTGGAGACAGTAGCATTGACAAAAAGGCAGGAGTTTGAGCTTGATGTAGTGGAGTTAAAGATGCTAAGATTTGCACTGGGTATGATGAGGGTGGACAGGATTAGGAATACGTATATTAGAGGTTCAGCCCAGGTTGGAAGGTTTGGAGACAAAGCCAGAGAGGCAAGATTACGTTGGTTTGGACATGTGCTGAGGAGGGATGCTGAGTATATTGGGAAAAAGATGCTAAGGATGAAGCTACCAGGTAATAGGAAAAGAGGAAGGTCTAAGATAAGGTTTATGGATGTGGTGAAAGAGGACATGCTGGTGGTTGGCATGACAGAGCAAGATGCAGAGGACAGGAAGAAATGGAAACAGATGATCTGCTGTGGCGACCCGTAATGGGAACAGCCAAAAGAAGATGATGATTCTAATTACATTAGAATGAAATAACAAATCCATCAGAGCATTATTCTCAGATATAGAGTATTTTCAAAAGAAATCAGGGTTATTCTTTAATAATAACACAACTCAAATACTAATAATTGGCCCTAAGAAATTTGATTTACAGGATGATTATAAAATATACATAACACAATCAGAAGAAATATGTTATTTGGGTATTATGATTACTAAAAGTATTAAATATATTGTTCAAGTAAACTATAATAAAAGTCTAAAGATAATAGAAAACCTTACTCAGAAATGGAATAAGATTCCAATCTCAATGGATGAGAAACTTTTAATAATTAAGATGATCTTTCTACCCAAAATATTGTATATTATTCAGTCAATCTCCTTACCCCTCCTACTTAAATTATTAAAAAATTCAATTCTGTGATGCATAAATTTTTATGTGTTCTGACCAAATCCAGAATAGCTTGGTCCACCCATATGAAAAATTGGAATAATGGAGGTATAGCCATCCCAAATTTAGAAATGTATGCAATCTCATCAATGGTTAAAACTATTTCTCTTCTTATAGATCCACAATATTCTGCCAAATGGAAAAAAATATATAGAAATTTTAGCTTGTAAAGCAATAAATAACAACAGATCCCAGAAAATAGACCTGTTAAATAAAACTTTCATCTGGATTTTAAAAGAATACATTACTTTTAATAATACTCAGAATTTTAAATCAAATTATATAACTCTTTTATTGAGATCTTTCAGAAATTTTATGTTTAAATTTAATAATTTTAAAGATTGGTTATTTCTGTTATTTCCAATAGCCTACACACATAGTGTTATATTTTCCTCTGATTACTCAAAAATGTGTTAATTTAAAGATAAAAAATAATATTTTGGTTTTACATGATGTCAGATAATGACTTAAAATCTATTAACATACTTAAAAATGAATATGAAGATGTCTCTCTTTCTTGGTTGGACTTACATGAAGCAAGGAAATATATTTTAAATAAGTTCAATACTATGTCTTTTACAACAAAGAATTCAATACCTACGATTATTCAATATATGGTTTTATCTATACAGCATAAATCTCCTACCAAAAACATATTATCTCACATATATAAACTAATTAAACATGACATGGAAGATGTTTCAGATACCAATTGGAATTACTTTATTTTAATTAATAATCATCCTCCTGCAGAAGATGGTAAAATAAACATATTACAATCAGCTAGTTTTACCACCTCATCATTGAAAAAGAAAGTTTTTACTTGGCGATATTTACACAAATCTTTTATTACCCCGTTCTCTCTTAGTAAATGTAACAAAAATAAAGTCAACTGTTGGAGATGTAATATAGAAATAAATGCAGAATGGGCTCACATGGTATATGATTGTGTAATTTTAAATGAATTTTGGGAAAATGTTAATTCCTATTCACAAGCTATCTTCACAGATAATTTTACTCTCACCAAGTCACTTGTTATTTTCAATACTCCTGTACCTAATTGTATAAGCAAAGTTAATCAATCTTTAGTCTGGACTATATTATCAGTTAGTTGCCGGAAAAATAATTAGAAGAAACTGGAAATCCAGTACTACTCCCTCGATTCAAGAATTCAAATCTTTACTTCTGGATGTCTGTAATATGGAATATTTAACTATCAAATCAAGATCTCCCCAGAATACTGTTAAATGCAATATATGGAAAAAAGTCTACAATTTATTACAAAAGTAATTATTTAATCAATTTATAATTGTTGAGAATGTTTTTGTGTATAGTTTTTTTTCTGTTTGTTGTATTACTATTTGATTATATATTTGAAAATTGTTCATTTCTAATGTACATATTTATTTTTTAAATTTAATTCTAATAAAACTGTTTTGAAAAAAAAAGAAACATTGCTTTATAACAGGTATGAATGAAAATGAGTGTAGGAGTGAAGACATGGCTTGATAGCATCAGAAATTATTACACAGGGCAAGATGCTTGCCCACTTTGATCCATCTTAGCCTATTTGAGTTTTACATTATGCTTTTTCTAAAAGAACTAGTCCTGATTTATCTGTATGAACTCCAGAATGCTGAAGAAATACATCTGGTATTGATTACAATGAATCAAATACCTCTGGTATTTGATTCATAGTAATGAACATGAATTTGCCCAAACAGGAAGAAAAATTATTGGTCTGGTCTGGAGAGTGAAAAAAATAAGCCAGTAGTGTACTAGTAAGGAAGAAAGTTTATGCTGATTACAGGTCATGCATCACGGCCAATTGTTCTTGACCCAATAAAAAGATAAATCACTGATCATATCAGATAGTTTGCAGTGTTGGCCTGTATTCTAGAGAGACTCACGTTTTATTAATCAATTAATCAAGTAGTTAATTCATATTCATTAATTAACTAACTACTTTAGCAAATTTGCTAATCAGATAGGTGGACTAGTCCATGGACCCTTTCCAAACACAACCTGGCCATAGGCACAAATGACAATGGTATGTACAAGGAGAAAACCAACAGTAACAAACACCTATAGGCTGCAGTTAGCAATGCTTAAATAATAGAAGAAGCAGAGAGCCACAGACAGGAAGCCTGAGAGAGAAGCAAATGCTGGTCAGTAGGGAATAAAGGTATGTACTGTAAACAGCACATCAGAGTTTATGCCTGCTGTTTGTTACTGTTTACTGTTCTGAGCAGTGAGTAAAGGAATACCATGCATAAGGCAAGGTCTAACTGGACTAGTGGGAGTCCTGCTTGTGATTGTGCTGCTACTACCCATTATCCTGGAAGCAAGTGGATTTCCTACTCTCTGAGGTATTCCAGAAACGTAATCCTAAATGTTGGGTTCTCTCTGATGCTTCTGATGTCTTGAGGGAGTGCATTCCAATCAGCTGTGGCAAACTTTGGAAAGGCTGTCTCTCTTAATGCAAGTTTGAATTCTAACCTGATGACAGAAGTTGCATTTTGATTTGTCAAATTATGGGAGTAGGGTATTTTACTAGACTGGCATTTCATGCCCAGTGGAGGAGAGTGGTATAAATCAAAACAATGGAGCAGAGCAACCTAGTTATGATGATTGACTGTCAAAATCCCCTCTTTGGACTATACCACCCCCTAAGGGAGCATCATCAACAAACACCCTCCTACTTCGGATGGTCACACCCATCCCTCCCTTTCACACCATCAAGCCACCCAAGCTGTAAACTGATCCCAGGTAGACTGGGCCATCATCAGGGCTTTATTCATCTATGCCACCAGAGTGGCATTTCTGGGTTTCTTGATCTTTAGGCATAAGATGTTTTTCCGTGCACTTCTCCTGTGTACATAGACATCTAGGATGCTTCCAATAGCACTCTGTGCTAATTCAGCCAAAGATGTTACTTTTAAAATAGTGCTTTCAAAGGGATTTTTTAGGAGAATCATTGCAATGAATTCGCTGTTGGTGAAAACTGATACTCTTGGCTTATGGATAGCTCCTCTCATCAGACTCTCCTTTGTGGGAGGCTTTAGCCTCCATGTCCCATTATTATTATAATTCCAAGGTTCCAGCTGATTGTGGTAGGTTTGAGTTATAGCCATCAGATGGTTTTATGTCAAGAATATTAAATAGCTGCTAAAGAGAAATTCATATTCAGGAAACCAAAACAGGGTGCTAACTAAAAGTCATCTCAGAGATTCATCCCCCAGTGCATTTTCTTTACAATCATTTAGAATTTGCATTTGTTCGTTTGTTGTCTGCGTTCAATCTGCCAATTATTATATGTACATGGCACCACTTCTTTGCCTGGGGCACTAGTAAAAGTCATCAGTTTCTGGTGCAGACCAACACAATTATGCTGCCTCACCAGTAAGCACAATTACACAAGAACAAATAAAATTCATACAGAAATGTTTCTCATGATCTGCCAGCCCAGTCCACATGCTATTTTCTTTTGTCAAAATTCCCTATGTCCCTCTGTGTGAGCCCCCATGAAACTGCTTACTGTTTCATAGTCCACCATTTCTTCTGGTGGTCCCTCATATTTTCTATAAATAACAGCCATTTTACTTACCTTCTGAATCACCCATTTTAAATTTCTGAAATCTTGCTTCCTGTCTTTTTAATTGAAATACATATTTTGCTTGAATCTTGCACAGTCCATTTAACTATTTAAAAATGTTGATTATGACTCCCTTCATTTTGCTGTATAGAATTTTTACTTAGCTTACAGCCTTAAGGCATATCCTTCAGTCCCCAAATTTTCTTTACATTTTTTTCTCATACTTGCTTTTAGAACTGCATACCATTATCTTGGTATGGGCACACCAATGAGCAGCACTAGGAAATGATTGCTTCTTTATTTCAGAGAATGCTGTCTTTAATATGCACCATGGTATATTTATGACAACTATTTCTTCTTTCTGCACTGTGCAGCATTGTTCCTGATTCCTAGAATAAGTAACCGTAAAATGGAGCTATTGTGTTGCATCTCTCCATTTGTATTTCTTCCCTCTGTCTTTTATTGAAATAGTATCAAATTTTGCATGTTTGCATGAACTTGAATAGTCATGTGAGCATTCACTGCTTCCTTCTTCATTTCAGAGAATTTAACAACTAACTTTCTGTTTTGATGGTCTTTAGAAAGAATGACAATTCAAAGACTATATAAGATCACAACAGAATGGAAAAAATGGTCTCTATGCCAGTCATGGTGGTATCTTCTTTATTTCTGTCTAAAAGCTGAGAATCCAGTTCTCCTTCATAATTTCAAGGATAAGAATTTTGACTGGGCATAACTCTGAAAGTCAAAATTTGATCAGTATGATTTTTGCCTATAAATTGAGGTGCAGCACCCACAGAAGTAGTATATATAAAGTTAGGCACTTGAAATAGAATAGGAAGAGTGAAGGTGAAACCCAATCATGGGAGGCGCAAGAGGGTACAGCTTCCTTCAGAAAACATACTTCTGAGACATACCTTTCGACTATACCTCATTATGAGGAATGTTCCTCATTCAGAGTCTTAAAATTCTGTACTCCTCACTGTTCCACCCTGAAAGGGTCTGTCTCTCATTAATTCCCCCCCCCCAAAGCTGACCATCAGCTGCCATGTCTGGAGCCTGGGTGGAGATCAGGGATGTCAGTGCAGCATTAGACTGCCAGCAAGTGTGACCTAACCTCTTCCCATGCCATGGTAGCCTTGTAAGCTCCACAACTGGTCACTACATAAGATGCATGCATGCATGCTCCCATGCACATGCCATCTCCTGATCAAGCAGTATACTGCTTCCAGCTTGGAGCGCACCTGGATCTTAACGTTGCTGTTACAGCAGACCTTGGCAGCTTCCCTCCCCTCAGGATGAACAATGCCATGTCAGCCACACACTTCCATCTCCCCCTCAATCTGGTCCCCTCAATGCCAGTACCCATGATGAATCTCTATACAAATATCTGAAAAAATATTTTGAGCTTTACTTGCTTACTGCTTGCTGCTTCTTGCTGTGGGATGGATTTGCAGTGTCCTTAAGACACTCAGTCTTGCTGGCTGGATTTTGCTAAAATTCAAAGTCTAGTTATATTTGCATTCACAGTCTGTTGCATACAGAAACTTGCAGAATATACACTGATGAGAGAATATACTTTGCAGCATCAACTTTAGAGAGCAGTAACAAATAACTTTTTTATAATAAACCAAACGGAAACACGTTACAGCTTAAAAGTACTGTTCCAACTTTACTTCTCATATAGTACAGATGATGTGAGAGATATAACATTTACCTTAGGACTTGTGTCCCTACCATCCCTCTAACATAGCTGGATTTATACAGCTCTTTATATACACTTTTTAGTCATGCATAAACATATTTTTGAGGAAACACATTGTTCTGTATTCTATTGTGGAGAATTGCTTATCCTGTAGAAACAATACTAAGCTTCCTTGTTTAACAATGTCTTGTAAGAGACCAGCTTTTCTGACAGTGTGAATATCCTGTAACAGTGTCCTGATGTCCATGTAGAAAAACATATTTTTGAGTAAGCACATTGTCAGAGATCAGCTTTTCTGACAGTGTGAACATCCTGTATTTTATTTGGATCTTTGTATAAAAAACATCTGTTCTTGTGCCATATCCTGTATTCCATGCAGAAAAACATATTTTTGAGAAAACACATTGTCACAGTGTCATAAACATATCCTGTTGTTTTAGGAAACATATTGTGTCCATTTTTTATATGCAGAAAAACATGTCAGTGTTTTTGCTCTTGCATACATCCTGTTTCTGAGTCTGTAAGGGAAAAATGTCCATTCTTTAAAAGCAGATTTTGTATTTTTGCTCTTGCATACATCCTGTTTTGAGTCTGTAAGGGAAGAATGTCCATTCAGCAGATTCCTTTTCCAAGCCATGGTCATTTAGTATGACTGCTGATCACATATTACTAAACTTTGTTTCTGCATTTAAGCAAGCCTTTTCTTTCAGCATATTTACAACATAATTAATTTCAGATTTATATTCATAAAATCTAACAATTCCCTCTGTTTTTAAACATACTCAAAACATTTTATATAGAAAACACATTAAGAAACAAACCCTTTAGTCTTCTTTGATACAAGTCAAAATGCAATTTTACATAGTTAATACAATGATATTAAGTATTACTACAAAACTGAATGTATTTAACAACTTTTTCTTTTGCAGACCATTCTGTGAAAATATTTTATCAGTTATGAGCTGTGTCTGCTTTAATGTTATTTTTTTTTAACATGATCAATTTATTCTTTTGCAATCACAGAATTTAATTTATGACTTAGAACTGTTTCATTAACTCTTTGCAACTGTTGAATTAACTATAAGAGACAGTAACCATGTGCTACTGCAAGCATTTATACACTACTGAAAACACACAATTTCAATGTCATTTTTAACCATAACATTGTGGTCATGTCTTTGAACTGCCCATTAACATCTTGGTAAAGTATTGAACTGGGCTTAGATAATAAATATTTGAAAGCAATTATTTTACTGGGGTAAAACCAGTGATATTACAACTTGACAAATTACTTTTAAACTTATTACAATGTATCCTGATCAGTATGTATTTACACAGACTGTTTGCTATTTATGCATTTCAATCTAGTAGGTACCCTGGACCCATTTTTTATTTAAATATGTTTTTTCACACATATTTATTACTAGACATTCATTTAATTTGTACTGAATTCTTCTGCATTTGTACATACAAAGACTATCATTTGCACTGAATTCTTCTGCATTTGTACATACAATGACTATAAAGTACATTTAGTCTAATCTTACAAATTTAATAACATTAATATTAAGCAAAATCTTGGAAAATGTTTGTCTCTTTAGAAATATCTAGTGGAATTGCCACCAAATCCATATGTCCTGTTATTTTAAACTGCATACTCAGCAATTAAAATATTGATGCTTTCTTATACCAACATTGTCATTGATGCTTTTTTATACCAACATTGTTTTGCCAAAAACATATTAAAAATAGTGACCATTCTTGTTCAATTTTTTTTACATGTCTTTATTCTCTCTTGTATAGCTGTAATCAATTTTAAGCCATCTCTTGTTTTTTAAACCATCTCTTGTATAGCTTTATAGTTTAACAGGTTGTAAATACAATTTAATGCTAAACAATACAATAATAACCGTTATGATAGCTATTAACAACTTATAAAATATCTTATCCTGTCAGGTTTAATCCAGTTTACCAGTATTTCTAATACACTAATACCTGTTTTTTTTCCTCTCCCTAAAAGAGTATTGTCAAGAAGGAATGAGATATTTTTTCCTGTAGCTTTATTTTAGACACTTGTTGTTTATTTACAGACTCAAAACAGATTATCAGTGACATATATGCACAATTGTGACATTTCATTACAATTACTAAATAGTGTTGCCTGTAAATATTTTAACAATTATGTTTTAATAACAATGATGCTTTAGAAAAACTCAAGCTACTTGCCTGGCAATCACTCTTGTTGTTTATCTTATCTTTTCAGCATTTCCTGTAACTATTCATCTAGTCTAGGAAGGTCAGAGCTCACATTTCATACTCTGTAAACTATAGTTAATTCTTTTAGCATTTTTCCTTTAATGTGATTGTGATTTGCATAACTATGCATTTATACTACATAAATCAACATCATTTTACAATTACCTTACATGGATTTCAGTATTTTTTTAATTACCTTACATGGATCTCAGTATTTTTTTTTTTTTATTTAACTATTTAACTGTCCTGCCATTAATTTTACAAAAACTGTTTGACTAATACCATCTGTGATTTTATTTTTAAAATTCAGAACTTTAACTGTTTGGTGTTACTATATAATTATAAACAAATTGTAAAAAAACAAAATAGATATTAGTTTAATCAACACATTTATATTTATATTACTTATATTTGCTGTTGTCTGCCTGTTATTCTTGTGTATTGTAACAGATGTACTCTAGATGAAAAGAACACACATGCATGTCTGTCTTGTATATGTATATCTTTATACAAGCATGTCATGTCTTGTGACTTTAAATTTTTACTCATCTATTTTTATTTAATTTTATACACTAGAACAGTTTTGTTTACCTTTTGACTATGCTAATGAATGGCATTCATATGCTTTACTTTACTGTAGTACTGATAGATGTCTTGCTTTAACTGAATGAAAGTAAAACATTTAAGAATGATTTGTCCAGACATCAGATCCTACCATCCTACCATGTATGTTTAACCATTTTCAAAACATAAACATATTATAAAATATATTTCTTTTGCACAGATTAACTGTGTATGCAGGAAGTTCCCAGTCTCTGTCAGTTCAGCTAATTTATTTCCTTTATCCTGCAACTGCTGTTGATTTCCCTGTGATGTTGCATGGTCTTTCTGACATTCTTTAGTAAGCTGTTCTGCTGAATTTGAAACTCCTATGCACTTTTGAAAAGATGTATGTATAACTTGTCTAAGCTTCCTGAACTCATTGTGTCTGTCTTTTAGAAGTTTACTACATTCCTTTGTAACAAAATGTACTAAGGGTTCTATCAGTAACTGATTTGACTCACATGTGGTGACAGGACATAACTGTTCAACATCAGAATGTAATGGAAACACTTTACCCTTAGTTAATTCTTCAGATCTGTCTTTACAGTCTATTTTTTTCGCAATATGATGCAATATTATTTTGTGGCATAATACACAAAATGCAGTTTTTGTTGAAGCACACAATAAACATTTGTCATATTCCACATGGTTTTCTTTGAGATACCAGTCAAATATTGTAATACATTTGCATAATGCCTTACTATCAACCTGCCCTAATAAGGTTTTACATTTACTAATGTGCTGTGTATACCAACATAGCATTTTTTTACATTTGCTTAAATTATGCATGAAAATATCCATACTGTCGAATAGCAACCATACTAAAAAATGTAGACTGCCAGCAAGTGTGACCTAACCTCCTCCCATGCCATGGTAGCTTTGCAAGCTCCACAACTGGTCACTACATAAGATGCATGCATGCATGCTCCCATGCACATGCCATCTCCTGGTCAAGCAGTATACTGCTTCCAGCTTGGAGCGCACCTGGATCTTAACGTTGCTGTTACAGCAGACCTTGGCAGCTTCCCTCCCCCCAGGATGAACAATGCCATGTCAGCCACACACTTCCATCTTTCCCTCAATCTGGTCCCCTCAATGCCAGTACCCATGATGAATCTCTATACAAATATCTGAAAAAATATTTTGAGCTTTACTTGCTTACTGCTTGCTGCTTCTTGCTGTGGGATGGATTTGCAGTGTCCTTAAGACACTCAGTCTTGCTGGCTGGATTTTGCTAAAATTCAAAGTCTAGTTATATTTGCATTCACAGTCTGTTGCATACAGAAACTTGCAGAATATACACTGATGAGAGAATATACTTTGCAGCATCAACTTTAGAGAGCAGTAACAAATAACTTTTTTATAATAAACCAAACGGAAACACGTTACAGCTTAAAAGTACTGTTCCAACTTTACTTCTCATATAGTACAGATGATGTGAGAGATATAACATTTACCTTAGGACTTGTGTCCCTACCATCCCTCTAACATAGCTGGATTTATACAGCTCTTTATATACACTTTTTAGTCATGCATAAACATATTTTTGAGGAAACACATTGTTCTGTATTCTATTGTGGAGAATTGCTTATCCTGTAGAAACAATACTAAGCTTCCTTGTTTAACAATGTCTTGTAAGAGACCAGCTTTTCTGACAGTGTGAATATCCTGTAACAGTGTCCTGATGTCCATGTAGAAAAACATATTTTTGAGAAAGCACATTGTCAGACATCAGCTTTTCTGACAGTGTGAACATCCTGTATTTTATTTGGATCTTTGTATAAAAAACATCTGTTCTTGTGCCATATCCTGTATTCCATGCAGAAAAACATATTTTTGAGAAAACACATTGTCACAGTGTCATAAACATATCCTGTTGTTTTAGGAAACATATTGTGTCCATTTTTTATATGCAGAAAAACATGTCAGTGTTTTTGCTCTTGCATACATCCTGTTTCTGAGTCTGTAAGGGAAAATGTCCATTCTTTAAAAGCAGATTTTGTATTTTTGCTCTTGCATACATCCTGTTTTGAGTCTGTAAGGGAAGAATGTCCATTCAGCAGATTCCTTTTCCAAGCCATGGTCATTTAGTATGACTGCTGATCACATATTACTAAACTTTGTTTCTGCATTTAAGCAAGCCTTTTCTTTCAGCATATTTACAACATAATTAATTTCAGATTTATATTCATAAAATCTAACAATATCCATAGTAAATAATACTGAACAGTAGTGAATCATATTAACATTGTGCAAGAACTCTTTTTAATTACAATGGAAGAGTTAGTAACCATGCCATGAACTTCCGAACAGACGCTTTTAGTAAATGTTCCACATTTTCACCATTTGTTCCACTTTGTGAGAAGTAGTGTTCCATATTCTACAGATATAAGACTGAGAGATATATTTTGGAGTTATGCCTATTCTGAAGTTCTTATACATGCATTTCTGATTGCCAGCATATGAATCTAACATCTAACTGCTATTCATGCAGTCTCCTTCCATATTTAGCTTTATATATCAGCACATGTATTCTTTTAATAGCTATTAGTATCTCTACGCTTTCCTGAGTTGCCCGATTCTTCAGAAATATGTGTATTTGACATATAAGCTTAACCATAACTCTCAACCTCTTAGCACAAGAAATCTGGACAAAGCCTAAAATAATGGGGGAACAAAGGCCTAAAAATAGGGACAGATTTTAAATATTGCTCTTAGAGACTTAGACAGTTGCTAGAATAACAGCATTTCTCTTAGCATGCATTTTCTGAAGGAAATTAAGTCTGAATCTCAACTGAAAGACATTATTTAATTATTTCACTCCTCAGTGATTTGCCAGAAAACCACAAATTGTATGAGGAAAAGGCCAAAAATATGAGGCAAAAATCTGGACATTCTGAGAAAATCTGGACAGTTGAGAGGTATGAGCTTAACTAGTTGATGCTACTTCTTTTGCTAAAGGACACTTGAAACTGTAGTTTGTACAGAAACCTCGTCCTTATAGGCTGTATTCGCTCTCATATAATTAGCACAGAGTTACTTATATGAGCATGAGTGCTGCTTACTTAAAATTACTTATTGCATTGACTTAAAGAATTTGTTTTGGCTAATGGTAACATATTGTTTGTGAGAAGTGACTGCTTCTAACTGCATTTGTTTAATTCTGTGTGAGGCAACTGTTTTAACTGCATTTGTTTATTCTGTGAGAAGTGACTGCTTGTAACTGCATTTGTTATTTCTGTGAGAAATGACTACTTTTAACTGCATTTGTTTAATTTTTATACACTCTGACCTTATCTGTTACCATATTTTCTTTCTACTTGCTGTCTTTACACCTTGCTTATATTAGACTGTACTCTTATCTAACTCACTGCTTTTTCCCTCATCTTACTCTGTCTAATTTTCCTACACTATCTGCTCCCATCCTTTCTACTCTACCTGCACTATACCCTCCCTACTTAGCCTAGTACATCTCTTTCTCACTGCATTTTTGTTAGTAGGTTTATAGATATTATATTTTAACTGTACTTACCTCCTTCCTCTCCCCATTCATTCCTAGGTGTTAAGCCTGCTGTTCTTTCATTCAAAAGCATCTTCCCTGTTTCAGACAGTAAAATAAAACCAACTTAATAGCTTTGCTAACGCAGACACATCGCTGCTCAGCATCTGCATAAAACTTATATATATTTTTAAATATTTAACATTGGACCAGCATTATTCTGCTACCCATAATTATCTATAGAACATCACCAGGACTAACAACTACTCTTTCCCACCCCTTCCCACCAGTGTTATGTTCCCATATTCTTTACTGAACTTCTGTCTAGCTGTCCCTCTCAGTATCAGTACATAGCTGCTGGTCACTTCCTAATAGCTACCTCTTATGATCACTAGTTCTTCCCATCCCAGTATCACTAGATATTCTAGCCTTAAGCCTTATCCAAATTTGTCTACCGCAAGTTAATATACATCCACTTCTTACATCATAATTACAACCAATAGCTTCTGTCTGTTCTCTTGACCTCAGTCTTACAACTTCTAACTTTTTTATTAGCACTACTTTGATAATCATATGCTATACACTTTACTGTTTATTTCCATTTAACTCCACTGTTCTAAAGTCACTCTCCTCATAGCTCATTTGCTTCTATATATTTCAAAGCAATAGACAGAGAAAAACTAAATGCTTACTGATTATTTTTGGTGGCCTGAAGAACAGCTGCAACTAGGGTCCAGCCCACTCAGTTTGCCTCACTGTTCTCAGGCTCAATCTGCTCCCCTACCTACCCCATTCCCATCCACCTCCCAACTTCAATTGTATTTATACTTAACTTAACTCCTCCCTTTTCAACAATCTCTCCAATCACACATAGCCTCATATCTTTCTGTAATACATTCTGCCCATTATAACACTCCACCAAAGAACATACTCAACTAAGTCTTTAACTGTTCTCCACCCCATACCCTCTCTTATAATATATGCTCTTACTATATACCCCCCTTTTTTCCCTCTCCAACAAGATCTTTTTCATCTCCTTCTCCTCACTCCTACTAAATTCCATTAACATGGTGTAGCCTAAACCTGCTATGCTCCTCCTCATATCCCTTACTCTACCTCTCTTCTTACACATTCTACTTCAATCAAATCCTCCAAAAAAATAATTATAAGGAAAAGTCGACCATATCTAACACAATCTTTGAAAAGCAAACATAGATTCTCTAGCTAGCATATCATCCAGCCTCTTTGAGTCACATATCCTGCTATTTACAAAATTAAACCTAAGCTATTGTTCGTCTTAAAACTAAAACAAATAATAAGACCTTCTTGCCTTAGCCACTTTTTTACCCCCTACTCTGACTTATTCCAATGTGGGGACATCCACCTCAACCCACGATCCACTTCTACTCCCATCTCTTCTCAAACCCTTCCCCCTAAAAATCTATTTCTAATTACTCTAACTCTATGAAGTATTTGTAACAAAATAACTGAGTTCCACATATGGTTATCCCACACTCCCCAGACATACTTGAAGTCACAGAAACATAGCCAAAGTCACACATCCAGGACACTGAACTGCTCCCACCAGGATATAACATAATAGGAGCTGATAGAACTTCAAAAAAAAAAGCAGGAGGGGTAGCCTTAATTTATCCCAACTCATACACAATACTTCCGTACTCTAAATCCATTCCCACATTCAGTAATGCGAGGGGTAGCCTTAATTTATCCCAACTCATACACAGTTCTTCCTTACTCTAAGCTTACTCTAAGCCCTTCTCACATTCAGTAATGCTGAAATTCTCACAGCCTTTTTAAAAATAAATAAAACTAAGCAAATATGTATCACAGTCTTGCACATTTCCCCCGGCCACAATATTCCAATACTAGAAGACATCCTATCCTGGATGCCACAAAATATATCTAAAAGAAACAATCATCATGGGTGATGTTAATGTCAGTTGGCAAAACTTAAGCTCTGACTTCCCAGCAAATAGTATAAATCTTTATAGACACATGCAATTCATTACAACACCAACTAGAATTCAGAAAAGCAGCAACCAAGGATCTATTCTGGACTGGATCTTGGTCTCAGAATCCTATAAATATTCTAACTTTGGTACTCTCCCAGATATTTGGACTACCACCCACTCACCCAAAAACCACAATTACAAAACCTCCAGCAATTTAACTAACTTTAGCCAACAACTTTTTATTAGCATACTAAAATTATTAAACTGGTCCACACTAAAAACTTTGCCCTTAGATGATGCTGTTAACCACTTTAAGAAATTATTTCTTGACATCCTCTATAGCTTAGCCCTGCTTCAAACAAAAAACAACAAAAATCAGTCACGCACCCGGGCTAACTAAGTCCACAAGACATTTATTAGTAATCAAGGATAAAGCTTGGAGGGAATGTCAAAAGAATACAAATGATATAAATCTACAAAACTATAGACAATTATGCAACCAAGAAAAAAAACTGGTAAATAATGATAAGCGGTACTTAATTAACCATCCACAAAAACAACCCAAAAACTTTTGGCATACCATCTTGTCACTTCTCACCCCAAGGTCCAAACAAAACCAATACCCAGCCACAGATAAATCTCCATCCCAAATAGCAGATGCATTTAACACACATTTTATAGAAAGTATAGTTAAATTAGCCAATGAGCTTAGTAAACCCATAAATCCTAACTCCACAAATAATCTCAGCCTATCTCCTTATCAAACATCCTCCAAACACTCCACATTTTCTTCCCTTCCCCCAAGATATTTGTACAACAGACTTTCAGCTTCCTTTCCTCTCTCTAAAACCAGTAACCACAAACTAAAATGTAACCTGTAAATGGTTCATCTCCCAAACCCCTGCTTACACTTATCAAGGGTATCAGAACTTGTCAGAGATTTGGTATGCATGGCTAGGCTTAAAAAAGGCCCTTGTGGTTGTTAGCCTAGTAAACACCTATGAACCTATGAACTATATACATAAGCTGCTACTCAAATTGAAACTTTGTTCTCCTTCCGCTGACGTCCTCCCTTCCCAATACTTGAAACTTGCTGCTGATGCTATTGCATACACTGTTAGCATTCTCATCAATAGATTAGTCATAGAATCCCATTTCCCTCCTTTTGGACGAGATCTATCATAACTCATTTATACAAAGGAGGGAAATCAAATGAATTAACTAATTACCGACCCGGTGCCATTCCTATCTCCTCTATCCAAATTGTTAGAAAAATGTGTACATAAATAACTCCTTGACCACCTTATCCACATCAACATATTTGCACCCACCCAACATGGTTTTAGGCCAGCACACAGTACAACTGCACTAATCTCCTTTATGGATACAATAACAAAGAAGAGACTCTGGCTAAATAACCTCAGTTATACTTCTTGGTCTTTCTAAGACCTTTGATGCAGTCTCACACCCTATACTCTTACAGAAACTTTCTTCTGTAGGTCTTTCTCCATCTTCTCAACAGTGGTTTACCAGCTATTTATCTGACAGACAACAATGTGTAAAGTGGCAAGGCTGTCTCTACCAATATCTATCTAACAACACAGGAGTGCCACAAGGGTCCATTCTTGGACCCCTCCTCTTCAATACCTTCATGAATAGCCTTCACACTGCCTCCCTTCAAAGCTCCTTAATCCAATACACCACTGATTCTACCATTATCTCCTCCTCTAATAACATAGCACACCGTAGGCAAATAACCAATAGTAAATAACCAAACAAATAAGACAACTTGTAAAGTCCTTGGGCAACTTAAAAAAAATAGCAACCATAGTTAAGGATGACCATAAGGCATTCTTCGGCTATATCTGAAACCTAAAAGACATGATCCAGATGTGTGCTGAACTAGCTGTGGATGGCATCACACACACTGATCCTGTGAAAATAGCTAACCTATTAGCTGACAGGTTTGGTGAAAATTTTGCCCCCCCCCATCCCCTTCTAACATTCCACAAAGCATTTCCTCTACATCTCCTCCATCTTGCATTGTCAAATAACAAGTCATTAATGCTCTCTCTCTCTTTCTCTCTCTAAGGCCAAAAACACAGCCTCTATGGGACTGGATGGCACCCCAGGTTGCATTTTAAATGGTCTAAAATATCAGTTAGCAACTTCATTAGGTACTCCTTCAACTACAGTCTGAGTACTGGTTTTGTCCCTGGTGAATGGAAACCAGGAACCATCATCCCCCTTCATAAAAGAGGTATAGCAACACACCATGGGAACTACAGACCCATAAGCCTAACCAGCCTTATCTGTAAGGCCAAGAAATGAAGCATCATGGACCTTATAAATAAAGGATATAGAAGATCTCCAAACCCTTGATCCGACACAGTTTGATTTTGTTAAAGGCAGGCCATGCCTGTTAAACCTGGTGGACTTCTTAAAAATGTCACCAGAACCATAGATGAAGGCAAATCTGTGCATACGGTCTACCTTGAGTTAGCCAAGGCCTTCAGCTCAATCCCACACTTGGACATCATTGATAAACTCTCCCAGTTAGCTATCAACCCTTATGTTGTCAGGTGGGTTGCTAACTGGCTTGCCAACAGATCACACTCGGTCAAAGTTATGAACTCAAGTAAAAAGAGTGCTTGCAACCACCATGGCATAAAAAACTTTAATAAAACATGGAAAACAAGCAAACAAAATGTAAGCGCTTTCAGACGAAGCCCTTCATCAGACTGATAATACCATTAAAATCTATCCTTATATACATATTCTTAAAAACACTGAACCAATCATTAATGATATTTAATTCACCTCTTCTTGAGAGCTGGTTTAAAAGGAATAACACCGTTCAGACCTGGTGTACGATCAGCTGCAAACTCTATTATCCATTTCATCTCACTGAACTCTGTTGTGTTAACCAAGTCCCCTGCTCTAGTGCCCATAGCAATCTTTTATACAACCATGAATGAAAAACCATGGTCAGGATGATCTTTCATATGTTGATATAATGCATTATGCAAATTTCCCTGACGTATAGCTGATAAATGTTTCAGAATCCTCTCTTTCAACTTATAGTTTGTTTTGCCTATGTAGTAACTGGGGCATGCATTACAGTATGCCAAACAGACCACATCTGTCATCTGGCAATCTGCATACAGATGGAATTCATATCTCTTTTTAGTCACTGGATGCACAAAGTAATTGTTCTTATTTATGTAGGGGCAAGCCTTACACCTTCTGCAGGCAAACTCGGTCAAAGTTGGGGACTTTACCTCAACCAGCAGATATGTCAGCAGTGGAGTTCCCTAGGGGTCAGTGCTGGGTCCCCTCTTTGGAATATAATTCCCAGAATTTCAGGCCAGAAAAGAGGGGCTGTGGCTGACTGTGTTTGCTGACGAGTGCAAATTAGGTGCAATCATTGAATCCCCAAACAATGTCAATATACTTCAAAAGGGACTTACACAAACCAATGTTTGATGCCAAAACCATGGACTCAAACTCAGTGCTAAAAAATGCATTATCATCCCGTTCAGTAAAAACAATATCCCTGCAGACTGTCATATAAATGATAATACCCTAAGTAACAAGAGACTTGGGAATGCAAGTTGACTGTAGCCTAAACTTTGACCACCATGTGTCTACTGTGATAAGGAAGGCATTCTACATTGCACATCTCATTAGCAAAGGCATTGCCTTCAGAGCAAAAGAGGTCATAACTCCCATGTACTCAACCCGCATCAGGCCAGTAATTAAGTACAGTGCTCCCTTTGGTCTGTACCTTACCAGGCACCTGCAGTGACTTGAGAGACCTCAGAGATTTCTAACCAAGAAAATTCAGGGACTCCAGCATGTGTCATACATTGAAAGAGTGAAGTTATTGTCACTGTACTCAATACATACAGTCTACTTAGAGGAGACTTGTGCCTGCCCTACAGAGCAATCTTGGATCCAAACCTAATGGAAATGCTGCACATCATCAAGTCAAATGGGACAAAGCCACCCACTCCTGGGACCTTAACCTGGCCTGCAACATAAATAGGACCTGCTGGAGAGTCAGACATGTCTGTCAGAGGTTGCCACTCCCCTGGAATAGGCTACCAATTTACATCAAATAGAGTCCCTCTATGACCCTGTTGAAGCATAGCCTAGATGACTGGATGGAAAATTCTAAATTCTTGCCACGGATTTAACCTATGACCCTCCTAGATATGGGCAGTCATTGCTAACTAAGATCTCGAGTTTAGGCAAGATCCGTTATATTGGGTTTCTCTAGAATTATATTGGGTGCACATAGCTAAGCTTTGAGTCAATAGACTAGTAACCACCTATGAACCTAGGAACCCAAACTGCCTTCTTCTCCATAGAATCTTGGCTCAGTAGTGGACAACTACTGCTCAACCCCAATAAAACAAAACTCCTCCTTTTCACACCTAAGACACTGTTATCTGACTTTAAGATATATTCGCTAAATAATACAGAAATTGAAGTGGTTTCACATGAATAATTATTAGGAGTTACAATAGACAATAAATTTACCTTTCATCTACATATACACAATGCTATCAAGAAAACGCACTTCAAACTAGGGATGCTCTAGCGACACAAAAACGTTATGGATACAGCCACCAAAGCAACACTGGCTACAACTTACCTGCTCCTCTGTCTACTATATGTGGCCCCCATTCAGACCAATCTGCAGAGTACATTATAAAGTAACCTTCAATCCTGCTACAATAAAATTGCTAAATTTGCCATAGGTGCATCTTACTATAAATACCACTGCACTGCTCTTAATGCACTTAACTGGCTTGAATTCCCACATCTTCTAAACTATCTTCAACTAACACTTGCTCTCAAAATGATATACCAACCTGAAAACTATCCTGATTTAAACCCAATTTTCCAAACCTACATACCTACCAGGGCTCTCCATTCTGAAGATAAGCAAGTAGTAACTATACAGACCAAACAAAAAAGCTGAACAATGTCTATATTCCTACACTGTCGCTAAACAATGGAATGCCTTGTCTATGCATTTCAGAGCTATATTAAACCTCAAGAAATTTAAATTCACACTAAAAATTTCCTTCTCAAATCATGTATATGCCCCTGCTCCAAAACTAGCTAGTTCCCACCTCCACTTCCCCCCTTACATTCTCCTTTTCTACCTCTTTCTCCACTTACCCTCCCCTATGCTTCACCTTTGCTACTCCAACTACCTTTCCCCCACTCTCTCCCCTCAGTCCTCTATTTACACATATTTATCCTGACTGTTACACCTTTCTCTACCAATACTCCCCTTCGTTCCCTTCTTATACAAACCCTCTACACTCCCGCTGCCCTCCTTCCTTAACCTCCTCCCCCTTTTATTCATCATTCGTCATCTAAACTAACTTCCACCCCCACTTCACTACAGATGCCCACTCCTATTTCCACTACTTTCTGTCTTCTCCCTCTATCTCTACGCTTAGCACCTCTTCATCCATTTTGCAACTCCATCAGGTTGTAACTATGCCTCTCATGAAAAATACACTATCTGCCGTATCCTATTGAACTTTCTCTATAAAATGTATGTCTGAAATCACAATTGTTTATAGGTTCATAGGTAGTTACTAGGCTATTGGCCCTAGGGCCTATATAAGCCCTGCCAAAAAGGTACCCTGGCTTTCGCCACCCAAGAAAATTATTTTCCTGTGCCCCTGTCGAGCAGAGCCACAGAGGTGATCCCCGGGGTGAATTTCCTATTTCCCATCCAATCATCAAGATTTTTCTTGAAGACTGCTAATGAGAAGCTTTGTTTGATATATATAGCTAGTTTGTTCCAGAGTATGGGAAGTCTCTGGGACAGGAATCTATCCCTCCACATGTTCTGTTTATTGTGGTGACAAGGTTAAGGTCCCTAGAGTGTGTAGCTCGGAGGGATTGGGATTTCTTTAAGTGGAGCATGTCCAGCAACTCTGGGTTTGACATAGCTTTGTATGTTAGGCAGAGATCGCCTCTGAGTAGGCCATATGCGACGGAGTAAAGCTGGAGTTTTTTGAGATGGCCTGCATAGGGCATCTGTTTGAGGCCAGCAATCCTCTTTGTAAGGTATTTCTGTGGCCTTTCCAGTTGTTGTAGATATCTTGTGAGGTACATACCAAAAGGGGCATTGTACTCTATAATGGGTCTAATGAGTGATGAGTAGAGGGGAACAATGACATCTTTTTTCCTGGATGAGAAACCTTTTGTAATGAGGTGTGCCACATAGAAGGATTTCCTGACTACTGTGGCGATGTGATTATCAAAGGAGAGACTACTGTCCACCTGTGTCCCAAGGTCTCTTATTACACTTTCGGTGTTAAGTAGACTACCACCTATATGGTAGCTCATGGGTACAGGGTTTTTGCCAAAGGGGATAACAATGCACTTTTTGGCATTGAGCTTGAGGCCATGGCTTTGACACCAGGCATCTGTCTCAGTGAGGCCCTTTTGTAGGATGTCCACATTGTTAGGAGTTTCGATTATGGTTCCTAGTTTGCAGTCATCTGTGAACTTTGTTAGCCAAAGACCTTCTGTGTTAGCCTGTACTTCAGAAAAGTAGATACCAAACAGGAGAGGACCCAGAACTGAACCCTTTGGTACTGCACTTGTCAATGGTCTGAAGTCGTATTTGGAGTCTGCTACTTTCACAGTGTGGGTTCTGTCGGTGGGCCAGTTGGCAACCCATCTTGTGACGTAGGGATTTATACCTAGTTTAGTGAGTGTATCTATAATTCCAGAGTGGGGGATGGTGTCAAAAGCCTTGGCGAGATCTAGATAGGCTGTGTGAACCACCTTACCCTTGTCTATGGCTTTGGTGACTGCTTCAAAGAAGTTTATCAGGTTTAGGAGACATGATCTGTCTTTTTACATACCCGAACTGGGTGGGGTCAAGAGTTTGGAGATTACCAATGTCTTTGTTTATAAATTCCATGATGATGCGTTCCATGGCCTTGCAGGCCAGGCTCATTAGGCTAATGGGGTGGTAGTTCCTGGAGTCCGTGGTGGCTCCCCCTTTCTGGAGTCGGATAACCGTCACTGTGCTCCATTCAGTGGGCACAAAGCCTGAGATGAGGCTATGATTGAACATGGTGCTTAGGTGGGATGCCAGTTCATTCTGTAGTTCATGTAGAATGCAGCCTGGGATGTTGTCAGGTCCCATGGATGCTGTGTTCTTGGCTTTGGAGAGTGTGGTTTTTACCTGTGCAGCCGTGATTGTCAGTGTCTTATATGTTACCAACATGTTAGTTATGCTTGTAAAGCTCCTCATATACAAATGTTTGTATATACCTTATTTCTGTTATCACCTATATATTAGCTCTTGTCCTGCTCTTGTTGTAATCTTTATGCTAAATGTCATTTTTTACATTGTGATTTTTTTTTTTGCTATATTTTATTTTCTGTTGTTGAGCTTTACTCCCCGGGCCTCTGCTGAAAATGGGTTTCTAACTCAGATGGACTTTCCCAGTTACCAAATGTCAAATAAATAAATATAAATTTAGATATCAGCTATCCATAAGTGTCAATGAGTTTTGTCTAGCAGGCTCTGCCCAAGACATGCTTCATATGAACATGATTTGCTATGTATAGCCTACCAAGTGATGTGTTGGTTCCTGTCAGTGACATTTTATAGCCGATGTGGTAGATGGATGGGATGACTATGTTATTACAATGTCTAGCAACATTGAATAAGATGTGCTATAAAAGAGTGAAAGTACAATGGCTGAAAAATTGATTCCTGCAGAACTGTGTAATAGTCTGACCCAGTAAAGCAAAAGTAATGGCACTGCTTCTGACAGCCATATGTGTAGCGTTTATCATCTGGCAATGCTTCTGACAGCCATATGAATAGTGTTTATCAGTTAAATAGTGCATCTCATGGCATCCACTTCATTGCACTCACTGAGATGAATCTGAGCTTGGGCTGAGAATAATAAAGTTGACAACAAGCAGAGTGTAGGGTAAATGATTATATTTGTTTGTCTTTGCATTTTTGTTAGCAATGAGGTAGGAGGAACTCCATATTGTGGCATTTAAACCCCATGCCTGCCTGTTATACCTAATACCCTTGTTTTCTGTGTAAAATGTGCCAAACATGTAGCTTGAAATTTTAAACTTCACTCTTGGTTTCTATGCTGGCGGCCACGGTGGTGCAGCGGTTAGCGTTGCCGCCTCCCAGCAAGAGGTTCTCCGGTTTGATTCTTGGCTGGGGTGACTTCTGTGCGGAGTCTGCATGTCCTCCCTGTGGTTGTGTGGGTTTCCTCCGGGTGCTCCGGTTTCCTTTCACATCCTAAAGACATGCAGTAGGTGGATTGGACACTCTAAATTGGCCCTAGGTGTGAGTGTATGCATGTGTGTGCCTTCTGTGGAAGGTTGGGCACCGGGCTGGCAATTCGATACTGTAAAACCCCACTGCCAATCATGAGCGGACAGATGATCTGCTGTGGCAACCCCTAACCGGGAAAAGCCGAAAGACGAAGAAGACTCTTGGTTTCTATGCTGTTACCCCCTCCCATTGTAACTGCCATTTTCCCTATGTTATATAATTTAAAAATATAATTTGGAATATAGTAGTTGTATTAACTTCTCATACTGGAACTGTTCAAATGGACAGCTAGTAACATAAGATAAGAAGCATACATGGGCACATTTCCTTCTTTACTGATTCACTAAAAAAATGAGTAAAAAGGTCACACAGGAAAACCAACTGGTTAAAAAACACAGAAAAAAATCTAGCAAAGCTAGACTTTCCACTGTGTGATACTTTAAACCTCTTGTATCAGAGGCAACATGGGATATATGCAAATTACCCTTTAAGGATCTCAGTTGTTTCAGCTAAATGGCAATTCTGAATGTGCATGACTTTTCTTTTACTTTTACCTTTAAGTCTATCCTTTTTATTTTTCATTGTTTTAGTTTGTTAGTTGGGATATTTTGTAGACACCCTAATGTTTATGGATATTAGTTGGGTACGACAACCCTGTGTTTCCAAAAGTCAAATGTTCCTCTTATGTTGTGCTGGTTGTTGTTGTTGTTTGTCTTTCGGCTTTTCCCGGTTAGGGGTTGCCACAGCGGAACTCCGGTCCACTAATGATTGGCAGTAGATTTTTACGGTGCCGATTTGCCAGCTCAATGCCCAACCTTCAACGAAGGCACGCCCATTCATGCACACGCATGTCTTTCGGAACACCATTCGACTGCGGAGAGGACATGCAGACTCCACACAGAAGGCACTCCCCGCACACCAGCCGAGAATCGAACGGGAGAACCTCTTGATGTGATGCAACAATGCTACCACTGCACCACGTCATAAAAAGGCAGAAACATGTATGTCTGTAGCTAAAAGGGTTTGACTTTATTGACCTGAAGTTATCCATAAATAGACTTAAAGGTAAAAATAAAAAGTCATGGATATTTAGAATTGCCATTTAGCTGAACCACCTGATATCCTTAAATGATAATTTGCATATATCACATGTTGCTTCTTTACTGATTCACTCATTTCCATTTTTTCATTTATTTGTTTAAAGAGAGGGTACTTAATGCCTTTGAGTTGAACAGAATGTTGCCTCTGCAGAAAATAATGTAAACAGAATGGCTTCATTTAGTATATACAGTGTGTGTTCATTTGTCTGTGTCTGTATTTATGTATGTTAGACTGTGGCATCATTCTAAAAGATTCTGGATTTCAGCCATTTTACTTGCTTTATTTCAAGGCTGCAGCATAACATGTATTAAAGTAGCTTTATCATCCCTGAGGCTTAAACGTTTTGGTTAATGACATCTTGGTAATTAAACTTCAGTAAGGTAAATTACCAGTGTGTACATGTGGACCATACAGAACTTGAAGAACTGCACACAACAGCTATGGTTAACCTTTGTTGTTACTCAGAAATTATAAAATTATATAGAAACTACAGTCCCTCATACATAACTGTATTTGGACTTTAAAATATGTTCAGTAGCACCTTGTACTACAAATTCAAGGTTCTTCACACTAATACTTGAAATATTTTATGCAAATATCTGCAGATTAATTGTGTAATATCTTAGTAAACATGCACAGCAAAAAGTATTAATTGTACTTTTTAGATAAATATTACAGATCTCTTCATAATGCAGTATTTGATGCTTTAGTTTTGATTGAAACTATTGTTCCTTTATAAGATATTTAGTAAAAGTAATATGAATGTTGCAGTCTTTGAATGTGGCTTCTACTCTACAAAATATGGTAGTAGTAGGGCAAAATAAAAACCATGTAAACTACATGTATAGTGCCTTCTTTTGGTGTTATGTCATTTATTTTATGAGCTATGTGTACTTGGCAAAGTCATAATATTTCTTTGTCAAAGCACGCTGTTTTCCATAGAAACACAAATAGAATGACAACAAACAATATAAAATAACTAAATGTATTTTAAAAGAACATTCTGTACTAAAAGGTGATGTGATGACTTTTTTAGCATTTAAAGATCTTTCAGATTTAAACCCATGATCAACACAATCTGAGGATGAATATGTTTATCTTCATGACAAAATTAACTGAAAGCTTATTGATGTCATGAAAACTCATGGAAAATGTATACACTGTTTTTATTGTATTCATTTGCTATCAAGGTAGGCTCGCTAGGCAGGCATTTAAGGGTGGACCCAGTATCATTGTCTGGTGAATTAACTTGCTCAATATAAAATAAAATTTAAGTGCAAAGTGATGGAACCCAGTCAAAGGGCTACAGGGGAAAGTGCATTAGCAGACCATAATAATATTCTGTGTGATGTTAAAAGACAAATCAGTTCATCTGGTGTATTCTTGTTGCATGCATGTTGCCAGTTCTTAATTAAATGCCAAATAAAGTGTATGTTTACCTTGGAGTAGAAATTAATATGTAATCACTTGGCCTTCAGGTCACTGGTGCAGCTCAGTGTAATTTGAATCTGATGCTGACAGTGCAGCATGTAGAATAAAAAGTGAAATATTCATGGTCTGTTTCTTACAGATCCTGGTTTGCTTCTTTCAGCTTCTACACGCATACTGTGTCAGTAAGAACAGATGCAATAACCAGACAGATGTTTTGGTTACTTGTGAAGCAACCATTTGTATCCAGGTGATGTCACCTAGACAAAGACTAAATGTTGGGAAGATCATTAAGAGGTGCATTCTAAACTTAGATACCAATTGTCTAGCATAATATTTCAGTAGCAGAACTGTACAGCAATGTCTGCAGAGATTTACAATCCTGACGTGTTGTTTTTCAGAAAATAAAAAAAAGGCATCCCAACATCTGTTTGTTGGTGTGAAAGATAATAAAGATGTCATGGCACTTTTCAAAAACAGCTAAATAATATATATATATATATATATATATATATATATATATATATATATATATATATATATATGTATGTAAAATGCAGAGATGTAGCGCTAGGTTCTTTGGTTCGATTCTCGACTGTGTGGAGCCTGCATGTCCTCCCTGCATTCATGTGGGTTTCTCTGGTTAGTCCGGTTTCCTCCCACATTCCAAAGACATACAGTAGGACCTTGGGCACTTCGAACTTCTGGTCTTCCACGATCAGAGGTTAGATGTTCTGAAATTTCAATCCTTCAAAGTGAAACTATATATATATATATATATATATATATATATATATATATATATGTGTGTGTATGTATATATATAATATATATATATATATATATATATATATATATATATATATATATATATATATATGTATACCCTACACCCCCACCCAGATCATATAGATCTAGCCACCCACAACCCCCTTTTCCCATTTTTGCACATGGGGTCAGGGTGTCAACAATTATCTAGAGCCAAGGTTCACATCACTGAGTGGCTAGCCCTGCCACAGTGGTTCTTCCACACCTCACACTTGCACACATACACACACACGTGCACACACACACACACACACACACACACACACACACACACACACACACACACACACACACACACACACATATATATATATATATATATATATATATATATATATATATATATATATATATATATATATATAGCATCTCCAAGATCAATCGCACAATGGGAAAGAACAAATACCTCACTGTACCCCAATCTTGCAGAAAGTAATGTTAGCACATTGCAGTCATCTAACAGTTCTAGTGCTTGTGGCGGCATTAAAAACATTCAATATTCAAAATGTTTGACTAATTAGAGTGTTTCCAGTACACATGCACACATATATGCATATATGTACAGTATATATGTGTATATGTATATATGTATATATATATATATATATATATATATATATATATATATATATATATATATATGTATATATATGTGTGTGTGTGTGTGTGTGTATGTATATATATATATATATATATATATATATATATATATATATATATATATATATATATAAAATATATTATATGTAAAGACAAAATGATCGATTTTAACAATTGGCTAAAATTTTGGTGTCATTCTAAGGGGATCCAGTGTCTGTCAGCCTGGGATGATATGCTCGACAAGCCACGTTGCTTCGCTAGGGACGGCTTGCACCTGTCACCACTGGGCTTTCGGATATTGGCAAAGGCTCTTGCCACCCCCATAGTGCCTTCTTTAGGCAAGGCTCAAAAGTCAAACCCACCACTATAGACAGCACAAGAAACAAGAAACTAAGGGTAATGCTGCTAAACGCCAGAAGTCTTAACCTCAAGATGCCTTTTCGAAGCTCTCCTCAGTATGGAGAACATTGATATCTGTGCAGTGACAGAAACCTGGTTCAAGGCTCCAGAGAGCACCCCAGCACTACCAGGTTATACCTCATATCATGCATTTTGGCCCCAAAACCTGGACCAAACCACAAAAGGAGGGGGAGTGTCAATATTTATCAAGGATATCCACACCTCCAGGTTAGTGGCATTGCACCAAGTATCGGAGACCATCCATGTGCAACTAACAGTGGGCAAGACTGCTTTTCAGTTTATAGCATCCTACAGACCACCCTCTCAAAGTCAGGAATCCCACTCGGCTTTCCTGAAAACATTGGAGAACATGAAGATCTCTCCGAACACCATTATATTGGGCGACTTCAACTACCCAAACATAGACTGGGAGCACTACTCGAGCCCCAGCACCTTAGCCCAAAGGTTCCTGGAAATTATAAACTCAAATGCTATGGAACAACTAGTCACCACTCCCACAAGAGGGGATAACATACTAGACCTGATCATTACCAACATGGGGACTCTATGCTCCACAACTGAAGTATATCCCTCATTGGTAAGATCAGACCATAAATTAATTTCACTGGATGGTCCACATCCCGACCCCACCCCCAGCCCAGAAAAACACAGTGAAAAACTTCTCAAAAGCGAACTTCTCAATTCTCAAAACCGAAGTGGAATCCTTCAAGGCCCCAGGGCCAGTGGAAACTATGGCCCAAACTGCAGAATCCTATATAAACGCATTCTACGGACATCTCCAGGAATGCATGGATCATGCTATCCCAAACAAAACCAAAACCCAAACATCCAAAGGCAGGCGTCCAGTCTGGTGGACCCCAGCCATAAATAAACTGTACAACAGAAGGAGGAAGATACTACATGATAGAGCAGAATCCCTAATAGGGGAGGCATCCCTGATCAGTACTATCAAAAAATTACGATCCCTCATAAAATCCTCCAAGGCCAGCTTTGAGAGAAAAATTGCTCAGGACACTAAAGACAATCATAAGGCTTTTTTCAGTTATGTTAGGAACCTGGGATGCAACTCCCAGACTTGTTCTGAGTTGGTTCTAAATGACAAAAAATACACTGAACCCACAGACATCGCCAATATCCTGGCAGATGGGTTCAGTGCAAACTTCTCCACACCCTCCCCCCCCAAAAAAAGAGCAAGTATCTATCCCGGCAGAGGGCTGCCTCCCAAACATCTCTGTTGCTCAGGTGAAGGCTGCCCTCTCCAAAGCAAAAAACACTGCTTCCATGGGACCAGATGGCGTCCCGGGTTGCGTCCTACATGAACTCCAAGAAGAACTAATCCCTCAAATAAAACAGCTGTACAATCTCAGCCTCACTACAGGATATGTGCCCACAGAATGGTGTACAGCAACAGTGGTCCCACTCCACAAAGGTGGAGCCTCCACAGACCCTGGAAACTATCGCCCCATAAGCCTGACTAGCTTAGTCTGCAAGGCTATGGAGAGGATCATCATGGAGCTCATAAACAAAGACATTGGGGACCTACAGACACTAGATCCTACCCAGTTCGGCTTCGTCAAGGGCAGATCCTGCCTTTTGAACCTGGTTGACTTCTTTGAAACAGTCACCAAAGCCATAGATGAAGGGAAGGTAGTCCACACAGCCTATCTGGACCTAGCAAAGGCATTTGACACAATACCCCACTCGGGCATCATAGATAAGCTGTCCAGCTTAAATATAAACCCCTATGTCACAAGATGGGTCGCAAACTGGCTCAAAGACAGAACCCACAGAGTGAGAGTTGCTGGAGCCATGTCAGACTCGAAACCAGTCACAAGTGGCATCCCACAAGGTTCTGTCCTGGGACATCTCTTGTTCGGTATATACTTTTCCGAGGTACAGGCCAACGTGGGAGGACTGTGGCTCACCAAGTTCATGAGCGACTGCAAACTAGGTGCCATATTCAACTCTCCAGCTGACACAAACATCCTTCAAAAAGGTCTCACAGAGACGGATAACTGGTGCCAGAGCCATGGTCTAAAGCTAAATGCCAAAAAGTGTATAGTCATACCCTTTGGCAAAAACAATGTGCCCACAAATTACCACATAGGCGGTAACCCATTAAGTACAGAGAAATTAATTAGGGATCTGGGGACCCAAGTTGATAGCAATCTCTCCTTTGACAACCACATTGCCAAAGTGGTTAGAAAGACCTTTTACATAGGCCACCTCATCATGAAAGGATTCACATCTAGATCAAGAGAGGTAATCGTGCCCCTTTATTCATCCCTCATCAGGCCCATCATAGAATACAATGCCCCTTTTGGGATGTACCTTACCCGACACCTGCAGCAATTAGAAAGATCCCAAAAGTACCTCACCAAGAGGATCAAGGGACTCAAACAGATGCCATATGCTGCAGTTAAAAACTCCAGCTCTACTCAGTTGCACCCGCCTACTTCGAGGCAATCTATGCCTGACGTATAAAGCTATGTCCAATCCAGAATTAATGGACATGCTCCACCTCAGTAAATCTAAATCTTTTAGAGCCACACGCTCAAGGGACTTGAACATCAGCACTGAAATAAATAGAACTTGCTGGAGGGACAGATTCATAACCCAGAGGCTCCCTTCGCTCTGGAACAGAATTCCAATTCATGTTAGGCAGAGCACCTCACTGAATCTCTTCAAGAAGAATCTTGATGAGTGGATGGGGGATCGTAGGTTTGTCAGGGTTACTCGTGTCACTATTAGACAGAGGCACACAAACCATGAATGAGATGATATCTCTTAAACCTCACCTTAAAGGGTTAAGGCTACGTTGAGTTTAGGTCTAGGTCATCTCTATTCTATTTTTGTCCCCCAGGGATGATATAGAGTAGTTTCCAAAATTTTCTGTTTATACTCTATATATATTATATATATATATATATATATATATATATGCATTTTCATATGTGTGTGTGTGTGTGTGTGTATATGTTCTCATTACACACCTACAATTAGTTTAACAGACTTTGGTGGTCATAAGTGGTGACATCACTTGGCTGCTTCCATTCAGTGATATATATATATATATATATATGTATATGCATTCGGTGTTCTGAAACATCAGATGAACTGTGTTTAAGCAAATGTGTTGTGTGTGTGTATATATATATATATATATATGGCTATATATATTGATATATATATATATATATATATATACATACATACATACACACACACACATTAGCATATATATATATATATATATATATATGGCGATGTATATACAGCGTCGTATACATATATATATATATGTATTTGTGACATTTGAGATTAATGTTTAATGTTTGATTTCAAATAATATGGTGATAGAGATGCAGTTCTTATAGTATTAGACTAATAATGTTTGAATATAAAGTTTTTTAAAGAGAGGATTACTGCTGCTTGTCTTGTTGTCAATTTAGGCAGATAGGGCACACACACACACATGTTTTTTAAGAAATATATATATGTATATATATGTATGTATATATATCTATATATATATATATAAATATATATATGTGTGTATAATAAAATATATATAACTGATCTGGGCTTACCAGATAGATTAATGGTATATATATGCACTAGAATATTTCATCATTTTCCAGCTAGCTGTTGGGACAACAATTATGGTCCCTCAATCACCTCCACAGTGCCCCCTTATATATATATATATATATATATATATATATATATATATATATATATATATATATATATATATATATATATATATATATATATATATATATATATATATATATATATAGGCATATAAGTATGTGTGTGTGTGTGTGTGTGCAAGCGCAATATGTTTATAAAGTAACTTATGCCAGTCTGTGAAATCCACTACTTTTGCTAGAAAAGTCATAAAGACAGACTGTATATATATATATATATATATATATATATATATATATATATATATATATATATATATATATATATATATATATATGTGTGCACACACACACACACACACACACACACACACACACACACACACACACACACACTGGTGCAGTGCTTATGGTCATGTAAGTTTGCCAGTAATGCCAATGATATTCTGAGCAGCCAGTCAGTGTAGAGTTATTGGTGGTAACTAATAGGATGGTGCAGATATGGGCTGCATTTATTTGAGGAATTGTAGGTCTTTTGAAGCTGGGAGATGTGGAAGATCACAGTGCAGGAGAAATTGAGACTGTGTCCTTTCTCAGCTGTTTTGCAATTTCGAAGTTGTTATACTTAGCTAGAAGAGAGTGTGGGGGCATACAGGGGGCTTGGCTCCTTGCAAAAAAATTGATGTTCATGCTGGTTTGGGATATTTTATACTGTTGCATTTCATTAGTATTTAATGCTAGTATTTGCTTATGTATGCTTCATTGCTTTATGTATTCATTGTAAGGTATAGTCAATCTGCTTTTTTGTGTGGGGTGGGCATTATGATGGTCAGTCTGTGGATAGTTTGACCACTGTTTAAATATATAAATTGGGGAGAAGATTTCAGTGAATTGTGTACAGTATTTTACTGTGCTGTGAATGAATATGTGGTACAGTTGCATAAGATTATGAAGAAATCAGTCATGTCTTTTCTTAATGGTCACCAGTCAATTGCCATTTCTTTCCCAAACTGACTGTAGCAGCAATTTTTAAAACACCAAGATGACCTTGATTTCCTAATAAAAGGTTACTTTAGTCTGTGGACCCTGAGCTATTGCATATTTGCATTGCTAATCTCTTCCTGTAGAAGCCAGGAGCAGAATTCTCTGCCTTAGTTTGAAAGTTCTTCTGACATAAATTTTCAGAAAAAAAGACAGATTCTATGCACTCTATGCATATTCTGAGAGAGGTTCTTGATGTTAATACTAAAGTTTTCTTTACAGGGATTTACACTTTAACTCCCTGATGGACCTCTGCCAGCTTGTATAATGGCTACATGTAGGCCCCAATTCCAAAGGACGTGCTCTCAGTGTAAGCAACTACTTACACTGAGAGCAGGCTGAGCAGAGCCGAATCCAGCACTAGGTGACCAAGGCAGTCGCCTAGGGCCCAATGGCTGGAAGGGGACCCACTTGCTGAGAGATTGTCACATTTGCTTTTTAATTAAAAAACGTATGTGTTTTTGTTTTAAGGACGTTCTTTAAGAACACCTTCTGCTTCTGGTTGCACACACATGTGTCTGTGCATGTGTTGTTGCTCAGACTGCCTGTACTTCCTTTCTGTGCACATAGAATTTAAACACAAGCAAACGTTCTGTTTTTATGTTGCTGCTGCTTCTGCGGAATAAATGTAAACTCACTCCTGTTGTCAGTTTACCATCCATTCCCGATTGCAATATTACCAGCTTACCATTTTTTTAATGTAACATAGGCAATTTATTCTTCAAGGGCAGCAGGCACTGAATTTGTAGCTGAAACACTTTAAAATAAAGTTGTTTGCTAGCAGCAACCTCTTCATTAGTTACAAATCTCTTTAATGTTTAATTATTCAGATGACTTTTACTTCTGTAGAGATTGCACATATTGACTGATATAGGTGGATTGTAATGATAGAAGTTTGAGTAGATTTTTATTGTTAAAATGTTCTGAATTGGGCAGTTTTGTCATTATTGGTTCATACATTTTGTTTCATTACTTTCTGGAAAATGTTCAAAACTACAAATATAAAACATGCTGTAACAATTGATGCTGTATTATACAAGGAATGTAATTTAATACAATCAGGAAGGTGAATGGAAGAGCACATGCATGTATGCATGCTTGGTCCTAAATGTGCGCAAGGGTCCTATGATTTGAAAACAGCCCAAAGTAAACTTTATCTGCCTCTGGACAGATGCATTTTCTTTGAATGTAGGTTTCATTTCTGTTTCAATGAATGTGAGTTTCAAGGGCAGAGAAGTTTTAATGCTAAGTCTGTTTTCATTGTAAGACTGTATTGCTTTGTTTAACAAATGTATATCAATGTTTGTGCTATAAAATTTAAAATGTATTTTTAAATTAAGTTCAAATAATCATTGTAGAAGTAAAGCAGAAAACCATATGCACATTGAGAGGTTTGAACAGTGTTTATGGTAACCGGGGAGAAACAGCCAAGTAATAGAACACTGGAATGGCTGCGGGGGGTGCATTGGGGGAGGCCCTGATCCATTACCCTGCCTAAGACCCCATTTGACCATGATGTGGCACTGAGGCTGAGAGCAGGTGTTTTGGAATCTGGTCCATTAGTAAGTCTGTTTATAGATAGGCCTTACACCGAAGTTAGTCATTTACACTGACAGCAAGTCTTTTAAAATCAGGGCAGACTTACACTGAGAGCAACTCTTTTGGAATCTTGCCCAGAATCTGCTTTTCTTGAAACAAGTTAACTTACCTGGGGCTGGAACAGAATAATTTCTTAGCAAGGAAAGGTTAGAGTAAGAAAATAGAAAAAAAATGCATATTGTCTTTTTTGTCTAACTGGTTCTGACTACACATTTCTTTGCTTCCTGGAGTTAACAAACTACATCAGAAACACTGTATCAATGTACTCGGGATTTCTCTTTATAGAACACTGCTGGTTTGGCAGTTTATTGCTTTAATTTGAATTTGAATGTGTACATTTCATGTTTCAGCCAGTGTTGTATTGTTTGCCTCCCGTACAATGTAGATCTACAGACTGTATTCCAGAGGTTCTTCACCATACACTCCCTGTGTAACCTTTGTTTTATTTTCCTGTTTCAAGGAATGTTATTTTTCAGTCATTTTGGAGAGCTAAGAAGGCTGGAAATGGTCTTACAGACCAATAATTAAAATATGTGATGAAAACTGTTAAATATAAATAACAACAAGTGGGCGGGACAGGGAAACTTGCTAAAGTGAATAATTATTACTGATGAAAATACATACATACATACACACATACATATATAAACAATTGTTACTGTTGAGCTATTCTGCTATTATTAACACACCTATCTAATATCTGTAGCTAGACTGAAGATATAGTCTTTAAATACATCACTTCCAACTATGTTTCAGTTTTAATGAATTTTCAGGACCAGGGTAAGTAGAACACATATTAAAGGATCTACACTTTAATATTTAAAACAATATTTTATGGCAAATGTCATACATAATGATCAAATTCATTCTAGCACTGGGATTTCATATCTTTGTTATACATACTTGAAAGTTATTCTGATCACACAGTTGATTACAAATCCATAGAAATGACGTAGACAGTTTTTATTGGAGCTGCTTTATTTATATATCAGTTTATGTTTTATGTTTACTGACCTGGAATGTTATCCCTCTGGACAAAGCCCATTTCTGGGGAGGCTTTGGGAGGCAAATTCCAGTAGTATTTTAACATAACAAGGAATATTTATTTATTTTTTTAATTTATTTTATTCATTTTATTTTACATTTATTTTACATTTGTTGACCGGGCTAGTCTAACTGGATACATGTCCATTTTCAGTAGAGGCCCAGGGAGATAAGCTCCAAATGAAAAACAGTACTACAGGAATATATTATGATAGGCAAAGTAGATAATTTTACATATAGTTTCAGTTCATTTAATATGACAATACAATTTAGGAGATAACATAAGGTAAAGTAATTCTCAAAACAAAGTAATCTTGTAAATGAAATACTTAATTTACAATTGCTGGTTTATCTAGTAAAGAGCAGCATGGACTTAGTAAAGAAAGGTAGAAGAAGTAAAGAAAAAAGTGTTAAAAATACAGTCAAAGGTTAGTCAGGATTACAACAAGGGCAGAGACAGTGTGTTCTAAGGTAAATCTTAAGTTTTTGTTTGAAAAGTGTTAGGGAGGATAGTGATGTAAGTTCACTAGGTTAATGGTTCCAGTTTTTCCCAACCGTATTTGAGAAGAGAGAGTCACCTGCTGTGTTACTGGTTTTACTTGTGCTAACTAGTAATTTATTTGATGAGTGTAAGTTGTTAAGATTTTTGTAGGGGGTGATCAGGCTTGATAATATTGGAGTATTATGAGGCTGATAAAGGAATGCCATGGTGGTACAGTGGTAGCGTTGTTACCTCACAGCAAGACGTTTTCCCGTTCGATTCTCGGCTGGGCTTGGGAGTGCCTTCTGTGTGGAGTGTGCGTGTCCTCCCCGCGGTTGGGTAGCATTCGAAAGACATGCGTGTGTAAATGGGCGTGCCTTCGTTGAAGGTTAGGCATCGAGCTGGCACTTCAGCGTTTCGTAAAAATCTACTGCCAGTCATTAGCGGACTGGAGTTCCGCTGTAGCGACCCCTTACCGGGAAAAGCCGAAAGATAAACAACAACAACAACATGAGGCTGATAAAGGGTATTATGGGCAATTATAAGTTGGTTAAATTTAAGTTGATTCCGAAGTTCCAGCCAACCTAGTTGAATTAAATTCTGACAATGATGGGTTTTGAAGGGTTTTCCAGTAGCAAATCTGGCAATATTATTATAGGATTTAGATAGTTTCTGAAAATTGTTTTTAGATAGATTAGTATAGATAGGAGAGGCATAGAGAAGTGTTGACATTAGATGGGAGTGGGCAATAGTAGATCTAGCTAATAGAGTAAGGAAGGGTTTGATCCTATAGAGAGAGATGATTTTTTTGTTGATTGATTTTACTGTATTGTTAATATGAGTATCAAAGTTGAGGTTGTTGTCAATTGTAACTCCTAGAAGTTTGGTTGTTACATCAGGTGATATGAGTGTACAGTTGTTTTATGTGACTGAGAAATCTATTGGGGTGGACTTACGGGTAGGAGTAAAGAGCAGGAACTTTTTTTGGGGGGTTCAAGAGGAGGCAACGCTGAAGAAACCAAGATTCTACTATGTTAAAAACTTTTTGAGTTATGGATTGCAGTTCAGGTGAGGAATTGGCTGAGCATATAATTGTAGAATCATCAGCATATTGTATACAGGTAGCCTGAGGGATTGCTAAGTGTAGATCATTGAAGAAAACTGAGAATAGAAGAGGGCCTAAAATGGAGCCCTGAGGGACAGCTAAGGTGACAGGCAGATGAGAAGATAGGTTATTATTATGGAATGGCCTAAAGCCATGTTGACACTCAGCAAGTATGTTGTTTTGGATAGATGGTTTAGTAGCTGTCTATGAATGCATTTTTCCATTATTTTTGCTAAGGAGGATAGTATAGCTATAGGACGATAATCAGAATGTTCATTAGAGTTCCCACCTTTGTGTAGGGGGATAATGTGAGAGATTTTCCAGATTGCTGGAATTGTTCCCTCATTTATGGTTCTGTTTGAGGATGGATATTGGATAGGCTACAGCTTTAGCTGCTTTCTGCAGGTATTCTGCAGGTAGCTGGTCAGCTGATGGAGTACAAGGCTTTAGTTTTTGGATGAGCTTTCAGATGAAGTGTGTTGGGATGGGTTGCAGTTGAAATGTAGAGAGGGAGCTAGTAATGGAGGTAAGAAGGCTTGAGCTGTCAGGTGAGAGTTGATTTGCAAGAGTATGAATGGTTTCTGTGAAGAAGATTTTGAAGGCATTAGCAGTTTGCTTTTGGTTTTCGTGGTTACTACCTAGTGGGGTTGGTGTGCTAGTTTGACCTGGGTGTAGGAGTCTGTTAATGCTTGCCCAAAACATTTTGTGGATTATTATGGTGCGTCTTCTGCATTTGACAATAGAAGTTTTTTTATCTGAGACTACAGCTTTTTTTGTCTCATTTCTCATCTGTCTAAATGTTAGTTGATCTAGAGTATTTTTGGAATTTGCCACCTGGTCCAGGCTTTGTTTCTGAGTAGAATTTTCTGTCTGGTGTCTTTAGAGAGCCAAGAGGCTGGTTTTGACCTAATTCTTATAATACGTTTTGGAGCATTTCCTACTGGTTTGGTCCCTAATTCTGGATTCCATAAAGAACTAATTGATCTATGATTAAGCATTATAGTGTATGGGTGACTGACTTAATTAATGATGCTACCTGCTTGGATTCTGAAATAAAACAGCATGGTGGAGACTACAGAACCGCAGAGCCCAACATACTAATGGAGGTCATCCTAACACCCCAGGGTTTTCAGTATCATGCCAACCAGGGGCACCTGCAGAGGTACCAACAACGAAGGCCATGACAGTGATACCAGTCAGCACTGTTGGATACTACAGTACATCCCATGACGACTACAATGTTGACTTAGAGACTATGGACAATATAGATATTCCAACTATGCGTTTGTTACCTCTGATATGAACCGTACTAGTGGGGTTTCAAAACCTATTATTACAACAAATAGTACTGGTGACTTCCATATTTATAAAATTTCAATTTGATGTTTGGTAATAATTGACATTCTGAGGGTCCCCAGTACATATAACCCCCCACTACATCCTACTATCCAGTGTTTTGAGAGCATGTGTGAATTGGACTTAAGGCATACATTCATTCCTCCACATAGTTATGAACAAGATATGGTGTTTAGACAAGAACTAGATCACATAACAAAACCTGATAAAGGTGGAGGAGTGGTGATTTTCGATAAAGTTGACTACTTTGAACGCATGTCTAAACTCTTAGATGGGGATGCTTATGAACTAAGCTCTATATTAGAAATTAGGAAAGCTTATAACATCATTAAAAATAGTCTTGAGGACATGTTTAATAATGGTTGTATTGATCAAGACCAATTTAATTACTTGAAGACCATGTACCCAAGATTTCCATGTATATTTGGAATACCCAAGATACATAAGGGGTTACATAATCCACCTATAGTGGATGGTGATCTCCCACTTATACATGTGCCAAGTTAGTGGACCACATCTTACAAAAGTACTTGGTGCAAGAAGAACAAATCTGTAAGGACTCGTGGTCATTTTTGGCAAAAATATCAGAACTTGAATTTGATGATAAATGTAATTTTCTAAAAGATTTATATACTTGTATACCTTTGAATATAGCCACTGATTGGGTGGCTATATACTTAAAGAAGAGTGTGGAAATAGCTCTAGTATTGGAACTGTTGGACATAATACTGTATAATAACTATTTCATGTTAGGAGATAATTTTTACCTCCAAAAAGTTGGGGTAGCCATGGGCTAGTTTAGCCAATATGGTAATGGCCCATTGGGAAAGGGAGTATATATTCAATAATGAGTCACTGATGGGAAAAATTAAGTACTACACTCGCTATTTGGATGACATCTTCATCTTGCTACAAGGAGAAGAAATAGATAGTGTAACAGTTGTAGATTACTTCAACACTACTACTAATTTCTTGTCCTTTACTTCTTCCTTTAGCAAGATTGCAATAGCGTATTTGGATATATGGCTAACCAAGAGAGTTGATTTAAAAGCTTATGTGGCTAAGATCTACAGGAAGGGTACATACTCTAATTCACTTTTACATTACAGTAGCTGCCACCCTAATTATCAGAAAAGATCAGTAATTAAGGGGCAATTAGTAAGAGCCGCCCGTATTACTAGCCTGGATGTTGATTTCTTCAACGAGTGTGAGTTACTAACTAATATGTTCACACACAGAGGGTACCCACTGCAACTATTGAATGCTTTAGTAAAAGAAGTTAGTGATAAAAGGAATAGAGGGATATACCAACCTATTCTGAGTAAATCAGCTCATGGCGAGTGCCAAATTACATCTAACCCCGTCCCTAATATAGTCAATAATGGCAATGATCTAGCATCGACTTCCAATCCTAGGCTAATTCTTACTTACTCCACTAACATCTACTTCTTGATTGACATTATTAAGAAAAATTGGGGTATATTTAATAATAATGCAAGTGTGATCAGGAAAGTAGGAAGCCACCCAGAAATAACTTTTAGGAGAGGTAAGAATATGAAAACACTATTTGAAAGTTCTAATACTAGCTTCACAAGAACACCAGGCATGTATAAATGCCAAAATTGTAATTATTGTAAATATATTAATGAGTCCAACAGATTTTTTGTTAATAATAATTGTTTTGACTTTGGTTGTATATCTGGCTCAATGCCAGAAGTGTTCATGATTCTATGTTGGGAAGACTGATTATGAACACCAGTACGCAATGAGAAAAAGGAAAGAAGAAAATGCGTTAGCTAAACATATAATTAATTTTAGTGACCATTCTTTTAAATTTATGGTAATTGACCAAGTATTAGAAAAGAAAAGAGGTGCTCCTCTTAAACTGCTGCTTGAAGAACTTGAACTTAAATGGCAGATTAGGCTGAATGCTTATGCCCACCCAGGATTAAATGACAGTTGCTCTATTAGTAGTGTATTAAAGCTAAAGAGCCTTATAAGATAGAATAGATAGTTTGGATTTATGATTTTTCTTTATTTTCATTTTTACTACTCTAATCTAGTTAGCAATGTTTGTACTTAGCTATTTTTAGCTTTTTTCACTAATGACTTAGAACTGCATTAATATGTGTATCTTTTTGTATATGAATTTGAAGTTTAAACATCAGCAGTTAGTATATTTATTATTATAAAGTTCATGAACAGTTTATGTGGCTATTTTTGCCATTCTTATAGTTCATGGTCATTATTAATATTACATAGTCAAGGTTTTTATTTATAAATGTGTTTGATTAGGTTTAATATTTATTAAGTTGTATATATCAATATAGTTAGTTTCTCACTAACATTAGATACATCTTTTACCACTTGTTTATTTGTGTGTACATCTATCATTTTATTTTGATACAACTGTTTATTTTCTAAACACTTGTCTATAGTTGTATGTTTTTGATTAATGTAGAGCTTTGTGGGGTTATATTGGTTATTTCTTAAAATAAGTCCCTTTTTAAACAGTTCTTTTTAAATATTTGAAATACTTGAATTAATTAATTTATGTTGTTGATTGTTTAATGGTTGTAGTTGATGATGTCATTTTGGCTATAAAATCACACTACTACCATCTATACTTTGTCTGATGAAGTCTACTTTTTGAGCAGAAGCTTTGTATCCTGTGGCATCTGTTATCTTTATTCCTTGGCGAAAGTTGTACTGCTTTTGGTTCCTGGTTTGGTTTTCTAAGTTTGTGTTTTTAAGGATTAAACGTTTTGGAGCATGCTGGGCTAGGATGGCTAAGAATTTAGTGTTAAAGTATTTAACTGCCTCTTCAAGCGGGAGGCTTTTTAAGGAGGACCAGTCACTTGCTCTAAGTTCAATTTGAAATAGTTCAGAGTTAATGTCTTTGTTGGACTGTATTGTCCTATATGTGGCTGTGTAGGGAATATCGATCTTTTGCCTGATTATGAAGGTTAATGAGTGGTCACTTATGTCATCTGGGAAGATTCCTACCTTATATGTCTGGTGGTGTTTATTTATGAGAATCCAATCTAAGGAGCTTTCTTTTTTGTTTGGTTTGTTAATTCAGGTTGGGGAGGTAATGATTTGTGGAAAGCCATAAAGGTTAATATGGGAAGTAGGATGTTCAGTACTGATACACTTCCAGTCAATATTGAAATCTCCAAGGATTATAGTTTTTTGTGGAAAGGATGATGACAGGGAGCTGAGGATATCCTCGAGTATATTGGTATCATTACCAGGAGGTAAGTAGATACAGTTGATGTATATGAATTTACTAGAATTGAGCTGATGTTTGGAAATAAGGATTTCTGCATTATTCTCTTGAGGTGGTTTGTAGTCTACAGAGGTAACTTGTAGCTCATTTTTGAAAATGATAGCTACTCCACCACCCTTCCTATTTTTGCGGTCTAGCCTTATAATGTTGTATCTGGGTGGGATGACTTCAGTATCTTGGGTATGGTGTTTTAACCATGTCTCTGTAAGGCATAGGACGTTGAAAGAGTGCACATCTAAGAGAGCATGGAGGTGTGCAACTTTGTTATTAATGCTACGTATATTGAGATGTGCAATATAGAGTGAGTTAGTGAGTTTGGTAGGGAAAGGTGTGATGGAGGGACTGGGGTTATGAAGTTTGTTTGTTAAAGTACTTGCTGGGCCAGGTTTAGGGTGAATATCACCGTCTTGTAAGGACTGGCTTATTAGTCTACACCAGGGGTGGGCAAACTTTTTGATTCGTGGGCCACATTGAGTTCTAACATTTGACAAAGGGGCCGGAACAGGAGCAGATAGATGGCATGCTTTGAAAACATCACCTCATTAAAATACACATCTTGGGATATGGAGAAAACATGTGCTTTAATTTCCAATGAAAATGAAGAAAAGCATTACAATAAAATCTCTGAAATGAGTCTTTAAACACTGAAAATCAAATAAATGACCATTTTATTTTAAAGCACTGAAAGTTCTGTTATCCTTCAGGATATCACCATCACTCTCCTCCTGACTGTCTTTTTTCAAAAGCGGTAGGAGATGCAGATGTACTTGTCCTGTTCCTTTTATTCAATTTGTTTCCCGGTGCCAAAAGTCAACAACGACCAGTGCAAAAACAGTTGCAGCAAGTCAGTCTTTGAAGCGTTATATTTGATCTACTGTTTATTTTAACAAGAGACACACACATTTTAATGGGAGCAGTGTTGTTGGTCTCCTTTTTAGCCAGCGCATCAAAGTCTGGAGTTAGTTTTGTTGTGGCGATTGGGTCAAAGGGTAAAGTGCAAACGTGGAGTAATCACCTCAACAAAGCCAATATATCTAGAGTGTGCCATCTAGTGAGGAAGCATCAGAATTGCAGGGGAAATAAAACATTAACAAGGTTAATTTATTAAATTTTTTCAAGTTTGGCGGGCCGAATCAAAACGTTTAACGGGCCGCATGTGGCCCCCGGGCTGTAGTTTGCCCATGCCTGGTCTACACAAAGGATTGTGTAGGTTGCAGATTTGGTTTAAAGACTTCCTGGTTCTAAGATCATTGTATTTGATGTGGGTCAGTCTGTGGAATTTAGCTAGTAGGTAGCTAGGAATGGAAGTTATGTTTATGTGATTTTTGGGAGATAGTGAGAGCTGTTGTTTGGGAAGGTAGTGAGTTATAAGATATTGTAGGTGTTCAAAGGAGGTTAAGAGGTAGGCTGAGATGAGAAAAAGTAAAAGTGTGGCAATGAGTAACAGCTTTAATTTTGCTGTGAAAGTTGATGTAGGCATAGTGCAAAAAAGAACAAAGGAATTGTAGTGGAGGTAGGAGTAGTATTAAGACAGGATGACAGATGTAAATTTGGTTCAGTTACCTTATGTAGAGGGATATATGATAGGTTATGAGGTGAAGAGGGTGTGGTTATATAGCCAACAGTAGAGAGAACTTTAGATTGAATGAGGTGGGAAAAAGGTTGTGGTTTAGAAGTATAAGTTTAGGGCCTTTGGGGCGGGTGGAAATTGTGGGCAGGGTAGGGGAGCGTAGTGAGCCCACAGGGCAAATGGAGCGGGAAGAGACAAGAGAAGGAAAAGCAGCCAAAAGAGCAATCAGTGAAATGGTGTGTATGTAAGGTAAGTAAAGTCGTAAGTGGGTATATAGTTTAGGAAGAGTGATAGAGGGGGTAGTAGGGGGATATATGGGTGCTACATCTAGCTGTAAGAAGAAAAGTGGACAATATTTACATCCAGTACTTAGACCTCAAACTGTGAAAAGGTTATGTCATGAAGTTTCAGGATAGATGTGTGGAAAGGTAGGACTAGGTAAGTTGCCACCTAGGGGCTGAAAAAGATATGACAACAGAAGAGTTTAAAGGGAGAAAGACTGGTCTGGGATAGAGGTGAGAGAGGCTAACAGTTAAGGAGGTTTTAGAACTACCGAGGAGAGGTATGCAGGCTACAGGGTAGTAAGGGGGTATGACTGCTGGCTGTCCTGGCTGTGGAGCGACCATAGAGCCACCTAGAATTAAAGTTTATAAATGTAAACATTACTACCAGGTGTAGAAAAACAGCATACTTTCTGGCTTCCTTTTATAAATACAGATGAGAACTAGGAGGCAGTATGGGGAAACAGCAGGTTTTAATGGTTTCTTAGTCGCCAGGCCAGTAGATTCAAAATCCAAGGGCAGGATATGAAGGCTGGAGAGGTGGGTACTTCAGGATAGGAAGAGAGAAAAAATGAAGAGAAGAGAAAACACTGTCTTTAATAGGATACTACACAGTAAGAGCAAATTATAATCAACTACACAGTAATCATCGACACTAACAAGTGAAGTTGCAGACTATCAAGTTTTAGTAAGTAGGTAGGTGAATGCTAGATTAAGACCTAATCATAACAGCTTAAAAATAACAGTACTTAGCTTTGATAACACAAGATAGTTTGATATATAATACCTCCAAGTCAGATTGAGGCACTGCGGCTTATCAATTAAAATCTATATAGATTCAGTAGAACACACATTTCACAGATATGATAGTTTGCTGTGTTAGAAGAGTTGCACAGTGCCACAAAGACAATAATAGCTAGACTAATCCATACTGTTCAAATACATTGTGCAGGGTCAGGTCCAGTATTAGGGTGGTCACAGACAAGGATTTGTATATATGACAGGCATTAAAAACAGAGTAGAACAAGATACCTTGTTATTCTGAAGTAAGTAATACCAGTAACTTACTTTAATCATCATAAATATGTGTTCAGTCAAGTTGCTGTAAAGCATGGGGGAGAGAGACAAAGAGCAACAGATATTTGTTGATCAGGCACACATTGAAACAGAGGAAGCAGTAGTGAGAAGATATGTCTGACTTGGCTTTGGTGGAATTTAGGACTTGCATAGAATAAGGAGCGTCATCATGAAGGCTCTGTTTGTGGAGTAATCTTACAGGGTATGGTGTCATAGCTCAGATGGTAAGGAGGTTGGATTGAGCAAAAGAAATCAGCAGTATAACTTTAGATTATTCCATAATATAATTTTACTCCAGTGATCCAAAACTGCTTTTGTAAATGGACCTGATGAAAGTGGAGAACAGTTGGTAAAGAACTACATGCCGAAGCAACTGCCCAAGTGGAAATAACATCTTCATGTTCACTGGGAGACCTTCTTCCTTGCAAAAGCTGGATAGAGGAAGAACACAGGAACTTGTTAGGTGTCTGTATCTGTGCAATGACTTGTTATGAATAGGAGAGCATCCTTATAAAAGAGTCTGTCCCTAGTGGGAAGTAGGCATTCAGGATGTTAGAAAGATGGCCCATAAAGTGTAATAGGGCATTATCAGTAGATAACACATCAGTTAGGATTTGATGGACTTTTCATTCATAAAGATATACTTGTGTTAAAGTAATTTTGTCTTGGAGAATGAAGTAGCTGCCAGACTAAAGATTCAGTGACAATGGTTCATGCAGTCTAGCAAATACCTGAGAAGTCTAAATTTTGTTCCTGTTGTTCAAAACCAGTCAATTGTCTTTGTTGTGCATGCTGGAAATTGCTTAACTATCTATCTATCTATCTATCTATCTATCTATCTATCTATCTATCTATCTATCTATCTATCTAATCTATCTAATCTATCTATTTACATTTTCTGACTGGCCTATTTTCAGGAAGACCTAAGATGGTAGCAGTGCTGAATTACAGACCTCGTGGGCCTGGAGATGAAAATTATAAATGACTTATGTATTTATTTGGTGTGACAATAACATAGGACTTCAGACTAAGCTAAGAATAAGAGCAGAAAGTCTAATTTTTGACAAGTGAGCCTGGAGCTGTAGCTTCACCAGCTCTCCACACCTTGTTAATTCATCCCTGTATGGTAATGCTAATACAGTGCAAAGACTGAGACGTATGGAGGATGAGAAGGCTGTACAGAGACTGTGGGAAGACAGTGAAAAGACGAGGGAAATAATATGTATAGGAAGATAGAGAGGGCAGTACAGGTAGCAAGGTGAAGAAGAACATAAGACTGACAGGGACACAGACTATTTATACAGTTAGACAGGTAATAAGTGACTGACAGCAGCATGTGCTTAGGAAGGGGTTAGGAGAATGGAAAGAGAAAAGATTACAAAATGTGTAGCATTTGCAAGAAGAGAAGAAGAAGAAGGAACAATTTAGATCTTTTGAGCAAATAAGAGGAAGGAAGAAGAAGGGTTGGTCTGAGGAAGGGGGACTGGCTGATGTACAGAGTAGTGGTCATGAGGAAGTGGGGGGGAGTAGGAAAGATATGGTGGAGAAGACGGGAAGAAAGGGGCATGAGTGGGGAGGAGTAAAGCAAAGAAGGACTGGAATAATATATAAAGATTTAAGGGAGGAGAGGGAGGCAACTGGTTTTGATAAATTGAGTAACAGATAAGTTAAAGAAAGCGAGGAGTGAGATAGTGATATGAAATGGAGTGAAGCTTGGGAAATGGAGGAGGCCATACAAATCTCAGGACCAGTGAGGGACCAGCACATGAGATTATTACACAAGTGGTACATGACACCAAACGATTAGGTGAAAAAAGTCAGTGAAAAGGTCCAGAGAACTGGAAATGCAAGGAAAAGGAAGTAGGTAATAGTCACATGTGACAGGGGCTGTAAAATAGGACAAAATGGGAGGCAGAGTTTGATATGAATGAAATATGGAGTAAGTTATGTAACAGGAAGGTTAAAGAGGGATGTTATTAAGCCTGTTTGGAATGGATGAAGGCAGAGGGTATGAGAGAGGAAAATGAATGCTGTTAATGGTAGGTTGGTAGTAAAATGAAATTGCAGTGGCATGGAAATAAAGGGATATCAACCAAGTACAGGTGGAAAAGTTAGGACAATGGATTTTTCAGGCACTGGGGAGTGAGGGCTACGGTGGTACCTTGAAAAGTTGTTAACTTCTTTTTTGGTATGCAAATCTTCTGCTAGTTTAATGTCCCTGTGCTGTCTTAGACTCCAAATTACTTTTTTTCCTTATGTCCTCTAGACAGTTTCAGCCCAAATGAGTAAAAGCTCATTTTAATTATGTTATGCTGATTGCAGGAAACCTCTGTAAAATTCAATCATTGACAGCATCTGCTCCATAAAAAGTTAGGGAGCAGACAGTGTTACGGCAGCAGCAGTAGCCTAGAGCTTGACTGTGTTCTCCTTTCCACTAGTCATGTCTGTCTTCATCCCAGAATCCTATTTAATCAGCTAACCAGTGGCTCAATGGAAACTAACAATGCCTGTAGGGAGACAAAGAACCCCTTCCAGAATCCAATGCAGATTTTAAAGTTTTCTAATATTAAGCCATCAATTATTGCTTTTGAGGACTTGTAATGGTATTTAGGTGGGTTAACCTGTTTTTCATAAAAAATATAGCTATTCAGAATTTACTGTATAAAGACCTGGATTACATACTCAAAGGTTTGCTTAGCATCGGTAATTACATGAGCAAGTTGTGCTTTCTATTTAACTGCATGCTTTAAATGAATTATAACATTACTGTCAATGCCCACAGTTAGCCTTTCTGCAACTTAATCCTCCTAATCCTACTGTACAAAGCCCAGCATCACTTGCTGACCCCCAGTAGTTAGTAATAATGCATACAACTTATGTTGTTGTGTCTTTCGGCTTTTCCCGGTTAGGGGTCACCACAGCGGAACTCCAGTCCGCTAATGATTGGCAGTAGCTTTTTATGTGTCAAGTTGCCAGCTTTGACGCACAACCTTCAACGAAGGTACACTCATTCACGCATGTCTCCACACAGAAGACGCTCTAGCTGAGAATCGAACAGGACAACGTCTTACTGTTAGGCGACAATGCTACCGCAGCACCACCACTGCAGCTCTCATATTTCACATAAACATTACCTTATAGCTACCCCATAGTGCTACATGTTTGCCTTTCTTGTATACCAGGACCAGAAGAGAATATTTTCAAGATGGCAAGGCAGGCTTATTGACCTCGTGCTGATGATAATTTGCCTGATTTTAATTTCTTGATAACCTGTGCAAACTAGTGCCAACAAACTACCATCTCTGTCTGCATAATGGGTGGCAGCTTCAAGACTGTTAAAGTATCTGTTTGGGGTCTACTAGTCTCTAAGGCTATGGTTCTACTTAACCAGGGTAAAGTGGGAGGCCTTTGTTTGCAGTATTTTTTTACCTTCTGAGTGCACTGCCCTGCATCAGGATCTCTTTCATATAATGAATACGTAGACAGCTTTATTTATGTCACCTACTGTTTTCCTTGATATTCAAATAAAACTGTCTGAGCAATAAAGTTCTCAAGAAAAACAGAGTGCAAACCTCCTTGTTGTCTAATAGCACCTATGTTGCTTACTCGGTAGATTTTAACGTCTCCTTGCTGACCTTGTGCTACTGGTACTTTGCCTGGTTTTAATTTCCTGATAACCTGTACAACATAGTTTCAAGAGATATATGACAACAAACTAAACTCCTTTGCCTCAAGAGATGTCATGCTGATTGCAGGAAACTTCTAAGAGATGTGGCTTCTTCTATGTCAACCTTCTTACTCTGTTTTCTAGTTACTTTCTCCTAGCGTCATTGATTTTATTTCTATAGAGTATGATAACATTAAAATTGATGCAAAATTATGAGTGACATCAAAGACATAAAGGTAGGTGCATACGTGAATGGGTGTGCCTTCTTTGAAGGTTGGGCATCGGGCTGGCAACTCGGCACCGTAAAAATCTACTGCCAATCATTTGCGGACTGGAGTTCTGCTGTGGCGACCCCTAACCGGGAAAAGCCGAAAGACATCCATAGTAAAAAAAAGAATGCTTACATTACATCTCTGACATATGATAAATGTTTTGATGTATACTAAACATGTCCCAGAGGTTTTGCATCAACTTTTGCATTCTTTTAAACTAATGATAAACTTGTTTAAAAATATTGCTGTTTAGAAAGCTGTATTGGACAAAAGTGACAAAGCACATACTTTCTTTAATTTGATTTCCTGTGCATTCTGTTGTTTATAAGAAAATGAAAGCTTACTTAATTGATCTGCCATATAAGCTCAAAATTTTGGTATTTTGTGAAAAGAAAAAAAACGTTTATCCTTACTAATCCTCTGCAGTTTATTGACCATTGAAATAAATCTCTTAGCAATTAAGTTGTGAATAAATATGTCAGTTGATTCTAATTAGTGCTTTGGTATGCAATTCTTTTAAAAGTGCTAGACAATAGAAAATAACAGTTTGACTTGAGTATGATATAAAATAAATCAACTAGCTGGTTAGTTCTGAACAAGAACAGTAAAAGCAAAATGAAATAAGTACTAGAGAAGGATTTAGATTTAGCATCGAAATGACTTGCATGGATCAAGTAGATGCACAGTTAATACTTTAAATGCAAGGAATTTGGAGACCTGTAAAAGGCTCAACTCCTTAAACTTGTCTAAGATTCAGAAAATGGAGCTGAAGTTTCGCACAAGGGAAAAGGCTGATTTCTTTAGTCATCTAGAGTGATTAATTATTAACTAAGAACATATGGTATTCAGTAAATGGGACTTAAACAGACCCCAAAATCCAAACACATGCTTCCCCAGTTTGGTTAAACTGCTCTATTTCTGTCATAAAAACAAAATAAACAACAACAGAACACATATACAAGGAGACATACATTTTCCTTCTTACTTTTACATCCATTCAACATATGCACAACGCATAATTTAAAGTTCTATTAATAGCTTCCATTTTGTTTCATAGGTACAATACTCTAGGGCAACTAGCTAGTATATTCCTTTCAAAAATATTCTTGCCTGTCTTTGTGATCTTTTGTACAACATACTAATAACCTTGACTTACACTTTAAATAAAACTAAAGCAGCATAACTGCAGATTTTCTTGAATCCTGAACCACAATCAATGTTGTTGTTGTCTTTTGGCTTTTCCCGGTTAGGGGTCGCCACAGCGGAACTCCGGACCACTAATGACTGGCAGTAGATTTTCATGAACGCCGAGGTGCCAGCTCAACGTTCAACCTTCAACGAAGGCACGCCCATTTACGCATGTCTTTCGAACACCCACCCAACCGCGGGGAGGACATGCAGACTCCACACAGAAGGCACTCCAGCCGAGAATCGAACGGGAGAACCTCTTGCAGTGAGGCAACAATGCTACTGCTGCACCACCGCTATATGAACCACAATACCATGAATCATTTTAAAATACTTAATATTAGAAATGAAACCCTGAAACCCATGTAAAACTGTTCAGTCTTTAATCTTTACAGCCCTAAGTCGTTCCCATTATACTTTTTGTTTAATATAAAATGATATGTTATTCCTACAACTTGTTTATCATATGTGACATCTCAAACCTATTCTCTAAAATATCCTTAAAAGTAAACAGATATGTTTTCACCCATAATATTACCTTGGGACCATACCTCTTGACCGGCAGACATTGGAAAAAGGTACAAAGGCCTTTCAAAAGTAGATACATTCAGCCAGAAAAATCTGGACATCTAACTAACATAAAATGTAAATAAAGCCAGGAACTGAGCGACAGTGAGGAAGTCAAACGATGCAAAAATTAATTAAAATCTCCACTTTTAATACAAAAATATAAGACAGGATAAGCGCTTTCGCAAGTAGCTTCATCAGATCCATACAAAAATCCAAGTGTTAACTGCATGCTTATATACCTGAAGATGATGACTCATACTCTTGGTTAATTAGCAAACAAGGTACTGCCCATCATTTTTAAAGATATAGATGATGTTTAGAATTATAGATAAAAAACAATATATAAAAGCTTCATAAAATGCATTGCTGAAAGATAAATAATGGCTAGGCATCAAATTACAGACATATTGATCAGAATATTATGACTTTATATTAAGAAACACAAAACTATGTATAAATTAAAAAGTAAATACATCTGTATATAATCAGTGTATAACAATTCATTTGACATTTCTACGTTGTTTTAGTTTTGGTCTTATAGATAACATAAAATGTAAATATCAAATAGAATTCTTTCTACTTACAGTTGGAATGTGGGATACAACTCAGAAACACATGTTTTAAAAACAGAGAGTGACAAAAATGATAGAAACATATAAGCACATTATCAAAGAGACAGTATAAAATATGTAGTATTCAATGAACTGTTTTGCAGAATTCTATCACACAGGGTCATTTATTTTTGTATCTGAACAAGGGAGGTGTAAGATCTGTATCTTCTTTCTTTAAATTATTGATGTTGTTAACATGTTGGTCGTGAAATGAATTCATCAGGCTTGAGCATAGCCCTCAAAATAGGGACAGCCTGTGCAGAGGTTAAAAATAGGAATTTCCATCCAAAATAGGGACAGCTGAGAAGTCTGCTTGGGAAAGAGGAGCCTGTAATTGACTCTGTCACCTTCCTTAAGCAGTCCTACTTATGAAGTAGTAACCTGCCTCTTTATTTATCTTTTGCTTTAAACAACTGCATGATGCATATGCATATGAATTTGCCTGCTTCTAAGAACATGTGAGAAAAAGATTGTAAAATTAACTTTTTCTGGAATAATCTTTTATTTATTTATTTATTTATTTGGGGGGGGGGGTACTTTCAGTCTAAAAAAAATGCAAAATTACCCTAGAGTATACAGGTTATCAAATACAAAGAAACTCTTCTCTTAAAGGCATCATTTCATTTTGCCAAGTGTTTTTTTTAAATAAATGCAATGGTTAATTTCATTAATATCAAATTCAAGTTTTATTTCATTCTAAGCATCTATGTTTCATTGCAGGCACTACCAGAACAAATTCATGAAACATTAGTTCAAGTCACCGTTAGAGTATTCCTATTATTGTCTATGTACATATATTTGATTTTCATTTCTAGCTATTAATTATGCTTCTTTAATTCATTTACCCAGCAGTCCAAACTTTTAGATGGATAAAAAAATAAGAAATTTAACATACATTCAAACTTTGCAGGGATCTTCAAACCTTTAAATTTAAACAAACTATTTCACTACTCAGCAAATCTAATAGCCCACTCCTCATCAATTATTTATCCAGTCATCCAACTATTTACAAATCTTCCCCCACATTCTTCCTAAAAGATTCATGTCACCCCTTCCAAACTGTCCAAACAACTTGATCCTGGATAAGTACACATCAACAAAGTTATGTTCTCATCTGAATCTAATTTTTATTCTCATATCCACAGTTCTTAATTCCACAGTTTCTTGTTCTTTGTCTTACTCACATATTTGGACAAAATGTACAATCTATTTCTCAATTTGCTGACTATCCTTCAACAAATCATTAACCATCATCATTCTAGTATACTTTCAACATTTCCAGAAAAGACAGTTTAAATTTAAACTGTCTCTGTTTGTATTCTTGACTTCCATCCAAAACCACATCTTGTGTTGCAGGGCCATTTTTGAATAACTGTGTACAAACCCTAACCATCCTATAACAGCAAGTCTATGTCCTGGTTGTCACAATGTCCAATGTATTTGCTCATTTTTGTAATATAATGCAAAAATGACTGCAATCAGCCTGGGATTTCCATACCTCAGTTCAATGCCTAGTGACTGGAATCTTTTGGCAGATTCAGTACCCAAGGATTAGATGGCAAATCCTTTCTAAAGCATCACCTTGCTTTTAACATGGTTCAACAAACCCCTCTTTTCCTCTTTTGCCAATTCATCATATATCCATATTCGCTCTTCTCGTTTTGTCATCTGTAGCAATTAAATGCTGTTCATTTGGTCAGAACACTTAATTGTTTCATCAACCTTTTCCTCAATATCCATCATCTGCTGCCCTGATAGACTTTATGGCTTCCTGTCATTCTTGGAATTTTCCTACCTGATCACTATCAAACAGCTGCAATTGTTTCAGAGAAACATCAAACAGACATGTCTTCAAGCTATTCATAACTTCCTTCACTAATGTGTTTAAGTGCAGGGGATGTTACCCAGTGATGATTCCCACCTGAATCTCATGCCGCTTCATCTCCTTCATAGCTCAATATGTTTTTGTAGATATTCTTACTTCTGCAGCGTGACTCAAGGGATGTCACCTTTACTCACCTTGGACCAAATTTCGCATGAAGTTTTACTATGTAAATATTGTTTTAATGGATTCCTACCTTAGCAAAATGCAGTGGCTTGAAGAGGCAACCTGCTTTCAACACATTGCAAGCATTCCACTTTCAACTTAATTATAAATATCAGAACTTTTTAAATGTTTTAATATGGTAATAAGTTTTTTTATTTGTTTCAGAAAACCATTGATATTGTAACAAAGGAAAGCAGCTTTATAGCTAAATAATAAAATGACAACAGAAAACATGTTCTTGCATTTTTTGATATAGATAAACTTTATCTGTAAAATGAATATAATTATCATCTTGTCTTTTTTTATTCTTGGAAAAACAGTATTAAGGTATCTAAAACAAAGAAAAACAAAAGAATCAATCAGTGTGGTTGAGCCATCCTATTTGATATGTAAACCCTGCTTGCTCTTAAGCTAGTAAGTCACTCATTTTTTACCATTGCTTGAATGATTCGGTTGAAAGGGCTCAGAAATGTTAATGCTGCATTCACTTTATGTGCGGAAATGTAGAACAATGGAATTATTTTACGTGTAACTGAGTTTGGTGGGTAACTGTAAAAAAATGATAGAACTGCTCGAAGGCTATTTTTGTAGACTTGTAAAGTTTTTTCTTTGTTGTGCCATGTTTTGGAGAAGAGTAGAAAATGTGAAAATTCTGTTTCATTGCACTTAGAAATTACAGATCCAGATAAAATAGTTAAACCCTAGTCTTTAGTTACATTTGTTAGAAACTTAACAAAAACAGGCCATGGATAAACTTAAGATAGTTTTTCTTTTAAAGCTGTATAAACCCTGTGAAATACAATATCATTCCTTAAGTCTGTTTTTGGTTCACAAATTATACTGGTAGAATTTTATTAGCTGTCTCTTTTGAAGTTTGCTGTTCATCGAGTGTATATTTGTTGTTCTGTTAAATGAGTTTTCTGTTAACAGCTGTCATTTATATTTAATTAATCTTGCAAATTTTCAATACAAATTTAATTTCTTCACTTGTTTTAAGTTTCCATTGTAAACTGCACTTTTCAGTGTGAAATTAAATTTGTCATTCTTCATTACTGCTGCTTACACACTTGTTTTTTGTGTATGTAAAATATACTACCCATCTGGTGATTTTCCTCAGTTAACTGCGTAGCATTGTATCAGCTCCCCAAACTGTTGTTATACTTGTCAGAAGTATGTGTGTTTAATACTATTCATGTAGCAGAAAAAATAGCACTAAAATGCATTCAAAAACAGATTAATTGCCTTTGTGGGTTTTGCAGAGGGATGAGGCCCTGATTACAACACAGGTGTCCTGAGTTCAACTAGCAGTTTGGGTGCTTGGTTGGAGAGGTGCACCCGTCTTGGGGGGAGGGATGGTGGTTCCTGCCCATGTTACACCACTACTCTAATGTCAGGGCTTCAGTTGGTGAGTAGAGGCCTACTGTGATGTGGGAAGCTGGTATTTAGAAGAAATGGGCATGGTTGCCCAAGCTAATGATGATAGCCCCTCTCAGTGCATGTGTGGAGATACGCATACATGGACAGAGGGGCATGGGCAGACCATACATTGACTCAAGTATTGACATCACCACCAGGGCTATGCCCCAAAATGAAACATGCTCTTATTGACAGGTTGCTGGAGAAAGCACAGAGTATAAAAAAACCCAATGACACACATCACACATGTAAGGTTCCTCCAAAAAAGAAAGGTGCACAAAGAAAACCAAACAAAATCCTTAGCATTGCAGTGCCCAATGCAATAATGCACACAATAGTTCAACAGAAATCAACTATTCAAATTCAGTGGTCTGACAGATATACCAATTTCAGCTAAAAGCATTATCCAGTATAATTTTATAAGATACAATGTATGACTGAGAGGGGATTTGATGGTTGACAAGTCTGGGGGGCAAAAATCATACAAATAATGAGTTATTTTATCAGGGGAAAAAGAAATGGTAACAGTACTTTGTATATACCTCTCAACCTCTTAACACAAGAATTCTGGACAAAACCAAAAATAAATGAGGGACAAAGACCCAAAATTGAGGGCAAGTTTTAAATATTGCTCTTATAAACATATAAAGTTGATAGAATGACGTGTTTTGCATTAGCATGCATTTTCTGAAGGATATGAAATATAAACTTAAATGTTTGTCATTATTTAGTGATTTCAATCAACAGTAATTTGTCAGAAAACCAGAAATTTTATGAGGAACAGACCAAAAATATAAAGCAGGAATCTGGACATTCTTTAAAATTCTGGAAAGTTTTGTGGTATGCTTTGTATGGATCCTAAAGCTGCCTTAGCTTCTGATACTGAAATTGGGTGCTCTGTTATTGCAGAGTTATCTTTAAACACCTTATATGACACTACTAACACCTGCTTTGCAAATTGACCTACCGCTTCCCATCTTACTACGTAAAATCAAAGATGCCTACTATATGACTGAGCAAATCACTGAAAAGACAGTACTCTGGGGCAACTAGGACGTTGCACTACGCGCCTTAGTGGTCTCCTGGACCAAACACCTACTAATTAACTCTGAAAATACCTATGTTTGCTTACCTTAACTGAACTTGGTAGACCACTCCTTGAAGCAAAAATCTTTATTTTATATATTTATACTCACAATCCAGCCAAACTTGATTCAAAGACTTTAGTTTATGCCCTGACTATAAGAGTGCGTGTGTGTGTGTGTGTGTGTGTGTGTGTGTGTGTGTGTGTGTGTGTGTGTGTGTGTGTGTGCATACGCACATTTGAGAGAGAGACAGAGAGAAATTCAGTGCATGAGCAAGAAAGAAAGAGATATTCAGAATGTACCTCCCAACTTCTTTGATCAGTAATTCTTTTCAAGCCAAAAATATGAGAGAGACTCTGACTTACAGTAGTCTCCACTAATTTACCAGAATATCAAGCATTTTCAAGGAACAGTGCAAATTAGGGACAGTTGAGTGGCTATGGGGGGATTCTAGTGCCTTGCACTATATGAATCTTTTCATTATTTTGATCACAATATATTCAGTCAAGAAAGTAGCTGTAATTGCTGGATGTGTGTATATGTGTTTGTGGATATTAAATACTTACATAACTTACATTTTGGATGTAAAATACTTCAACAATTACATGTGCTGTAGCAAGTTTGAAACAGTAAGTGGAGGAACTATTTTACATAAAAATATAAAAAATGTGTATGCTAATATTAAACAAATAAAAAATAAATACAAAACAATTTAACAGATAGCCCAGTATCTAAGTGTAATAATATTCACGAGGTGTAGTATCAGGCCTCAGAATACCCATGGGCTGTCTTTTATTTTATTTCCCTAATAATGCCCACAATATTGGACATTTTTGCTTGTTTCAAAGCTTGTTGTGGTTGTATTGAAGCCATCCCAAACTAATAGAAGAAGAAATGTATTAGAAAGCATTGGTAGTTCAGTGGAACTTGAACAATAAAATAAATAATTTCTGAAACATGATTCAAGGTTGTACTGCATGGAATGAACTTGGTTTGTACAAAGAAAAATAGAGAAAAAATAGATTTTTGCACACCTTTTCAATGAGAAAAATGAGAAATACTGAACTGGACTTCCATTATCAATGGATCTATATATCTATCTATCTATATATATATATATATATATATATATATATATATATATATATATATATATATATATATATATATATATATAGTATATGTATAATGTGTGTTTGTATATAGATATATGGTGATATAGATATCAATAATATCAATGTAGAACCATTGCAGTCATCATCTCCATCAAATAATGTTGAAGAATATATCCATATACAGTTTATACAACATATAAGTAAGCATAACGTCCTGTCCAAAATAGAGCAATTGTTTAGACCCAACCATAGCACTACTACCAATCAAGTCAACTTCACCAACATAGACAAACAAAACAGGAATAAGGACAATTTAGTTTTCTGTCTTATCCATGATCTATCTAAAACCTTCACTACAATATCCCATAGGGATACTTACTACCATACAGCTCACTTTTTCTTCCATCTCCTGGTTCCACAGCTGTCTGTCCAAATCCCAGCAAGCAGTTAAATGGCAGCACAACTTCTCACCATTTCTACTAGTTTCTGTTGGTGCTCCCCAAGGGTCAGTACTTGGCCCACTCATATTTAACATTTTCATAAATTCCATACTGTTACAAATCTTGCCACTTTTGTACACTATACTGATGACTCAAGACTTATCTGTTCTGCCTCATCCATAACAAAATTACAGGAGATCTCCCAACACTTCTTCACTGCCATTGAACCCTGGCTTAAAAACTGCAACTTTCTTCTCACCCCCCCCCCCCAAAAAAAAATATTATTTACCCCAAAGCAATACCTTAATCAGAAACACACATTTCATATTACCTCAAATAATAACACTAAAATCAAAACTCTTAGTCATACTTATCTACTTGGAGTCATATTCAATAACAGTCTCTATAGGGTCAAGCAATACCAGACAGATACTGCTAGGATTACATACCTTAGCATCAACCTCCTTCCATCATTCACTATTATATGCTTTTCACTTTCCTAGTTAACAAAGACAAATAAATAATAATAAATAAATAATATGATAAAAAACTCTTTGCTGAACCTGAGGAAAGGTAGAAGCATACAAAATTCAAATCATTTTAATTACGACACCATATGCCTCTTTTTATTCTACATAAAAATTATGCATACAATCGACAATTAAAAATGAAGAGGCTGAAATACTGCTGTTGTTACCATGAAGCTTTACTGAAGGCTGATTGAGAAGGCAGAGCATACCTTTCAACCTTTTACCACAAGAAGTTTGGTCAAAACCAAAAATAATATGGGGACAGAGGGTCAAAATCAGGGACAGATTTTAAATACTGCTCTTACAAACTTAGAAAGTTGATACAATAACATGTTTTGTGTTACCAAACATTTTCTGAATGATATGAAGTCCGAAACACAAATATCTGTCATTATTTAGTGCAGTGACGCATTTCAATAGGGGCGATTCTGGCAGCCGCCCAGGGCCCACAGCTATTGACCAGGCTATTTTATAAATATATGTGTGTGTGTGTGTGTGTGTGTGTGTGTGTGTGTGTGTGTGTGTGTGTGTGTGTGTGTGTGTGTGTGTGTGTGTGTGTATATATATATATATATATATATATATATATATGTATATATGTGTGTGTGTGTGTGTGTGTGTGTGTGTGTGTGTGTTTGTGTTGTTACATTTAGCATGGCTAAATTAATTAATTTATTTGCTGACTGCAACAATTGCTGATGTTAAAAACAACGCATTCCTGTAAACTGTAAGAATTAAAACATTAAACTATCACCATGAGTATTTCTTTATATTTGGGTGACAAAACTATGCTTGTGCATGTGTAGTACAGTCCGCTGCATGGCGATGTAAAGTGATGGTCACATCTGCAAGTAGATTGAGCTGAGCACAGTATTTATTTAAACCAAAAATGTGTTTGTGTGATTGGAGGGCATAGTGCCTTTTGTTATAACCCATTGTGTTAATGTAGCAGAGTTCAGCCTTTATTGGTATTTGATTTATTTATTGGTAAAAATTCTTTAACGTAGATATTTTAGAGGAGCTGTTTTAGTTAAGGAAGACAGGATATTTCACTTACTTTACCTTCTGAAAACTAAGACAATGGTAGTGGTCAGCATTCTAGCCAGCAGCACCTTTCAGAGATCTCTGGGGGTACAGCTGCTATGTCACAAACATCCACAAGTAGGATTATGGAGTAATTTCCTGGAATTCATGGTGCCCAGTGAAGAGGCATACAGTCATGTGCCCAAACATTAGCGAGAAGAAACCTGTAAAATGGGATTCCTTCCTCATAACAAATATTCCTGGCATCATCGGTGGCATAGATTGCACCCATTTAGCAATATGCATGTCTAGCACTGGTGAAGATGTAACATATTTCAGCAGGCATGGATTGTAGCCCCCCCCCTGCCATGCGCAGGGTGGTATGTGATCACTGTGGTGATAAAATAAGCATATGCACCCAGTAAGACAGTGCAGTTGACTCCAGCATCTGGTAGGGACATGCCTTGCAACATACCACGTGGCCACTTGAGGGATATATAGCATACTCAGTGCAGTACAGAGGCCCACAAATGAAGGAAAGGAAGCATACAATACAGCACATCAGTAGACTAGAAACACAGTAGTTCATAGGTTCATAGGTAGGTACTAGGCTATTGGCCCTAGGGCCTATATAAGCCTAGCCAAATGTACCCTGGCTTTTGCCACCCAAGAAAATTATTTTCCTGTGCCCCTGTCAAGCAGAGCCACACAACTTATCCCCAGGGTGAATTTCCTATCTCCCATCCAGTCATCAAGATTTTTCTTGAAGAGTGCTAATGAGGAGCTTTGTTTGATATAGATATAGGTTCATAGGTAGGTACTAATGCACTAACTGGTGCTTGCATTTGCCCAGTATGTGCTCATATTTGGCACCTAATAGTTCACTTAATATGCACATTTTAAAGCATGTGCATATAGCACCTAACATGATTGTGGACATGATGCTTGTGGCTATACCATGACCAGGGGAATAGGTGCAGGTTAAGTACCCCAGAATGTTGCCCATCAAATTTGACCTGTGGTCTAGCACAGGTATGATACTTCAGAGCAGCAGTGTGTGTGTGTGTGTGTGTGTGTGCGTGCGTGCGTGCGTGCGTGCGTGCGTGCGTGTGTGTGTGTGTGTGTGTGTGTGTGTGTGTGTTAGAGACTGCATGCATATAAGTGTCATGTCCACTGCAACATATGTGCAGCATATCCATATTATGTAGTAACCTCACAGCATCACATCCATTGATAACATAGTAGTATTCAGTTATGTAGACATGAGAAAACATAATAATATAACTTCTGTGCTAATTTTAAGACTGATAAGGTATCACCATACCCATAGAAGTTATCCAGCCTGGGTTGCAACAGGACATACTGCCTCATGTTAATGAATTGTTCTTACTGTTGTCCATGTGTGAATGAATGAATGAATTTATGAATGAATGAATGAATATTGTGCCCTCAGTATGCATACTGTCCTCAGGGATCTAAGAATAACTCTGTGGCCGGCATAATGGGAGTTGTGAGTGGCTTTGCAGACCATGTTACAACATTATCCTTACTAATGCTGTCTGACTCAGACTTATGTTTGGTGCATACTTCTCAGCTGTCAAGAATTTTGCAGAGAATGCCCATATTTTACATCTTGTTTTTATAGAATTTGTGCTTTTCCAGCAAATTATTGAAAATTGAAGACATTAAATAATGACAAACATTTGAGTTTCAGATATCATATCCTTTGAAATGCATGGTAATGTAAACTCTGTTATTCTAGTAACTTTCTATGTTTATAAGAGCAATATTTAAACTATCTACCTGACTTGGACCCTTGTCTACCCATTATTTTTGTCTTAATCCAGAATTATTACAGTATAAAGTTGAGAAATATGGCTTGGTGATCTGACTCCCTTATATTCATGTTGTATTTTATGTTATCATTCATTCATTGCTTTTCTGCTTCCCACTTTAGCTTACTCAGGGTCACTGGTTGAAATCTATCTCAACATTCGGGGGTGGAAGGCAAAGGAGCTAATACTAGAGGAAATGCCGTCTCATTAATGCAGAGAAGTCAAGTTCTAACTTGTTAATGAGCTGCTTCCTATTCCAAGGGTGCAGGGTTTGAATCTTTCCACCTTCATTTGCCTCCTATGTGACCTTAATCTAGTCACTTAACCAGACAGTGCTTTGATACAATTTAGAATGTGGGCTAGGCTCCTTAATGGCTTCCTAGACTGCACACCTAGTAACTACCCATGATTCTACTGCAGTGAGTTGATATAAGATCTTCTGAAAAAACATTAATTTATGATAATCTGTGTCCATTGCTTACTTATGTGAACCCAACATTGCATCCACTTATTGGTTTCGAACTTACAGTGAGATGGTTCTGTGTGTTTCATGCATGCAATGGTGCCAAATGTGCATTATTTGTATTGTACATTGAAAAATGGTATTTCAAAGGGGACATATTAGATCAATAATGTAAATTGTAGGTATTCAACAAAGTATTGTCAAACAATGGCTTTTATTTCTTACAAGGAAATGTACTTTTTGATGTCTGGATACTTCAGCGTAAAAAACTGATGGTACCTTTGAATGGTGCTCAGTATTCTCTCTGTTATACAGCGAACAGAAGCGATGCAGCGAGAATGAAATAAATGTTCTATCGTCAGGCTGTTTGTGTATTTACAGTATGAAGTACAAGTATGTGGAATATCTTGAGATGATGAATGTACACTGATGACTGTCATTCATTCTGTTTTGATGGATATGTAACTCAGGGAAGACACCCACACTGAATATACTGTGCCCCAGTACTATGCGTGGCATGTCGTTTTTGCATGCACTAGTAAAGTCTGCATACTATCTATCGGTATGCCACGATTCCTCCTTGATGCACATATGAAACAAGTAGCTGTTTGGCAGCTCTAATCCTCTGTATTCCTGCTTATGAATCGTGCACATATTCACTAGCAGATTGTGCAGCTGTGAAAATCACAGAGTATGCACGGCAAACCATTCTCTCTGAACCTTACTCTTTACTTTCCCTCTAACTATTGGCACATAAAGGACACAAAATTCAGTCCTAATAGTAGACATTATCCTTAACAGCTACTGTGAACCTCAATATAGTGATTTTCACATTCCGATTTATCTATGCTATTCATGGGTTTATTGATTCATATAAACAAATGAGCCATTTCTAGATAAACCTGTAAACAAATTGCATTGTTACTGTACCTAAATTCTTACCAAAATAAGTCATACAAATGCAGAAAACATTTATAGATAAATCTGAATGCAAGTGACATTGTCACTGTGCCTTAATTCTTTCCAAATATAAATTCATATACATGTCAGTGTAATTTAAGATAAATCTGAAAAACAGGTGGCATTGTTACTGTACGTATTGTACCTAAATCAATATTAATAATAAGTTCATGTAAATATAGGAGTCATTTCTAGATAAATCTGCAAACAGGTGATATTGTCACTGTACCTAAATCATTAACAACAATACATTTGTGTAAATGCAGGACCCCTTTCTTGATAAACCTGAAAAATAGGAGGTATTGTTGCTGTACCTAACCTGTTACCAAAATAAATAAATTCATGTAAATGCAAGACCCCTTTCTAGATAAACCTGAAAAGAGGTGGCATTGCCACTATAACTAAACTGTTACCATACCTAAATACCCCGAGTTTGCAGAATGGCCCTGATGTTATCTCATATTTTTACCCTAGCCCTTGTAAATGTTTTGATTTTCTTGTAAGTCACAGAGAATTACAGTTAGTCACTAATGACAGGCATTACAGCTTTATTTTCTTATTGTTCGTAAAATCCATGTTGATCAAAATCTGTTGTTCTGTTGTTTTATTTTAGTGAATTACAATAATATTTAGATTAATATTTAAAACTGCCACATATTTTAGCCTTTGTCCCCCTCACTCAGTTATTGTTGGCTTTGTCCATAATTCTTTTATCAAAGAAGTTAAAAGGTATGACTACTACCAAAAATAAATTCATATTGCTGTGATACATTATTTGCACACATATTTTTCTCAAAATATAGGAAGGGTAACCATGTTATCAGTCTGCTATGTGACATCCATGCTGCATTTTTAGTGCATTGAGCTGCAGAGTGTGACAGGTACCAGAGATGATGGTGGAAGCTACACCTTCTGAATAAGAGCATTATAGCCAAGCTCACAGATTTAGGTATAAACCCTTTTATCACTCACTTTATAGGTAACTGTCTCACTGATAGAAGTCAGGCAGTCAAAATAGGTGAGCCACCTCCACTAAGAGGCCAGTCACTCCAGGGCTCCGTACTGGCCCCACTTCTTTTTGGCATCATGGCTGACTAAGTTTGCAGATGATTGCAAGCTGGGGGTTTTCACTGACTCCTCTGCAGAAACTAGCATTCTTCAAGAAGGTCTATCTCTGACTAACAAATGGTGCCAAATCCATGGTTTTAAACTCAGTGCTAAGATATGCATAATGGACCCTTTGGGAAGTTAACCATCCTGGCTAATTAGCATGTTGATAATACGCCCCTAAGAGTCGACTCAGTGGTTAGGGATCTGGGTAGGCACATATATAGTAGCCTTACCTTCAACCATCACATAGCCACAGCGATGAGGAAATCCTTTTATGTTGCACAACCTATAAGTAAGGGCATGGAATCTAGGTCAAAAGAGGTCATTATCCCACTGTACTCCTCCCATATCAGAGCAGTCATAGAGTAGAAGGGTGTCTTTGGTATGTACCTGACCAGGCATATTCGGCAACTAAAGCAACCTCAAAGGTTCCTTACAAAAAGTATACAAGATGTAACAAACCTGCCTTATCAGAGCACCTTAAAGCCCCTTCCCTCTACTCAGCCTCTTATAGATTGCTGAGGGGTGGTCTATTCCTGGCTCATCACAAGGCATCCACAAACCCCACACTTATGAATGTCCTACATATTTGTAAATCAAAGAGTGCCAGAAATACATGGTCTAGGGTCCTGAATTTTTTTGTGACTTAAAAAGAACAAGCTGGAGAGACAGATATGTGTCCCAGAGACTCCCCCTCCTATGGAACAGGCTTGCCATCCTTATGAAACAGAGTTCATTTATTACCAGGTTTAAGCACAACCTAGACCAGTGGATGGGGAATAGGAAATTTACACCCGGCCTGGCACCCATGTCCCTTATGGACAGAGGTAGCTTATAAATGCCTGTCTCTCAATGTCTTATTCGGATACAGGACATCATTATTCTTTTGGGAAAACTTGGCTAGGCTTAGAAACGCCTCCTCCAAGGCTTTTAGCCTAGTAACACTCTATGAATCTATAAAAGTTTGTGTCGTGCAAAAAGAAACATTCAGTTATGAGTCACTATGTCTGTTGTTACAGACTTCTTGTAGTATGGGGGAGTGAAAGTGAGAGACAGAGAGAGATAGAGAGACATAGCTGCATTTAAAATATTTGAATATAAAAAATGGAACAACATAGTTCAATTTTCCTTTAGATTTCTTCAGTACCCATATAGGGTCTATTCAGGCTGCCGTATTACACAAAATGTTTCTTCTTTGATCTGGTAGAACTTGGAACTGAACCTGCTAATGTTAACAGCTTATCAGTTATTTGTTGAACAGCTTTATTTTGCCTGAAGCCAGTAGGCTGTCTGACTAATGTGGTATGACTTTCTTGAACAGAAATCATATATAAGCTATATGAACAATGGTTTAGTTCACTGATCAGCTATTAGCTTTAGGTGCAATAAATGCAGCTGTGAGCTATGAGTCATTTCTCAAATGTCCTTTCATGTTGTAATACGGTGCCAAGGTTCATCAAACATGAAAATGACACTACTGGACATAGAAAGTCAAATTAAGGAGCACAAGGGACATTCAAAGATGTTTTACCAATTGTTTGTATAGTTATTGAAGAAGGAAGGTTATGATCGACCTGGATTTTGTGTTCGCTCTGAACATGATGGAAAATATACAGTCGTTTTCAAGTATAAGGAAGCATAAAGAAAAGGAATTCAGGAGAGGATGCCAAGTAAAACAAAAGAAAAAAAGCAGGGAATTTACAAGACTAAATGATCAAGCAAAGGAAAAGATAGCTAGTTCCATCAAGAAGATGGAGAAAATCTTCATCAGACATATTGGAGTAAAAACAAGAAATACTTCAGTGTTAGTATTGAAAATAAAAATGAGAATTAACAGAAAAAAACAACTTAAGTCCAGCCAGAGGAGAACTGATGGTTGGCAGGCATGGGCAGAAAGAATATTTAAAGAAACAAGATTAATATGTCAATAATTATACTCTATATTCTCAAAAGAATAGAAGGGATATTTACCACAAGCAGCCGGTAATATTGTTTTGGATAAGGGTTGGTTCCAGTTCTTTCACTGGGAAAAGTGCCCTGAAAAATCTAAAAATACTAAAGGTGCTCAAGGCAGTCTGGCCTAACAGGATTCACCCTCAAATCCAAAGAAGTGGAAGAAGACAGATGTGATCCTGACTCCTATTCACAGGAGCAGCAACACAAACGTGCCTGGAAAGTAATGATGTTTTGCTTGATCTCAAAGTAAACATGGATTTATTACTGAATGCAATAATCTTTTCTGGCTGTTGTTTCCTCTTCTATGCCCACTCATCGTTGAATCAGTTCTATGGCTTCTAGTACCCACTTGTTCCTCTTTTATGGCTTTATAGCATGACTGCAGTGTGGCCATCATTCAGGCAGCCATCAGAGGATTTTTACTTAAATTGTACCCCTCCCTGCACATGCTTTTGAAGTCTCAAAGGTTGGGAATGCAATGGACCAGGGTGAGGGCTAGTCACCCCTTCAGCAAGTGATGTTACTTTCAGTAACATTTGTAGTCTTATTTGTGTGTGCCCATCTCCCATCTCTACTGGGGATTGTAGCTGGGACACACAGATCATCTCACCCCCACAGCAGAGATGATTAGGCTGTGCTTTGTAATTCTTCTTCTTCTCCTGAAAGCTCTTTTAGCTTGTGGACTCTTATTGAAGATATGATTATCTTTATCTTAGTCGTGGTTACAGCTTCATCCCTCTATGCTATGGAATTTTGGAATATTGGAAACCTGATAGAATACGGCACCAAAGACAGAATGGATTTACTACAGCAAGGTCATGCCCCCCCTTCTCCCCATCTCTAATTTGGGTTCTTTGACTGGATAATCTGGGAATTAACTCAGAAAAGTGCAGTGAGTGTGACCTAGTTAGAGTTTAACAAGGAATTTAATTTGATACCATATAACAGGTTATTTAACAAATTAGATAGCCTGGTGTGGGTCGAAGCCCAGTACTATAGGTAAAACACTGGCTATTCTAAACAACCCAGAAAAGTATAGTCAATGATTTTCATTTAGATAAAGGGATAGTAACTAGCAGAATACCATACAGGGTCAGAACTGGAGTTGATTCTTTTCATTGTGTTTATAAGTGTTCTTGAAGAAAGCTTGCAAAGAAAACTTTCCCTTAAAGCTTGTGATGCTATGTAATGCAACAGGGCTGATTCAAAAGAAGGCATAGAAATAATGAAGAGAGGTTTGGTAACAATGGAGGAATTTTCTAAAATACGACAGCAAAAATGTAATGCATAAAGGTGCACAATTATGTATCTGGGTAGCTGAAACCCAGGAAAAGGGAGTGCAGTGGTTGGCATGGCTGTGGGGGAAAAGTAGCAACAAAAACAGAATAACAGGATCTGAAGAAATCCATAACATATGACATAAAAGGGTGAAAGGAACGCAAGTGGAATATCAGTATGTGTCAAAAACACATCATCCTTTAGTAAACAACACGCTATTATCTCATTTCATAGGCAGTGTGTAAGACCCCAATTAGTGTACTGTATGCAGTTCTGAAGGTCTTACCTTTGTAATGACACAACAAAGAGAGAAACAGTGCACACAAAAAAATCAAAATGAGGGCATGGCCTGCATTAGAAGCCATATAAACAGAGAAGAAATAGCTTAAAATGTACTGTCTTTAGGAAAGGAGGTAGGGATGTGACATAGTACAAACTTTCAGGTACAGTTTGAAGCTATAAAGCAAAAGATTTGGGGGGGGGGAAGTATTATTTCAAAGAAAAAGAACATGGTGCTTGGAACAGCTCTTCTGAAGGGGTCAGGAATGCTGGTTAAATTCAAAAATACAAAGGACAGTAATTAGCCATCTTTACAATGACTGTGGATAGCACTGCAGTGGTGGTGCTGCAGTAGCGGTGCTGCGGTAGCATTGTCGCCTCACAGCAAGACGTTGTCCCATTCGATTCTCAGCTAGAGCGTCTTCTGTGTGGAGATATTCGTGAATGTGCATGCCTTCGCTGAAGGTTGTGCGTCAGGGCTGGCAAACTCGGCACGTAAAAAATTTACTGCCAATCATTAGCGGACTGGAGTTCCGCTGTGGCGACCCCTAACTGGGAAAAGACACAAACAAACAATGACTGCGGATGTCATAACCTGTTTGATAAGTATGACTTGCAACTTACTAAAAATAAGAAGACAGGGTAGGCAAACTGGCCCTTATGTGCTGTGAAAATCAACGATTCTACACTCTTTCAGTTATGACTTTTAGTAGAAGTGTAACAAAGTTTTCAGTTTAAGGTTTATATTGGTTGTATAAGATAGTTACTCATAAATTCAAATTAGACATAACTCATTTTCAGCAGAGGTCTGGGGAGAAAAACTCCACAGTTACATAATCACAAGCTTTTAAAAATAAACGGGGTACCCAAGATACATGTCATCATTACGCAATGGATCATGAAACTTCAGAGTTGTGATTAGGAGTTAATTCCTCTCAAGCTCTTAGTGTAAGAAATCTGGACAAAGCCTGACAAAGTGGAGGTCAAAGGCCCAAAAATAGGGACAGATTTTATATATTGCTCTTATAAACTTAGAAAGTTGCTAGTGTAGTACGGTTTGTGTTAACATACATTTTCTGAAGGATTTGAAGTCTGAAACTGAAGTGTATGTCATTATTTATTACTTCAATCCTCAGATCATCCCAGTGATTTGTCAGAAAACCACAAATTGTATGAGGAATAGATCTAAAATATGAGGTAAAAATCTGAACATTCTGTGAAAATCTGGACAGTTAAGAGGTGTGAATATAGCTGTAATTAATAATTTAGTTTTGAAAAATAGAATAGAGACAGAAATTCAGTAAAGAATTTTTAAAAAGAAACAAGCATTAAAATATATACCGTGGACAAACAAGACACAAGACAAAACTATAATGCAATTATAAATACAGATCAATACATGCTGCCCAAAATATTGGTTATCTGTCTAATATACTTTAAGTAACCAGCTTTAAATTCAGATTTGTCCAGACATGCACATTTAACTGTGCCTGGTAATCATTTTGCTATTCTTAAATTTCATGGTCCACTGGGAAGTGCTAGAACGTCTGAGACATAAACATCTTTTTATATCCTTCCACTGGCTCTTCTTGATTTGCGTAATCTTTTTGCTGCCTAGTCACCATTCCAGGTGTGTATCATATCAAGACAGTATCAGATCCTTAACATAGATTTCTTGTCCTTCATGAATTACAAGGCACATTTTTTTTTGTTTTAACATACAGAATAGTGTAATGGAAGTACATGTTTTTCTACTCACTTTTCATGAAAATTAGGTGAGTTTGCATGCTCACTCAGCTTTACTTGTGAATCTCATTTTCTAACCATTGTTCCTGCATACTTATTGTGACCATTTATTTGTTTGTTTATTTGTTATCCAGTTAAATGAACTGTGTCAAAGACTCCTTTCAGTTACTGAACATAGCCATCAGCAGGTAAACACGTAAAGCAAACAGAAGCAGCAAACTTTGTACACAGACATTGAAAATCTTAGGTTATGTACACAAACAAAGCAAGCTATAGTTTATAACAGCAATATGATGCTAACCAGCTACTGTATGGCCCTTGGGGAGAATACTGCTGTTGTTGTTATGTGTGGTTCACTAGCACAGCCTGCATGTTTTTTTATTACACTGTGTTGGTTAGTGCAGTTCTCTGAGTTGATTGACTGTGACACTGCCACTCACATCATATCTGCCACTCAAAATCACCTTATGGAGCCTGTCATATCTGTCAGTTCATTACATTTAACTTAATTTGACGGTTCCTTCATACTAAATTTTCTCCTAGAACTTCTACTTAGGAACTGCATAGCTGACACCAAGTACTGACCCACTGTGCAATGGACTATCTTATTTCAATGTAATAATTAGGTCATATCAAGGAAAACAGTATATTCCAGTCCCTGTTCTAGCACATGGATCATTTTTTTCTATTTTTTAAACTTTCTCCTTCTGCAGAACTGCGAGTGAAGAACAGGTCTGTACTTCTAGCTTTCTTTCTCTGAACTTTTTGTCATATGCACTTTCTAGCTGCTTTGGCTTGTCTTAAACAGATTGTCTCCAACAACACACTGAGTTGGGTAAAATCTAAGTCTGTTTATATGTACCATACTTAACTGAATGTGTAACACTCTCTGTTCCATGCTGTTCTAAATTTATCCACTATTTTGTTTATGTTTCCAGTAACAGCTTATATACTGGCAAGTAGGGTTCAAGATTGCATCTTGTGAATTCCTAGCTTTCAGCAACCAGATAATCTTCTTAAGCCAGATGTCAGGGGGTACTTTTACTAGCCTATTCTTAGCAAGTTTTATGATGTCTCCTATAAAAATGAATCTTGTTATCTGGAAGACAGTAATAAGCCTGAAATTGCTCCATGATAACATTTGTGAGTTCAGCTAGTCCCAATACCAAATGCTGGACAATCTCCCAGTCCTGCAAAGATCTCTGCACTCCAGGACCCCAGTACACTGATAAAGATATCAGTAACAAATCTTTCAAATACTAACCAGACCATAAACCATCAACCCCAGAGTGGATGGACATAATCAACGATGTTATGAATTTAGGGTAAACCCTAAGCTCTGCCCTTTTTCATAAAGTCATTTGCTCACCCATAGTATTCTTTACCCTAACTTTCCATATGGCCTCCTTCTTTGGATGTGTTAATTTCCTCAACACTTTAAACCTCACTGTTAGAGAGTAAAGTTCAATGTTAGGAAGGCTGCCCTTAGAAAAAGGAAGACTAAGATGCTCACCAATAAGCTTAGGTTTCTCTCTTACCCAAATAAAACCTCTGCTACAGGATTTAATTTTGGACCAAAATGAATTAGCGGGTGAAAGTGAAATACCCCACGAACATACAGAATCAGTGGATTAATGTGCCAAATAACAGCATAGACCCTTTGCACTATATCCATGCAAAGAAACTTCCATTTATGACAACAGGCCTTGTCTTTCTCTAGAATCAAAAACGATAAAGTAAACAGTCCAGTCCTGGGTGCAATCCAAACGATTTAATCCACAATCAATAAAAACATGGCAATAAGTGCTTTCGTCTTGAAACACAATGTTTCAAGACAAAAGCGCTTATTGCCGGGTTTTTTGGATTAAACTGTTTGGATTGCACCGAGGACTGGACTGTTTGCGTTATGGTTTCTGAGTTTTTGTACTGCAGATTTTGTTGTCTCTAGAATCACCTTGAATGTAGCTTCTACGGGAACACAGACAGGGTGGGATGTAACTACCACCGTAGATAAGTCATCCTATCATCACTTTCTAAAAAAGGATAAAAACAGATTCCAGTCCATATAATTTTCTGATAAATCACCAAAGGTTAAAATGTACTGAGGTTTACAGTAAGACAGTAATGTTAGTCATCAGAATTTCAAAGTTATTGTTCAGGAACTGCATGTTGATGCAAACCTTCTGTCTTTGATTTTGCAGACTGTCTCTGACTTTGACTCATATTTATTCCCTGCCCCCTGTTAATGTCTTTTTTTCTGGTAAATCACCAAATATTACTGTCAGTCAGTAATGAATAGCATTGCAGTTTCATATTTTTTATTGTTCATAAATTGCATGCCCATGCAACACCTATTGCTCTGTTAGCTTTTTAAGTGATTTGAAGTTGTCTGGCACTTAAATCACTGTGATATTAATGCAATGATTCTTGTAGTGAAAAGTACAGAGACTGAATCCTTTAATCCTCACTTGCCTACTATGTGACTCTGAGCAAGTCATTTTATCAGAAGTGCTCCCAACCCAGAAAACGGACACTGTTTAGGATACTATCTAGTTGGTTTACCTGATTATCAAATACATAAAGAGACATAAAATAACATTTAAAATATGTCCCTTTTGTCTATTGTTATTTTTGGCTTTGTCCAAAACTCTTGAGCAAAGCAATTGAGAGGTATTTTGGTGTGATCTTTGAAAAATGTGTGGCTTTCTGTCAAATGGTTGCAGACTGCAGTCATTAAATAATGATAGGCATGTGAGTTTCAGACTGGTATTCTTCAAAAAAATGCTTGCTAATGCAAAGTGTATTATTCTAGTAATTTTCTAAGTATATAAGAGAAAAAAATTAAAATGTATTCCTGATTTTATGTCCCTGCTTCTGATTCTTGAGGTAAGAAGTTGTGAGGAAAGAGATGAATTGGACTGTATGATTCTGACAACAGCGACCTGAGCTATAGTTCTTGGAGATTATTTATGAGTTTATTCATTCATAGTTGTAACTGATGTGTGTGTGTGTGTGTGTGTGTGTGTGTGTGTGTGTGTGTGTGTGTGTGTGTGTGTGTGTGTGTGTGTGTGTGTGTGTGTGTGTGTGTGTGTCCATGTGCAGAGGGTGTAAGTCTCAGCTGTGTCTGATGTTTTCCGTCATATTTCTGACCTACTCCTTGAGAAATGTGTGGCTTTCTGGTAAAGTGCTGTGAACTGCAGTCACTAAATAATGATAAATGTGCAAGTTTTAGACTTCTTAACCTTCATAAAATCCTTGCTAATTCAAAACATTCTATGCTAGCAACTTTTCAAATACACAACAACAGTATTTAAAATATGTTCCTGTTTTTGGGTGTTTGTCTTTAATTTTTCAACTAAGAGGTTGGGAAGACATGTGGATGCAATTGTTGCACTGTGTAGTTCTCACAGGAGTGAGGAGAACCATACTTCTAGGTCATTATTTATCCATTTGTTCATTCAATTGAAAGCAAATTTTTGATGTCTACATCATCATACAAGGGATTGCAATTGATGCTCACATTTGCGTGTGTGTGTGTGTGTGTGTGTGTGTGTGTGTGTGTGTGTGTGTGTGTGTGTGTGTGTGTGTGTATGTGTGTGTGTGTAAATATTTGGTTCCTGCATCCTGGTGTAGTTACAGTATAAATAATGAATCAACTGTAGTAAACAGCAGTATCATATCAGCCATCTTCTTTATTTGCATTGTTTTGTTGAATGTTGACAGTGTGTCTACTATTTAGATGTGAATAAATTGGACAGTATGAAGTCCATGAGTTCAATGTTAATATTTTAACTACGCATACATTTTTACTTTAGCTTGTTTTTTTTGCAGGTGCACTGATGTGAAATGCACTGTGCTTGGGCTACAGAAGTTTATCTAGCACTTATTGCAAATAAGTAGGACTATGTTAATGAGCTGCATTCTATAGTATAGGGTTTGACTCCCTTAGCCTTTGTTTTTTTCCTGTGTGACTCTAACCAAGTCACTTCACCAGACAGTACTCATGGGCCGTTTTTGAAACGGGATACTTGTGTGCTGTGGTCTGTCCCAGACGTAGCAAACGTTTTATACATTTGTCTTTTGAATTCATGCACCCTTCACATAGTTATTAATTAGTGCTTCACTATATGCCATTTGACTATGAATCCAAGCAGGTCTCTTGTAGTTTAGTAGATTGCCAGCTGAATTTTAAATACATGTGAGTTTTAAGTAAAGAGACATTTACTGTTTCCCATGCAAAGCCTGTTTACAATGTAACAGTATTTTGTTTTGTTTAGCAAATGGCTGTCATTTTTTTCTATAAAATTTGAAATAAATTTTAAATGAACAACTCTGTGATCAGTGCAAAACAAGTACAACTTGATGTTTTTGACTGGGCATTATGAGAGTTTTTTCCAGGTTTTACTGAGGCACAGATGTCTTTGTGCCATTCTCCGAAATCTGTTGTATAGTTAGCTACAGACTTGATTTGTTACACTGTAGTACACTAGCACTTCATCTATACCATAATATATGAGCACAATCAGTTTAGTTATTCTCTGTTTTGTGCATATTGCTAGGATATGTAAACTATCTTAATATGTTAAGATTTTGGCATTTTTTTTTTCAGGGGGAAATACAAATAAATGGTCTTAAATGTTTTTTAGCCTTTAGATCACCTACATGCCCCACCAGCTAGCTGTGTCCCTTCTGTGTCTCAGCAAGAAAGGAAACCTGGAGCTGCCACCATCACTACTGCAATCAAATTATTATCTGTAATGGACTCACTCCATTTAAATATTCTTGTTATTATTGATAGGTTCATGAAAAATGACATGTCTATCTGTCTTACTCACTAAGGGTGCACTGGGTAAGCAATGCAAATGGCTTAACTTTTTCATAAAAAATACTGAGGGGAGGGGGACATGGCAGGAGTCACCACTGCAGAAGTCTATGGAATGCATGCAAGTTAGACATGAGAAAGGATAAACCCTGATATTTCCAGGACCTTCGGCCCTCACTACTTCATTATCCCCAAGTCTTTCTGAAAATGGATTAGATCCTTAACTGAAGGGCAACCATATCCATTTATACCTAAACTGAAATCAAGTAATACTGAGAATGTGGCAGACAGACTCTGGGTATCATTTGCTGCTCGTCTGGAGAATCTGTGTGATAAGCTCATTGCTCTCCCCTTGCCCAGCTTTAACAAGTTCTGTCCTATCACTCACCCTGAATTTGCTAAAGTGAATTTTAACAGGGCAAGGAAATTACCTTGATTAATTAGCAGAAGCACTGCTCTTGGTACAGATATCACCTCTCCAAAGTAATGACTCCATTAATACTCCCATCACCATGATTAATGGCAGTCTTGACTTTATAAAATCTGCCATACTTCTAAAACTGTACTGAAAATATGAACTTAGCACTAAATGATTTACATGGCACTTTCATTGTTATCTATTTTGTTTTTTCCTAGTCCTCATACAACAGACCAATACACGTTTGGTCAGTCACAGTAGACTGTGCAGCTTGGTACAAGTGGCCGACTTTCTGGACAGGTTTCACCTACTTATACTGAGTACAGGTTCTGTAAGGACAGTGGTACCATGTTTGTCTGGAATAAACCTACAGACAAAATTGTGAAAATAACACTAACAAAATTATATTTATGGGACCCTTTTCTTAGATTTCTTTGAAGCATTCAGATAGGAAAAATATGAGCTAATGGTACTGAAAACATGATGACTCTAACCTTTCTAATTCCTTATTTTTACTGCTATGTCTTTATTATTACTACTCAAAGAGTCAGGTGTGGGGATGTGTTTTCTGTCCTAGAATCACACTCTGTTTTCCATGAGGGTCTGTACTAAGATCATTTTTGGTTAGCATATTTATAAGTATATGTGCTGGTGGAGCAATGAAGATATTTTGGTTAAACAGGCTAAGGCACCAGTATACTGTCCGCTGGTCTCATCATATATCACATATCTTGTTCAGAAGAAATTATAAGGAATTTTAATAGAGTAGGTATCTGACTCTGGAGCCAGACTCTTTTGTTTCTATTGCAGATAAAGCCAAGTTAAGTTCATTTTGGATACCCATCACAACGCTATGTAATACCAATTTTCAGGTAGTCACTTCTGTCAAATAGTCAGTTTTGTAGTGGACCAAAAACTGTCATTATCTGACCACATTAGCAGACTTATGTCCAGTGGGTTTAACCATTTTAAATGCATGGCTGTAAATTAGGTGATGTAATATTTCACCTTATATATAATATACTGTTCCTATTCTTCTTGATGCATAAATTTAGTGCATGGTTATACATCTTACATGGACAATGATTTTGTACTGTGCATGGAAAATATTTTAAGCTATAAAAAAGTAACTTTAGTCTGGCTTTGAAAAAAACACAAAGGCTATCACATTTTTAAAATTAGTTTACAACTATGCACATTTGTTGAATACAGACTCAGAATTTTGAAACTTTCAGTAAGTCACTCAGAGGCAACAGAACCGATATTTCTTCAGATTAGTTCACAGATGCATTATCTCAACTTTGACATTTGTTTAAATCTTGACAAGACAGTTTATACTAATGCTACTAAGTATGCATACTATACTTGTAAAGGTCACAGAGGGGCCACAGCCTGTAATGGAAAGCAGTGGAGTAAGACAGAAAACCAATCCTGGACTGATTATCCATTGTAAGATATACTGACACACATTCTCACACATTGCAAGAAGCATATACACACGGAGACACACAGACACACTTCCACCTAAACACACACACACCCACGCGCACACACACACACACACACACACACACACACACACACACACACACACACACACACACACACACACACGCACACAAAGACAGACAGACACCTCTGGATGGATTAAAGAAAAATGGCTAGTGTCCACTACACATCCATTTGTTTAAAATTGCCAAAGCTACAAAACAATATCTTTAAATGAAAATAGGGTACTTACATATTATCGCAACCACATTTCTAAAACCGATAATACGTAAATAGCAAGTATTCATATGGTGTTGACGTGGTGACACAGATATTTTAAGTCATTGCGTCAGTTTCAAAGTGTATAAGTAATTCTAATGTAGCCGGATTTTTTTAGGCTGTTGTCCTCCCATTATTTTAGGTTTTTGCTACATGTCTTATTCTTGCGGCGCCTTGTTGACAGGAATGTCTGTTATCATCAGTTCTTTGTCAAGGCTTGCCTTCAGTTAGGACAGAAAGGTTAATGTGAAAGGTGGAAGTGTAGGGAGTGGTAATGTCCGTTTTGAGTTTGTTACATGTACTGATCATATTTCCGCACTCCAAAATTAAATGGGCCGTTTTACATAACTGGTGCTTTACTGCAGTGTACCTACTTCCCACTGCTATTGTACTTGTACACACCTGTCAGCTGTCCAGATTTGCGCACAATTTCCAGCTTTTTGACCCATGTTTATGGTCTGTCCCTCATAACAATGTGTCACTGTCTATCAAGGCAACAGGATGATGTGAGGATGGAAGTCAGTAAGTATTGATATTCATAGGCCGTATGTGTAGCAGCAGGTTACTTTTACTTCTCAGTACATGTCATCGGCAAAGGACGCTACCCAGGAATACGAATTTGCCCATTATTCCTGTTCCTGTCGCAAAACCAAAGTGATAAATACTGCTTTGGACTTTAAACACCCCTTTTTAATTTCAGAAGCACTTGTTCCATGATGACATTATGAATTACACCACACTAGAAATGTGGTTGCGATAATACGTAAGTACCGAAAATAGCCTTATATTGTAGTATACCTTTAAGAAGTAGTGATGTAAGGAGATACAAGTCATGTAACCAAAGGCTTCTGGCATTTGTGCATAAAATTTTGAATGTTTTACTACCATTTCACAGCTATATACATTGTTTTGTGACATTGCTCACACCCACCTCTGTACTTCTGATATAAACCTTATGATAGCTATATATATATATATATATATATATATATATATATATATATATATATATATATATATATCTTATCTAGAGGAAAATAGTTTTTTTATTCAGGCATGTCCAAGGGTCAGCTCCCAGTGTTCTCTCCTGTCTATCTGATGAATCTGGGCATCTTGGGGCAATGTAGAAATTGCCTCATGTACAAAGACAACCCTCTCCTCCTACCACCCAAAACTACAAACTGTGAGAGATGCACTTATCTAGCCAAACTGGCGGTAAAACTCTCTCCAATCAAGACTGAACTTGACAGTCAAGAGGAGAAGGTAAACACTTGCACCACACCACACTCATCACATAGTCTCACTAAATCTACACCACCAAAATCCACACATAGAAACACAAAAACATTCGCGGAGGCTCTCAATAATAATCTGCTCAAGCAACAGAGACCTCCAAAGCAGAAATGCAAGCAACCTCCACCCCCCCAACACAACCCAAATGACACATAGCCTGCAGACTCAGTGTGCCACTCAACCTCAGCCAATAAGGCAAAACAACGTACCCAACACACTAGTCATAGGCGACTCTATAGTCAGGCACACTGATGTCCCACTCACCAAGCTAAACAAGGAGAAGGTTACTGTCAGCTGCCTGTCAGGTGCCAGGATCTGCCACATAACCCACGCACTCAGATCATTCCACAACAAGTACAAATATAACTCTGTCATTGTCCATGTTGGTGTGAGCGACCTGAGACGTACCTCCCTGGACTACATGAAAAGAGACATGGAAGACCTTTCCGATCTTGTAGCCCAGGCAGGTATCACCCTAGCTCTGAGTAGCATTCTGCCATCACCCAGAATGATGCTGCAGTACAAGGACAAAATGATTGACTTCAACAATTGGCTAAGCTTCTGGTGCCATTCTAAAGGGATCCAGTATCTGTCTGCCTGGGATGACATGGTCGACAGACCATGATGCTTTGCCAGAGATGGCCTGCACCTGTCACCCCTGGGATTCTGGATACTGGCTAAGGTTCTTGCCGCCCCATAGTGCTTTTTTTAGGCAAGGTTCAAATGACAAATTCACCACCGTAACAGGAACAGGCAAGCAAAAACTGAGGGTGATGCTACTCAATGCTAGAAGTCTAAATCTCAAAATGCACTCACTCGAGGCACTCCTTAAAATGGAGAACATCTATATCTGTGCAGTGACTGAGACCTGGTTCAAGGCTCCAGAGAGCAGCCCTGCACTACCAGGCTATAACTCATACCACACTTTTTGGCCATGTAACCTGGACCGGATCACCAAAGGTGGAGGTATGTCCATATTCATTAAGGATATCCACACCACCTGAGCTAGTTGCTCAGCATAATGCAGCCGAGGTTATCCAAGTGCAACTAACTCTGGGCAAAACTGCAATCCAAATTGTAGCTTGTTACAGATCACCCACTATGCCCCAGGATTCCCACTCCTCTTTTCCTGATGTACTGGAAAATATTAGGGTTCAACCAAACACCCTAATAATGGGCGATTTCAACTACCCCACCATTAACTGGGAAAACTACTCATGTACCAACTCCTTCGCTCAACGCTTTCTGGAATTCATAAACTCCAATGCCCTGGGTCAACCTATCCACACCCCCACCAGGGGCAACAATATCCTAGATCTAGTCATTACCAATATGAGTGACTGGTGTTCCACACCTGAAGTCAACGCCTCATTGGTCCGATCCGACCATAAGCTAATTACCCTAGATATCCACATCCTGCCTCCATCCCCCATTAAGGAAACCATGGTAAAAAATTTCTCCAAAGACAACTTCATGCTTCTTAAGACAGAAGTGGTGAACTTCATGAGACCCATGCAGATGGACAATACAGTTACGACTACTGAATCCTACACAATTGCACTTTATAAGCACTTACATGAGTGCATGTATCGTGCTATCCCAAACAGAACCAAGACACTATCCTCCAAAAAAAGGAAGCCAATCTGGTGGTCCCCTGCCATAAACAAACTGTACAACAGAAGGAAGAAACTCTTGCAAAAGAGAGTAAAATGCCACAGTGGAGGAGCTCCCTGGTCAGCCTCAGTAAGAAGCTGCGATCCCTGATAAAATCCTCCAAAGCTAGTTATGAAAACAAAATTGCCACTGATTCTAAAGACAACCACAAAGCATTCTATAGCTATGTCAAGAATCTCAATGGCAACACTCAGATCTGCTCTGAGTTACAGCACAATGGCACTAAATATACAGACCCAACTGATATTGCTAACATCCTGGCAGATAGGTTCAGTGCTAACTTTATCCCCCTCTCACCCCCTAAAGAGCCCATCTCTATACCAGAAGAATGCAAAATTCCTGTAATCACGGCTGCACAGGTAAAAACCACACTCTCCAAAGCCAAGAACACAGCATCCATGGTACCAGGCAACATCCCAGGCTGTGTTCTACACGAACTGGCACCCCACCTAAGTATCATGTTCAATCATAGCTTCACCTCAGGCTTTATGCCTGCTGAATGGCACACAGCAATGGCTATCCCACTCCACAAGGGGGGAGCCACCACAGACCCTGGGAACTACCGCCCATTAGCCTGACGAGCCTGGTCTGCGAGGCCATGGAATGTATCATCATGGAACTTATAAACAAAGACCTTGGTAATCTCCAAACTCTGGATCCCACCCAGTTCAGGTTTGTAAAAGGCAGATCATGTCTCCTAAACCTGATAGACTTCTTTGAAGCAGTCACCAAAGCCGTAGACAAGGGTAAGGTGGTTCACACAGCCTATCTAGATCTTGCCAAGGCTTTCAACACCAGCCCTCACTCTGAAATTATAGATAAACTCACTAAACTAGGTATAAATCCCTATGTCACAAGATAGGTTACCAACTGGCTCACTGACAGAAACTACACTGTGAAAGTAGCAGACTCCAAATCCGACTTCAGACCAGTGACAAGTGGAGTACCACAGGGTTCAGTCCTGGGTCCTCTCCTGTTTGGTATCTACTTCTCTGAAGTACAGGCTAACACAGAAGGTCTTTGGCTAATGAAGTTCGCAGATGACTGCAAACTAGGAGCCATAATCGAAACTCCTAACGATGTGGACATCCTACAAAAGGGTCTCACTGAGACAGATGCCTGGTGTCAAAGTCATGGCCTCAAGCTCAGTGCCAAAAAGTGCATTGTCATCCCCTTTGGTAAAAACTCTGTACCCATGAACTACAACATAGGCGGTAGTATACTTAACACCAAAAGTGTGATAAGAGACCTTGGGACACAGGTGGACAGTAGTCTCTCCTTTGATAATCACATTGCCACAGTAGTCAGGAAATCGTTCTACGTGGCACACCTCATCACACAAGGTTTCTCATCCAGAAAAAAAGAGGTCATTGTTCCCCTCTACTCATCACTCATTAGACCAATTATGGAGTACAATGCCCCTTTTGGTATGTACCTCACAAGACATCTTCAACAACTGGAAAGGCCACAGAAATACCTCACAAAGAGGATTACCGGCCTCAAACAGATGCCCTATGCAGACCGTCTCAAAAAACTCCAGCTTTACTCCGTCGCATATCGCCTACTCAGAGGTGATCTCTAACTAACATACAAAGCTATGTCAAACCCAGAGCTGTTGGACATGTTCCACTTAAAGAAATCCCAATCCCTCCGAGCTACATGCTCTAGTGACCTAAACCTTGTCACCACAATAAGCAGAACATGCCGGAGGGATAGATTCCTGTCGCAGAGACTTCCCATACTCTGGAATAAACTACCTATCTATATCAAACAAAGCTCCTCATTAGCACTCTTCAAAAAAAATCTTGATGATTGGATGGGAGATAGGAAATTCACCCCGGGGATCACCTCTGTGGCTCTGCTCGACAGTGGCACAGGAAATAATTTTCTTGGGTGGCAAAAGCCAGGGTACCTTTTTGGCTAGGCTTGTATAGGCCCCAGGGCCAATAGCCTAGTACCTACCTATGAACCTATATATACATACATATATATATATATATATATATATATATATAGTAAAATAAATTGCCCTGACATCAGTCTGCTCCTACATGCAGACAACATGGCATCTGTCTATCCAACAACATCTGAGACCACCATCAAAACTTTACTGAGAATGGAGTTCAACAGTCATCAAGTGATCTGTGTCTGGTTTATAAGGCACTGTCAGGTCCATTTTTTGAAGTATTTTTTCAGGTATATAGATTCATAGTTTCATATCTTCATAGATAGTTACTTTTTATGCAGTCCAGGAGACCAGTGAGGAGCCTAGCCCAAATTACCAGTTGGCCCAAAGCACTGTCTGTTTAAATGACTTGCTTAAGAGAAGAAGCAACAATTTGGAAGTTTGTGTTTCCAAAAGCCTGGATGCATGGCTGTCCTCCACCCTCCACCTTACCATACTGCAAACTTAATATCCTTCTCAACTGGCCCACGTCTTCTCTTTTCTTAGGTTTCAGTTTTCTTAGTCTGGCCTGTATTGATTTAATACTCCTATACCTGCCTTTTTTACTATATTCTTTCAAGCAATAGTAATGTTGTTCGTGGCTGCCTTTGTTATAGACTGAGTTGTTGCTGGCAGCCTGTCAAGTATTCAACTCATTTGTGATCACGTTACACAGGGACAGTCACAAATGAGTCAAAGTGCCTAAATACAAACATTCAGGAGTGAAAAGAAATCACAGGAAAAAAGCATTTTGCTGTGGGCTACCCCTGCATCCTCTGATGTGGTGGGATGCACCCCACACCCCTGCTACTCATATATCCCAACTTTGAGAATACACCATCACAGGGAAGGGGGAAATACCCAGTATACCAGCAATTTGTCCTTTTGGGGAAAAACCACAAGTGCACATTAGATGGTTGCACAAATGAGTGTCAATCATATTTTTTCAAAAGCAAGCCTGGTTCCTTATGCTGCTTTTAAATTGTTCTTGCTGTTAATGTTTTTTGAGACCTAAGCCTTAAATGAAAGTGTAGAATACTAGCTGGCTGAGCTTGAAGTAATTAAATCAAAACACATAGTACATAAGAGGCAAAACCCCTGCAGGGGAATCTGCACTCATTAGCTGAGGTTTCTGAAGTAATGTGTTAGCAAAGTTAGATTATTATCACAAGACTGCTAATGTGACCATTTAAAATTATATTTGTCATATTAAGCAACAGATGTTTATTAATTAAATCATATTTCAAGCTTAGCTTCCAGCGGCTTCCAAGTATAAAATGTGAACGGAATGCAAGGCAATGCATTTCTTCCAGTGACATTTTTTTAAAATTCTATGGCTTGCCGTTTAAAATCTATGTTTTGAATAATGCTAGTAATTCCATATAACCTTCACTACAGCAGAACTCAGTTCTGATGTCAAAAGTCAGCAGTTGTTTGCAGAGAGATAAAGCTATGACTGTGGTCCAGATGACATGGGTTCAGGTTGTAGCTCAGACACTGAAAGCCCTGACTGCGGTGCAGATGACCTGGGTTCAAGTCCTAGCTCAGACACTGTAGCAGCTAGTCAAGTGGCTGACACTATCTCACAAGGGACTTGGCTACATTCTGCTACATGAGTGACCTCTGGGGTGAAGAACCTAGAGATCTGCTCCATATACATAGGGTCTTTGCAACATGAACTCAGCCAAGGAGTGCTTGCATTTCAACCGCGTATTGCAGATGTGCAGAAACTGTACCTGTCATGACCTCAGATTTGTGGACATTATGCCATGCTTTCTAACCAAGAGAAGGAGGGCTATATGCCTAACAAACTAAATATGCAGCAGAGAGAAAGGATAATACCACACCAAGACTATCTCCAACTTCCCTGTCTGACCAATGGAATGTTAGGACTGTACTTTGGGAGTCTCCTTTTCTGGGGTGACACAGGCCTAGTAGACAAGTTGAAACTGTGGACTAGAGGTATGATGCACATCATACATGACAGTCACAGCACCTCTGCCCCTCCCCCCAATAGATAAAATTCTACATTAGCAAACTTTCTGAAATAATGCCTACACCCGGATTATTATCACAATACTATCAAGTAACTAAACACTATGATCTTAGCTTGTGAGTGTTTTGCCTGTCTACTTCACACTGAAAGGTCCAGAAATAATGCACACTGTTCCTGTTAGTGTGAAAAGCTTCTACGTTTTAATTTTCCATTTTTAATTGCATAAAATCTGAATACTTACCAAATAAATAAAAATGCATAAATCTCTGATACAGACAAGTGTAGCACCATAAGTTGTCATTAATGAGAATGCCAAATAAAGCAGATTACAAAATAACTACATGAATACTCATCCTGCTTGCTTATTAAAACCTGCTTTTAAGTGATAATAGAATAATATAGAGTGTGCATATAACCCCCAAGGAAGCATTCAGACTGCTGAGATATAACCAGAGAAAAATAAAATTCTTATTTACTTAAAGCATGTACATTAAACTCTAAGCCTGACATATGTATTTAGATAAAGAAGAAACATTTTTAGATCCACTGTTGTCCAAATCTTTTTACGAAAATAGTTCCAGAAAGAGGTATACAAAGCTTAAAAAACACCACCAAAAACTCTTAGATGATTGTTGAATGGATAAAGCAGACATAACCTTTAAAATAACCCCATTACCTGACCTAAATCCATGTAGCCCACTGTGAAGATTATCATATCATAGAGACAATTCAACTGATTTCATTGTTATAATTATATTTTGAGTACATTAAGAGGATAGCAGTGAAGTGACTAGACAACAATTCGTCACTTAAGAGAATCTTTACTTTAGTCCTAGTTAAGGTGTTGTGACATAAAAACAGGAACATGACAGTAGAGGTGGTTTCAGCAGTACATTGTGCTGATTCTGGTGCCCTTGCCTTGTGTACCAAACTGAATATAACGTTTGTAACTCCATTTGATTAAACACGGATACACATATGTTCCGGTATATTGTTTATAAGCCTATCATCGGCATGGCCCATTATAATGAGGAAAGGACTGTTGGATCTTCAGGATTTGGTGTATAGTTCATCAGTAATGTGAGTATAAGGATTCTTGGAAATGTTTGGTTAGCAGAGTTATTTTGCTTACTATTTTATCTCTGTCCTTCACTCTTTATGCAAGCTGCTGTGATTGTTCTTCTAGATTTGTTAGTTTGGAGACTTTCTAGGAAATCTATCAGCATTTTTATTTCAGCTAGGAATTTGATAATTTAGATTATTTTAAGTGTGATGTTTGCTTTATCAAAGCATTGACATTAAGAGAGTGGATTTTTTTAACACCTGTTTTTGGCTTTGATCCTCAGTTGATTTCAGATCATAACTTACTGGTCTGATCTTTGCTAATGGTGATAATTTTCATTTTCACATTATCCTGTAGTGGGATAAGGATTCACTTGTTCAAGAGGAAATTTGCATTTTGACTTGCCTTTGCAGTTGAGGTGGTTGTTACTTTTATTATGACAGGTGCCAACTTTTTATACAGGTGAGTTGGTTACTTTCATAGGTTCATAGGTTGGTACTAGGCTATCGGCCCTAGGGCCTATACAAGCCTAGCCATAACAATTCCCTGGCTAGTTCTTCCCACAATATTTACTTCCCTGGACCCCTGTCTAGCAGGGCAACTGACTTGATCCCCGGGGTGAATTTCCTATCTCCCATCCAATCGTTAAGGTTCCTTTTGAGAGGCGCTCTGCTTGACATGTATGGGCAGTCTATTCCAGAGTCTGGGGAGTCTCTGGGTCAGGAACCTATCCCTCCAGCATGTTTTGTTCATTGTGGTGACAAGGTTTAGATCCCTGGAGCGTGTGGCTCTGAGGGATTGGGATTTCTTTAAGTGTAGCATGTCCAACAGCTCTGGGTTTGACATGGCCTTGTATGTTAAGCAGAGATCACCTCTGATTAGACGATATGTGACAGAGTATAGGTGGAGTTTTTTTAGATGGTCAGCCTATGGCATCTGCTTTAGGCCTGTGATTCTTTTAGTGAGGTATTTCTGCAGCCTTTCCAGTTGTTGCAGATGTCTTGAGAGGTACATACCAAACGGGGCGTTGTATTCTATAATGGATCTAATGAGGGATGAGTACAGTGGGACAATGACTTTTTACTGAATGAAAAGCCCTTAGTGGTGAGGTGTGTCACATAGAAGAATTTCCTGACTGTTGTGGCGATGTGGTTATCGAAGGTGGCCCTAAGTCTCTTATCACACTTTCAGTGTTTAATGTACTGCCACCTATGTGGTAATTCATGGGTACATGTTTTTTCCCAAAGGGATAACTATACATTTCTTGGCATTGAGCTTGAGCCCATGGCTCTGGCACCAAGCATATGTTTCTGTAAGGCCCTTTTGTAGAATATCCACATCTTTTGGGGATTCAATAATGGCTCCCAGTTTGCAGTCATCTGTGAACTTTGTTAGCCAGAGTCCCTTAGTGTTGGCCTGTACATCAGAGAAGTAGATGCCAAACAAGAGTGGTCCCAGGACTAAACCCTGAGGTACTCCACTTGTCACTTGTCTGGAGCTGGATTTGGAGTCGGCTATTTTTACAGTGTGGGTTCTGTCAGTAAGTCAGTTGGCAACCCATCAAGTAACGTAGGGATTAATGCCCAACTTAGTAAGTTTATCTATGATTCCAGATTGGGGGATAGTGTCGAAGGCCTTGGTGAGGTCCAGATAGGCTGTGTGGACCACCTTACCCTTGTCCACAGCTCTGGAGACTGATTCAAAGAAGTCAATCAGGTTCAGGAGACAAGATCAGCCCTTCATGAACCCAAACTGTGTGGGGTCAGACACCACCTTTTTGTACAATTGAGGTAGTTGCTTTCATTATGACAGATGTCACCTTTGTATACAGGTGAGGTGGTTACTTTCATTGTGACAGACACCACTTTTTTGTACAATTGAGGTAGTTACTCATAAGATTCCACCTTTTTATACAGGTGAGGTGGGTTACTTTCATTTTGACAGACACTACATTTTTACACAGGTGAGATGGTTACTTCCATTATGACAGGTGCCACCTTTTAAAACAGGTGAATTGATTACTTTCATTATGACAGACCATCTTTTTGTACAACTGAGGTGGATTACTTTAATTATGACAGACACTACCTTTTTATGCAGGTGAGATGGTTACTTCCATTATGACAGATGCCACCTTTTTATACAGGTGAATTGATTACTTTCATTATGACAGACACCACCTTTTTGTACAAGTGAGGTGGTTACTTTCATTATGATAGATGCCACCTTTTTATACAAGTGAGGTGGTTACTTTCATTATGACAGCTACCACCTTTTTATACAGGTGAGGTGGTTACTTTCATTATGACAGATGCCACCTTTTTATACAGGTGAGGTGGTTACTTTCATAGTGCCAGATACCACCTTTTCGTGCAGGTGAGGTGGTTGGGTTCATTATGATAGATACCACCTTTTTTACAGGTGACATAGGGCACTATGCAAGTCTCCTTTTGTTGTAGAAGCAGAACTGGAAGTCTGTCAGTAGCATAATGTTCTCCCCTAAATATTTATTACCACTGCTGGCAGGAAGGCAGGATTTAGCACTTATTTAATACTATCAGTCATGTAAGGCATGTTTGGTGTCTCTGTGTTTCATGAAAATTACACACACACAAAATCACACTCACATGCACTCACCTTCACTGAACTTACCTGCACTATAAGTAGAAGTGAATATCTGACCACTGTAACATATGGTGGTCATTTTTTCCTTCTAGAGTAAAATTTTACTTGTTCAAACAATGACTGTCTTAGCCAAGTAAATTAGGAGCTGTGGACATTTCCAGGGAGAGCATATGGCTAATTAGCATTAGACACCACCCTGGACTGCCATATTAGCATGCTTCACCTGTGAGACTGCTCTCTGCTCTGAGGCTGCGACAAGGGGAAAATGTTAGCGGTAGAGCAGTCTCTGAATTCAAAATGCTTAGCACCTTGAGAAAAATCTTCCAAGTACAACTTCCACTTCACATTAAGCCTTTCTGACTCCCAGGATACGTGCCTATCTCAGTTAAGTACACTGCTATCATTGTTCTGTGCTCTTTGTCAGCATTATTACGGTCACCATCCGCCCTTCAGTGATCTACCACCATTAATTTTGTACTAGTACTAGCCACAACAGCACTGACCAGTGACTTACAGCTGTACTATACTTACATAACAACTTCATTGCACTGCAGCATCTTCACTATCCTCTTGCGCTCAGACAGCTAAAATAGCGGAGGAGAGTAGGCCTGAAGTGGCTGGGATGATATGCCAGTAAGTTGTGATTGCACATCCTAAACAGGACATTAAACAAGTTAGTTTTGGGGTAGGAGGTTAGGGCACAAATGCTCCCCAACAGCAATACGATGCTGCATCAGCCACCCTTGATCTCCTACTAGCCTCAGATATGGACCTGATAGAGCCCATGGGACGCTAAGGCAGGTCTTGTAGACCTGGTGAACGAGTTCAAGAGCTCTTGGCAGCCAATGGACAGCTGCAAGGAGCCAAAAGGAATGCAGGAAAAAAGTAAAATCTCTTAATCATGAGAATGAAAGCCATCATCCACAGAAGGCTATCACCATGGTGTACGAGAACTCTAAATACATTAACATCACCAAATAAAGTCTCTTTGTGGTTTGTATTTCAGTACCTGACCAATCAATCTGTTAACCATTTGAGGTAATTGGTACTACTGTTGAACATTTCAACTTAGTTTTTCTGGTCTGAATCCACATACCATTTTTATAAACACCTTGCCTGCCCTTTTCCATTTCCTCTTACTTAGACATTTTCTTCAGTGTATTTCATTGTTTTTCGGTATCTCACTTGATACCCTGCTTAAATCTCTTCTGTTCAAGGTAAAATGAGGGACAGTGGCATTGAATCCTGCCTCTTTAAAAGTACCATCCAGATACCCCCCCTTAAACATGTGAAACTTCTGTCTTTTCCATGGTACTGCATCTGTGCCTTCCTTTTGAAAAGAAACCAGTATAATTAAAAGAACAGTTCCAACTGGGCTATTACAGTGTTCTGCTGCTGATGAAAAAAATATATATCAAGAAAATATGTTGTCTCAGCAAGTCACTGAGTTCTTGCATGCAGACAACCTTATCTGTTACTCACAGAACACTAACTATTGCTCTAGTATACATTTGCAGTATCTGATCAGTAGTACTGTGGGCAAAGATCTCCTGACAGCTGCAGTCTTTACAGACCTTATTAAGGTTGTCTGTCTCTCACTGCTGTCTGGCCTGTATCGTATTAGTTTGTCTTGCTCTGCCCTTCTGTTTCACAACTATGTTGATAATTTCAGACAGTTTTCATTTCACTTTTTCTTCCTGTCAGGTATGTGTACCACAGAGTCCATATTTGAAACACTGTTCTTTTCCTCTGTGTATTAATAAAATGCTTATTGTTGCTCTCAATGGTTCCTTTTCTTATGTATATTGTGGACCTTCTATGTCACTTCTCCATTCAGTCCACTGACCAACTGGTTTCAGTGTCTTACTGACTGGATTGTATACAGGCGTTTCATGCTTAGTAAGCTTAAAACCAACTTTAAAGCACTAAACAGGTGTCTCAGGTAATTAAACACTTTCTAAAGCTAATTGCTTTCATCCTTACCTAATCCTGCAATGACTTCTTCATTCAGATATCCTGCATTTAATTTCACCCCATCTAGTTTACCGTAATCTCCATATTAATTTTGTCAAGACCACAAAAGTCAGATGAGTTTTTTGAGTAATTTGTTTCCCTTTCCTCACTAACACACTCATTTGTAGTCTAACCTTTGGGTTTGCACTGTCCTAAATGCCAGCTTTCCATATAGGTTATGACCTGTAATAGCTTATTAAATTCTGCCATTATAAAACCTTTGCTTGCAAATAAATGTATGATGTAAATTTCCTTAGACCATCACCCTATCCATTCTTTGACAGACCTTTGCCATGACATCTAACAATATAATATGCAGCCATGGGGCTTTAACTCTTCCTGACTTTCTGCACAATCTCCACTGACTGCATGGGGTTAGATCCATTTGAAACTGCTTTTATGCAATTTCCTTCTTCAGAACTAACCATGGCTTGAAATTTTGGGCTGGTTTCATGAACGTCTATACTAAATGTACACTAAGGGCACACAATTTATATTCAAGGACATCCCTACCACATTTTTTGACTTTCTATTCAGTCAGAAAGATTACACTAAGTGTAGATATAGCATACACATTGTGATAACCTTTATGAATCCCCCTCGATATTTAAGGTTGCAAGAAAATCAGTAGGGAAAACTGAATTAGGAGGAAGACGGTAGGAGCTACACTTGTGTTGTCTATTCACTCAGAATGGTGTACACTTAGTGTAAGCGTTAATAAATGTGGCCTCTTGTCTTTCTTTTGCCAGCAAGCTGCAAAGCTCCCTTCTTTTATTTGTAAATGTCTTATATTTCTATCTTTTTTTCAGTGCATTACTCAACATGTCTCTGATTTCAGTTCTCTATCTACACCCATGATTCCACAACCTCCATTTGAAACCTGCTCATTTTAGCCATCAAGGCTTCTGCGACTCCTTGTATGGCCCTACTGCCTCATTACTACTTTGTTTAAACTAACTAAACATTTCATTGCATTTGGAACACGTTTGCCTGTTTTATAAGCTTTGACATTTTGCTTGTATTTCTTGTGATCCATACTTGACTTTCCTAATTATTTAAGAATACGCTGCATTATTTTGAATGCGATATTTGGCTGCTTGCATAAGCTTTGTTTTTCAACTGCCTACTGGTCTGCTGCACTAATTACAAACTAATCACTGTGACTGTGCTGTGTATGCCAGCCTGTGCTGCCAGCTTCACTTTGTCGTTTCTCAGTCAGATCTATAAATAGGCACACCTGATACCTGGTATAGGGGTGTGTTTAACAAAAGTACATAATTAATTTCTGGTTGCTGGGAGACAGACAGGATATATGATGAAGCATTCTAAGTCAAGTTCCTATGGGGGAAAGATGTTTGTGTGACTTAGATCCATTCATCAACAGTTTCATCACACAGTTGTACATAATGATATTTTGAAATTGTACAGCTGATGTTAGGAAGCAACTTGTTCAAAGCAGACTAACAGGAATGAAATGTTGCCGAAATCAGAAAATATCAATATTTCTCAGCTGGGATCAGTTAAGTACATATTTTCCAGGATAAGACAATATCAGTTCCTACAGTTTAGGAAACTGTGGTACGTCTTTACAAGGGTGGTATTTTTTGTCTGTTTTTTATGAGTTTGCTGATTATGGGAACAGCGTCTTCCAAATGGTGATGCTGAATTTGTTGACTGCAGAATAGCAAAGTAAAGAGTCATGGAAAAAATAACAAAGTGGAATGGACACTGAAGAAGTAGGGACACACAGCAGTACATGGTCATATAAATCAACAATCACTCGGAAGGCAAATGTCACTGATGCTTTTAGACACTTTATCTGATATAGCAGGAAGAGAAACATGCAGGGTGTCCCAGTGTCCCAAAAAAGAGCTAACTTAGTATTTGACTGTACTTCTTCCTGCAAAATGTAGGATTTTAAGATGCAACTATTATTGTAGAAAGTGTAGGCTTCATACTGATCACCAAGTGTAGTCTGTGCTAGCTGTAGCATCGTCATATAGTTCCCTTATTGTCTCTTGTTCTCCTAGGCAGTTTCAGGCTCCCAGGTCTCTCTTCTTTTCTTCTGCCTCTGCAGTCATTGAAATCAGATTTAGTACTGGTTTGCTAATGATGCTGCTTCTGTCCTTTGCATAACGTTTTTATATCTGTCTTCTTTTTTAAATTCCCTGTTACCCTAATTTACTTTAGATCACATGCCAAACTGAAAAAAAATTCTCTCATTAATCTGTGGTCGTTTACAGAGCTCAGCGTCCAGTTACATAGTTGATATAAGTGCATTCATTTAAATGTATGCTACACACTGTTCTCATCTTTGTTTCTGCAGTTAGATGCAGCTCTCCTCCTTTTGCTCTTTTATTTTATTTTTCTTTTTTGTTAACTGCTCTGATACCTTTATGTATATAGTAGGTGAAAAATGAGAACTGAGAATGTTCCTTTTTTATCAGTCTACCTTCTTTTGTTCTTCAACACACACACACACACACACACACACACACACACACACACACACACACACAAATACACAAATATGTGTGTGTGTGTGTGTGTGTGTGTGTGTGTGTGTGTGTGTGTGTGTGTGTGTGTGTGTGTGTGTGTGTGTATGTGTGTGTGTGTGTATATATATATGTGTGTGTGTGTGTGTGTGTGTGTGTGTGTGTGTGTGTGTGTGTGCATACAGAGAGAGAGGTTTAGTATCACAGTCTTGAAGCCCAAAATCCTGAAAATCAATCCCAAAACCATAATACTAAAAGACCAAAATGCTGAAGATCATAATATCGAACTCCTGGGCTTGCCCACTCCTACAGGATTCATGTTAGCACTCATTCTTAGGTTCACACCCAGGCAGGACCCATGTTAGCACTCATTCCTAGTTTACACCCCAGTGGGACCCATGTTAGCACTCATTCCTGGTCCACACCCCTGTGGGGCCCATGATAGCACTCATTCCTGGTCCACACCCCTGTGGGACCCATGTTAGTAATACGTCCTGCTCCACACCCCTGTGGGACCTGTGTTAACACTCATTCCTAGGTTTGTAGTGGTAAGGGGATTCAGTATTCAAGATTTTTAGTCACTCTGATCTTCAGCGTTTCGGTCTTTTGATATTCGAAGCTGGGGATTATAATTTTCAAGATTGTGGGCTTCAAGGTTTTGAAAGTAAACTACACACACACACACACACACACACACACACACACACACACACACACACACACTTGTGACACCCGGACCCCAAGTGCAAAAATGGGGAAAAGCGGTTATGCATGGATGGATCTAGATGCAGATACAGAGGTATGATTTAGCAAACAATACAGCTTTTCATTAAAGGAAGACTCCAGCATGAAACACTAATGCATATATTGTTTCATTATATCTTGATGTTTTGCAATACACTAATGTATTATACATCTGCTTAATCATCTTGATATTTGTTCCCACTCTCTCTCCCTAAAAGTATCTGCTTTAGTGATGCTGGTTAATTTTTTCAGCATTTTAACAGCAGGTATTCCCTCATATTGTAAGCATTCTAATTTTATTTTTTTTTAATAGAACTCTAGGGGCCTTTAAAATCATCCTGACTACACGAATTGTTAAATGTTAATCCTGTACTAACCGATTTTATTACCAAATGTCATTTTAGCTGTCTAGTTTTCTGTGCCGTACTTGCTACTGTATAGAAGCAGATAATATTAAGAAGAGGTGGTGTAAATATATAGAAGAATTATATAAGAAGGATCACTGATACATACAGAGGTTTGTTCTGTGATCTAAAGTCAGACATGCAGAACACTGAAGTTAAACAGCTCCTAGAAAACCTTGCTAATGGTAAGTTTAAAGGAAGTGATGGAATTCCAGCTGAATAGTTGAAAATCCTGTAGAATGATGCTGTTGCAAATTTAGAATTTTTCAGCAACTTTGTAAAACATAACAGTGGCCATTACATTGAAAAAGGTTAATTTATATAATAATAATCCAGAAGGCAGAATTCGCAAGAAACACACTATTTAAAACACCTTTAAAACTTTATTCCATAAACACCTTTAAAACTTTATTCCATAAGCGCTTTTAGCTAGAAAATATCAGCCTTCTTCAGACATTCAAAAAATCATATGACTAACTCTTTTATAGCCCAAACCAACCACTTAAATCTTAAGGACATAGCATTTTAAAGTAACAACATATTAAAATATAATATTTTTGACAATACATTTTTAAAAATATTTGTATAGTTTATATATAACTAACTATCAAAAGTTTTTAATTTTAACTCACAAGAAATAGACTAGATTATTAAACCCTAGATAAGTAGATGCATTCAAGTGTAAAATCCGCCACAACTCTCTATGTTCTAAAAAAATACCCCCCTGGGTTTTTTTTTTTTTTTTTTTTTGCAACTGTTCCAGTATGACAAGTTTAAAATTATGGCTTGGAAATTCCTTTATGTGTTTAACTAAAGCACTGGTCTCTTTATGTGTATGCATATCATAAATGTGTTCATACACCCATTATTTAAATTTTCACTCAGTTTTTGGACAAGAGGTGCATTTTGCAACATAAACCACTCCTGTTGTTTGGCAAGAAAAGCAGCCAGAGACTATAATATACTTGGAACCCAAGTGCACCTGGTTGCATTCCAAAATAAACTCACACACTTTGTCATTTTCTGCACAGGTTGCATATGTAAAAGGGATAAACTGTCACACCAGTCTTTAAGGTTACTATCCTGCCTAAATACAAAATCAGGAAAATTACCAATTTTCTCCATTAGCTGTTTATTTCTTCTAATAAATGCTCAATTTTTATTAATAACATCTATTATATTTTTACTATGGACATTAAATGTAGAAATAAATGCTTTTTTTTTTTTTTGCTTGTTGCACACCACTTTCTTGTTGTGAAGAAGGTGTCACCCTATTGCCTAATGCCATTATTGCTATAGTTTCATTTTGGATACCATTTGTAGTAGGAGAAACTTCTCCGTAAGCTTCACCAAATACCCTGGCATGATGGTTTTGTAATAAGGGAATGTACTGGCCTGATAGTCTCTTCTTAATGATCTCAAATTTTATATATTTTATATTTTTGCCATCTGCACCGGGTAACCCCTGTTCACAAACATGTTTCCTATAAAGTGTACTTCATTTAAGAAGTCAAGCATATCAGTTACCATTCTGGTGGCCCGTACCATCTGTTCCTTTATAACAGCTTTTTTGACATGGTATGGGTGGTTACTTGTAAAATGCAAGTATTTATTTGAATATGTTTTTTTTTCCTAAAAACACAAGCTTTTAAACCAGCCTCCATTCAGTCCTTTATTTGGATTTCCAAGCAGGCTTTTTGTCCTCAGCCTCCATTCTAGTTAATTCTATATCCAAATAAGATATAGAGTTCTCACCTAGCTGGTATGTAAACTTCAAAAACTCAGTTGTAGTATTTAAAAATTGTATAAATTCTGGTATTAAATCAACTGGACCATCCCAAGCAATAAACAAATCATCTAAAAATGAACATACATCCTAACATACTTGAAAAAGTCACTGTTAAATAAATAATGTAATTCCCATACTAACATGACCACATTTGCATATAGTTGC